>NC_072014.1:10336772-10643902 GCF_027791375.1 Indicator indicator | reverse complement strand
TAGATGTTTACTTTGGTGGTTTTTTTTTTTTTTTAATTTAGGAATTGAAGGGGCTGTGCTTCAGAATAGTTGTAAACTGTGTGCAGCTCAGTTTTGCGTATTCTCATCTCTGAAATGACACTCAATGGTTCAGGTGCATGAAGCCAGTGTCAGTTTATATAAGACATCTGAGGACACGGCTTGGGTCACATTCTGCCCTGCTTCTGGGGCTTGCTGAGGGCTGTGTGCCTTAGGAGGTAATACTTTGTGGTTAGCAACTAAGCTTACTGTAGCTGGGGTTATTTCCAGCATTACCTTCTTAGCATTTATTAGTATTATAAGCTTAATTTTTATTTAATACTGTGTCACTTTGTTAGCATGACTAATGCTGAAACAGTCCTCCAGTAGCTTGGTGAAGACCAGGCTGTCTGTGTAGCTGAGGAGTCCAGGGCATTCCTGCAGTGGCTAGGTTACTTAACAGAAGGAATCTTAGAAAATGACAGAGTGCAGGTATCTCAAAAGTAGGGTAATTTTTTAGTGGCTTTTGTATCTAAGAAAGAGTCTGAAGTGCCTATAAAATAAACTCACAAAGGTCATCGGCAGCATTGTCTGAGCTTCTGAGAAGAGCAGTTCCTCATGTTTGTTCCTGTCCCTCAACTGCCTCTGGCCTTGCATTTGTAGAAGCTTTCTGCACGTGAAAGTTGACAGACTCAAATGCCCTTTTACAAAGGCCACATTTGCAATTGTCTCAAGATAGCAGCAATAGGAAAAATACCATATCCAGTAAACCTCCAGCCTCTTTAATTCCTCTCTGTTCTGAACGTATCAAAACTCCCTTGTATAGATATACACCTACGTGTCTTTCTATAAAATACATCTAAATACAAGGTTGACTGTGAAGCTGCTACACTGCCATCTGTGAAAACAGAGGGGAATAAGTCTAGAATGCATTTCCAGTGTAAGTTTTAGTTCTGTTTCCCCAACACTTTAAACTTTCATTTCCCTTCCCTACTTCCACTGCATTGTAACCTCTGGAAATACAGCGGCATAGACACCTTCTTCGTCCTCATCAGCAACAAGTCAGCCCTGTCGTTCTGCATCACTGCTTAGATGTTTGCTTTTAAGAAGGACAAAAGTACTTTCTTTGGCAGGAGATGAGAACTGCAGGTGCTGGAAAAGCAGGAGAGATCTCTGAGATAGTCTCAGTTTTTACTTCAGTCACCACATAAATGAATGTTTCTTGCTTTGGCCCATGGAGCATGGATTCCTTTTATCTGCATACAATGTTAGAAGCATGGGAAAAGGGCTCACCAGAGAACCTCAGAGCTCTTGAGAAGTAGTAGGATTGAACCTTTTGTATAGAGATGAGAGTTGTTTACTTGTGCTTGGTATTTTGAGATGTACAAAGAAATCATTAGCATCCTGTCGTTCTAAGAACTGAATCAAAACTTTGCTTGGTCCATCAACTGGAATTACTGCTTGCCTTAATTTTTCCTGTACCAGCTGAGGTGTCTGTTCTCTGACTTTCACTGCTGTTCCTTTGTCCAGCTGCATGTCACCATTTTTGTAACTAACTGCCGATGCAATGCTCTGAATCCTCTCTCGCTTCCCTTCCCAGTTCTAATGCATTTCTGTTTTCTCTGCTTGCTGTTCTTGGTTTCCTGTGGCAGCCTTCTGAGTACAGCTGTTACCTTGGTTCAGGATCTCGGGCATCCTCAAGAGCCAGCTCTGCTCGGGCCAGTCCAGTGGTGAGCTCCTCTATTTTTCTTTCTCCCTAAACTGTTTAATTCCTCTGGTCTTCAGGGTCTTTTTTTTTTTTTTTTCTTCATACGAAGAGGTCACTGTCATGCATGAGACTGTTCCTTATGCTATTAGTGGGAACAGGTGAGCCACATGAGAAATTACAGAACTGAAGTAATTTCTATGCAGATGTACGTTTTTACAATAGAAAGTACAAGCTGGAGTCATAGGACAGGGCCACGAGGATGATCAGAGGGCTGGAGCATGTCTCCTGTGAGGACATGCTGAGAGAGTTGGGATTGTTCAGTTTGGAGAGGAGAAGGCTCAGAAGAGACCATATTGTGGCCTTCCAATATCTGAAGAAGACCTACAAGAAAGCTGGTGAAGGACTTTTTAGGGTGTTGGGTAGTGATAGTACTAGAGGGAACAGACTCAAGCTAGAGGAGGGTAGATTGAGATTAGACGTGAGGAAGAAGCTCCTCAACATGAGGGTGGTGAGATGGTGGAACGGGTTGCCAAGGGAGGTGGTGGAAGCCCCGTCCCTGGATGTTTTTAAGGCCAGGCTGGATGTTGGTCTGGGCATCCTTATCTAGTGGAGGGGTGTCCCTGCCCATGGCATGAGGGTTGGAACTAGATGGTCCTTGAGGTCCCTTCCAAGCCTAACAACTCTGTGATTCTGTGATTTTTTTTTTTTTTCCCCAGAGTTGTGCATAGAGCACATTGGCAGGGGCATTGTGAAGAAGGCTGGGTTGTTGATGCTAATGTCACATCTCCTTTGATTAGTAAAAGCAGGAAACCCTAAATCTCACTGCAGCATACAAGCAGTTTAGTTTTGTTGCATTGAGTGCATGTTGGTGGTGTGCTGCTGCAAAGCTGCAGGACTATCTAGACGTTGGATCTGAACATATCTGTGGGACTGTAGGTGACTGGTCACTGCAGTCTTTAGCACAGTGAGGTGCTAGAGGATTATGTGTGTACCCAGCATGTCTAGTACCATGAAATCCCTGAGTAGTCACGGGGTGAAAGTCTTAAATGCCAAAGGCAACTGTAGTTGGCCAATACAAGACTTCTTCCCCTGCTTTTTACACATATAAAGTAATTGTCTTCTGTTTTTTCAATGCATATTGCTGCTTTCTCTTTCTGATTGTTCTGTTTAGGTGTTTACAACTCTGACTTTCTCTCCTGCTTAATTTCAGAGCAAGTAGCATGGTGAGGCTAGCAGAGTAGTATGTCACTTAGAGGAAATGTGCAGCTTACATTAGTCTGTAACAAAATTAATCTTCCACAGAGAATGAGTTCTGAAGTATTGTATGAAGTTTCAGTAAGCTGACTTTGCTTCATGGAACCGATCCTGCTAGGGAGGTTTTAATGTGCTCATCCTCCTGGGACCTGTCACATATTACCTACCACATCCTCAAGATACTAAGAGATGTGAAGGGTGATACTATAAATTGACACAGATGATATGCTTCTTTAGTCATAACATCCTATTGCCTTTGGTGCTTTGCTGAGGTCTTAAACTTAACTGCTTTAAATGTTGCCTTAAGGACTAATTAAAAAGGGCAGTCAAAGGAGCTACCAGAGCTTGCAATGTGGTAAACTATGATGGGACTGTTTGCAGTGTTCCTTTTTAGTAAACACCCATAGTCTGCAGGAAGGAATTGCTTTGTGTCTGATGGCCCCTCTCATGCTGGTTCCCCCTTCACAGGCAGCCTGCCGTGTGAAAGTTTCTGCACTGCAGGGTTTTTTTCTCAGTTAGAACTGTGCACTACATCTGCATCCCAGGGGGGAAAAGTGCCTCAACTGTCCATATAGGGTTACTTCTTGTCATCAGGCAGGGAACATGCAGGTCATTTGACCATCAAGTGAGCTCTCTCCTTCAGAGTGAGAAAGAGCTGAACTGGCTGGAGCAAAAGAAAACAGAACTGACAGAAGAGAGAGCTATGTGCTCAGAAGTATTGGTGTTTCTTAAAAACAAGGGAACATCCACTTTCTACAATTTTGTTGTTGTTGTTAAAGAAAAGGATTTTTGTCAGGAATGTATTTCATTATTTTGATTATCTGTCATAGAATCATTAAGTTTGCAAAAGACCTCTAAGATCATCAAGTCCAACTGTCAACCCAACACTATCATGACCACTAAACCATGTCCCCAAGTGTCAAGTCTATATGGTTTTTGAACACCTCCAGGGATACTAACTCCTCCGTTTGCCTGGGCAGCTTATTTCTTGGATTAGTCCTTGACTCTGAGTCCCTGAGCTATGAGTTCTTGCAGTGTATATCTTACATTAGTAATACTTCTTAAATGGCTTTGCAAACTGAATTTTAATTATCCCCAAAGCAAGAAGAAAACAAACCTCAGGATTCCACTATGAAGTTCTTAAAGTGTTAAGAAGTTGGTTGCCATACATTCATCTTGGTTTCCCTTATGCCTTTCTTGTATGCTGCCTGAGTCATTTGTGCAAGCTGTTTACAGTAATCACAGAGTGCAGCTTGCCCCTCCTGGGAGCTACAGAGGATTTTTTGTCTTTTCCTTCTCAGCTGACACTTTGGACTGTTTGTCTGCAAGTGGCTGGGGATAGTTAGCTGTGTCAGCACCGACATGGAGAGGTGCCAAGCTGAATCTGCCCTGCAAGGAGATAGTGGGCCTTGAAGAAGAGCTGGGAGTTAACTGCTGTAGGTCTAAAAGGAACTGCTGCAGGGGCTTTGCTTCTGCTACTGCAAGGTAGTTCAAGCCTTGTTAATGGGTGACTTTGCTCTTAAAGTTCCAGTTACTACACAGGGTCAATGAGGCAGTACCTTTTTCTCTTTTTCTTTTTTTTTTTTTTGGTTTGTTTTTTTTTTTTTTTTTGTAATCTGTATTAAACAGACAATCCCTTTTCCTTTAAATCACAATAAGGAATCACTGGCCTTACCTTTTACTAACAGGTTTTAAGGCATTCTGATAACATTTCCAGCTCTATATTTGATCCTGGCAGTAAAGATGCTGAAATAAAGGCTTGTCTGCTCAGCAGGCTTAGCAGTATATTGCTTTTACTTACTTATACAGTCCTAAAATGTCATCTGCTTGGACTCCCTGAAGGAAGAATAAAGATTTCCATGGAAGATGGTGATAACTTGTGAGAGGAAAAAAAGTGGTTGTTTTTATCTGTATGGGTAGTCTACATTGGAATTGTTTTTTAATATTGCTACCCCCCAAAATGGAGTTGTTCCCTGTCTTAAAGTATCTTCTGGCATTTACAGGCACGAAGATCTGATTCCAAGTTTGTTTTTTAATTGGCTGGAGGAGGAGGAAGGAAAGGGGAATATCTCTGGTCGAAAAGCTGCATTTCAAGCATGCTTATTTCACTCAAGAGTGTGATAGTTTACAAAATCCATGTACTATAATCATGAGTGCTAAACACTGAAGTTAAATATGATTTTCTTATGATTATGGGTGTTACTAGGCAGAAAACCAAAACTAAACTGCTCGCAAGCCTCACTAACTGTCGTGAGAAGTTACATATAGTATTAAGAATGGAGAATGATTCAATGTAACTTTCGAAATTAAAGCATCCGATATCTTGTCACTTTAGCCCTTAAATCTGTTTCTCAGAACTTTGGTTTCCCCCTTCTATTGCTGTTCGTTAAACAGTGATCAAAAAGCAACAGTAGTTTTGCTGCTGCACATGGCTTTGCCAGCTTCTGTTCTCATTTGTGTCATGGTGTTTGTAACACAATACAAGCCAGGAGCTTACTTAAACACAACGTGAATGTTTATTTGTCTTTGTAGTTATTTTTAAGAATTCACCATATCTGTATGAACTTTGCTGTTTGGTTATTTTTTTTTAGCAGGCTTTTCAAGTGGCATGTAGGGAGTATGAAGCCCTCAGGCAATACATTAATGCACACTTGTGAATAGTTTGTTTGTTTGTTTGTTTCCATTTGAAGAAGCTTATCGTGTCCTTACCAGGAAAAAAAAAAAAGTAATTAAGAAAGTCAGTCTTAATTTTCACAGAACAGTTATCAGTGTGCTCAAGCTTTGCCTTCTTTTCTCTACACTTGAAGATTTAGGGTAGGCTTGTCTCCTAACCTGGCCACTGACAGTCTGGGTGTGCTTGCAGCCCCTCTGGGGTGAGGATTTGCTGCAGTGCTAACTTGCATTTCAGAGACTGATAAGTTTGTTTAAGCAATGACGTTTAGCATAACAGTCATTCCTGAGTGAGGATACTTCTGACAAATCCACTTTAGACCTGACAAAGTTCAGCAGTGGTTTTCCCCTGCTGACTTTTAAAGGCTTATTGCTAATTGCTAGTGTTAAGGTGGCTCTCATTGGAAAACCACACAGGAGCTCTCTGAGCTGCTGCCAGCCCAAGCCCAGCTGACCAGACTGGTAAGATGGGGTTTGTAGGAGGGGTTATAATGACTGCAGTACTTCTGGGTTTTAATTCCAGTTGTTGTAGATACCATGCTATGTTCAGCACTGTTTTCTTCACTGTTGGCCATATTTTCATTTCAAACTGTGCTGAACTACTTTAAGAGCAGGAAATGATCTTAATTTGATTTGTCACACAGGGGAAGAAAAAGAAAAAAAACAACAAAACTTTGAGGAAGCTGATCTAAGTGCAAGATCTTAGATGAAACTGAGCAGTGACAGGCTGAAATTTTTCTCATACCTGAGCATGGTCTGCAGCAAACATTTCAGATTTCCCTTCTTCACTCCCCTTTGGTTAGGAGGCTGGAGGCTGGAAGCTGGAAATTTTGACTTTGTTTCTTCCATTGGTTTAAAGTTCTCTTTACTTGTAGCTGGGGTCTAATGCTTTTACTGTCTCAGGGGCTCTGCTCTTTTCAGTAGGTGTTGAAAAGTCATCTTCTTGGATGCACTGTGATAATGCTGCAGGGGCTCTAATTTTGCCCTCGGCACTAGGTGCTGATAAAGAGCTTCAAGAGTTAACCTGCTAGCTGACTGCAGAATAGAGAGAAGTGCTTTTTCATACATTTTAGTATAATGTTTTTATTGTCAATGAAAAATAGGCAATATATCCATACACAGACTTGTGGGATGATTTTGCTCTTGTTAAGTTTCCAGCTGCAGTAAGCCTCTGATACTGCTGACTTTTTTGTAACATGGCTCTGGATTTATTCTGAAATCTGTCAGAGGAGGCTGAACTCTGATCTCACTGTGCTTTATTGTGCAGAGAGCAACCTATTCCCTTTGCCAAAACAAAGATCTGTGCGCTGGAACTCCTCCGAAAGTTACTTCCTTTTCCTGCTTTTTTACTCACTAAAGTACAAATTACCCGATCTGGTGGCGAAGAGGAAGGTAATCCCTGATTAGAGACAGAGTCATTCCATTGCAGATACGAAAAACAGTGCAATGTGCCAGAAATTAAAGGTCTGGTGTCATGAGGTGCATTCCTACTTTAGGTCTGTTCTTCAGCATGTGTTCTGTTAATCCTTTTTATTTGTATGTGGAAAAATCCCAGAGCCAAAGTGAGCCTGAGTGTAGCAGAGGGAAGGTGGAGAGGCAGTTTTCATTCTGTTTCATCATTACAGTATTCTTTACTTGAATGGCAGTATGAAAGGTAACTATTTTGGGCAAGAATTTTTGTGCAGCTTCAAATAAAAATAAACATTCTCCCCTGACCTTTCTCTGTTTGATTTCTTACTGGATCAAATGCCAAAAAGCTTGCTAAAGACCGGGTGAAGGCTGAAAACAACCTGCAGTTCCCTCTGGTGGCTGACTGCTGCTGGAAGGCACGATTTGTCTTGATGAGGGAGTGATACTGTGAATATATTCATCTAGAGATGAGCAGAATGAAAAACTGTATCAAATATTAATCCAAAATAGCCTTCTGTCTTTCTACAAGGAGCTCTTCACAGCTTTGGGTGTATCACTGACACACAACCATAAAGTGAGATGCTGCTTGTTTCAGACTGATTTTTAGCTTAGCAAAGCGTTATGTGGCAGGAGGCATCTTTGTAATAAAAGGGACACTACGTGAAGAGTGAGGAACTGACTTTTTTCCAAAGAGATTAAATTTGTAAATGGTAATATTTCAATTAAATTGGCAGTGGTAATTACTGATTCTGAGGAGAAAATGCTCGAAGTATTCCATTCATGGCACCAAATAGATGTGCATGAGCATCACTAGGGAAAATTAAATCGCCTGCATTTGTTTATAAACCACCTCAATTTCAGAAGTCACTTAATAGCTTTAATTGTTAAAGATGATGCCACCTTAGAGAATTGTTAAAGACTGTTTTGCAATAAGTGTGTAGCAAGCTTCACAGGTGTGGTTATGACTGCTGGCATGAGAAATGTATACCATGTGCATATCTCTCACCACATTGTCTTCAACATTTTCCCCTTTGTAAATGGAAGCCTTTCTTTGACTCATGTGATGCATCATGAAAACAGATTATTAATACTTGCTCCATTCTTATTAAAAACTGAGATTGCACATGGCTTCAGAAAATGAAGAACATTCTGCAAATGGCTTAAAGAAAATAACAGTTTGAGATGCGCCCTGAACCCTGAAGGCAGACTTCATAAAAGGCTGTGTGTGAATTTCTGGAGGTAGATGTGTGTGTGTGTGTGTGTGTGTGTGTGTGCACTAAACTTTGGTAAAATCCCAGTATTTACACTGTCACAATTGTCATGATAAACAACAAAGTAGTGTTCAGGCCAACTAAAAAGCTTCCAAATCCACCACTTGGAGCTGTCTGGCATGAAAATAAGAGGCTGTTTGCAAAAGTCAGTCCATCTTGTCAGTCTGAAGTATCTGCCTTCATTAGTAACCTTCTCTTACTGCATCCAAACTCACAGATTTTTGTACCTGTTTCCCCCTAAGTACTTCGTGTATTCAGTGTCTTTGCAAGGTTTATTTCTAGTATTTCAAGTCTGGCTTATTTTACTTTGAAGCCCATGTCTTCATTTTTCTTAAGGCTAACAACAGAGAATTTCTGACATCAGATGCACTGTCGGTGTAAAAAGCTGTGGAATGCCCACCTCACACATACACACACACCCTGCCAATAGTAAATAATGATCAAACACTTGAGTTTTAAATTTCTGCTCTTGTGAACTTGTATATTTGGTTTCAGAGCAGGAAAAAATTGATAGGATGGTTGCCATCAAGGTGAAAAAAGATTCTATTCAGGTTTTATGTGGGGTTTGGTCTAACTTTCTTTTAAGCATTTAAGCTGCTCCTATCCGTGGTAAATTTTTGTACTCCTCAATGCTTCTTTGGCTCTGTTTTGTTTCTTCTAGACTAGATTTAGCACAGGATCTGTCTTCTGAATGAATACCTTCCAGTGAAGTACTGAAACCATGAAAGAGCTGTTTATTTAGACTTTGAACCTGTATCCTGGTATTTGACTTGAGGGTCAATTTTTGTAGTCTCAGCCTTACTTGGACCTTTGCTTGAAGTCAGTCATCTTTTGTCTTGAGCAGGCTTACTTAGCAGAGGTCCAGAGCTTTGGATTTTTATTTTTTTTCCTCCCCTCCATCTCTTGTTCCTTAGGGAGCAGTGCAGACACAATACAAGTCAAACTTGGTATCTTATGTTTTGGAATGGGGGAGGATGTGTTGGCAGGCTTCACAGGTAGCCTTTTTTGAGTTAAGGTCCGTAACAAAAATGTAATGTCAAGAAGTTATCACGATCTGGAATCCTATTGATCTTTCCATTAAAAAAAGCTAACCTCTCTACTTAAGCAAATTGGTATTTAGGGTTCATTTGAGGCATATCTGTAGCTTGTTCTAAAGTAAATAGGAGTAGCTGCATATGTATACAGCTGCTGTGCTGACAACTGTTTATATGTCCAGGGGAAGATCCCTGGGGCTTTTAAGTTCATGCACATGTAGGTCTTTGTATTCCTTGAATTGTTAACTCTAGACTGAGTCTTCATGTCTGAGACATTGTGATGCAGAATATGCAGGGGAGGAAAAAGTATTTCTCTGTCTTATTTGATAGACTAAATAGGTTTTTTTTCTTAGTAAGTATACTCCAGTTAATAATGTACTGCTGAAAAATTGGTAAGTGTATTGTCCAGCCATGTCCCCTGAGATGCCAGCCAGGATGCTGCTTTTTGAGTGGATAGAAATTGCTAATGGAAAGTCTTTTACAAGAATTCCCTTTCTGATATCCTACTGCATTCACTTGCCCTTTTATTATTTAATAATTCCTTCTAAATCTTTGTTTTACAGATTGAGGAAAGGCCAGAGAAAGACTTTGAGAAGGTAAGAAGGAGCTTTCTTTATGTTCTTGTCGGTAGGTAGAACTTGCTGAGAGCGCACAGAACCCTTCTAGAAAATCCACTATGGGGCAAAACTTTGGATTACTCTGCTACTACATTTTTTTTAAAGACAAACTTTTAAACCACTATGGTTATTCAGAGGTTAAGTAGTTGACCTTCAATAACAGCTTGCTGAAATTGCTTTAGGCTAAACCACGTGATCACTGGCTTTGTTTATAAGATTTTAATTACAGTATTACATAAAAGTAAATAAAGAGAATAAAAGAGGTAGATACCACAGTAGTGAGAAATTGGCTTAATGCAGAGCCTCTACTGCAGTAAAACACTTCATGCAGCTACTGCTGCAGAACAGAAGAACATCCATGAAAGGAGAGGAACTTGAAGGGTAGTCAGAAGCATTCACAATATGTATGAACTACAAGTCTGATTTAGAATTACAGTTAGAGGCTAAGTCATTCAAACTCCAGTTTCAGTGGAGTTTAAATAACATCCAACCAGCTTTTTCCTCATTATTTTCCTTTGTTAAATCTTGATGCTTTCATTTTTTTTCCTCTTTGCATAATTTAGAAGTGTCATGATTGCTGTAACGTGTGTATTGGAAAAGAAAAGAACCACAAAACCAAAGAAACCAAAAAACACATCCTTCAAAAACCAAACTAGAAACCCACATTGGACCTAGAAAAAAGTCGGTAACCATTTTTAACGCTGTGTCGTTGTAGGGAATACGCACTGTCTCAAGTTTGTCAGCAGCTACCTTAGCTTCTCTGGGGGGCACTTCTTCACGAAGAGGCAGTGGGGATACCTCCATCTCAGCTGACACAGAGGCATCTATTAGAGAAATTAAGGTAAGAAATACTTAAAACTAGCATCAAGTGTCAGGAATCTGTTTCTTAACTATGCCTCCTTTGATCAGAATATTTTTTTACACTGCATTTGACAAATTTGTAACCTGTAAGATTACTTGAAAGTGGTGATGATATCCCTGTTACTGATTATAGGACAATTAAGGTTGGAAAATCCTCCGAGATGATTAAGTCCGACTGTTAATCTAACACTGCTGAGTCTACCACTAAGCCATGCCCCATTTACAAGCTTTTTGAATGCTTCCAGGGATGATGATTCCACCACTTCCTTGGGCAGCCTGTTCCAGTGCTTAACCACTCTTTCAATGAAGAATTTTTTCCTAATACCCCGTCTAAACCTTCTCTGGTACAACTTGAGACTGTTTCTTCTCATCCTATTGCTTGTTACCTGGGAGAGGATACCGCCTTCTCCCATATATAAATTGGCATTAAGAATTGTCTGGGACCTACAGACTAATACTAACTAGGAATTTTCTTCATGTTGTTATTAAATAGATTCATACTATCCAAAGGATATTAGTAAATATGCTTTAGGCTTCTTTCAAAAAATGAGACTGTCTTGTCTCTCTCTTTTGGCAGTTCTGCCACAATGAATTGTGTGCTGCAAATGAAAAGTGAGGAGGGTAGATTTAGACTAGATACTAGGATTAAATTCTTTACAATAAGAGTGGTGAGACAGTGAAACAGGTTGCCCAGGGAGGTTGTGGATGCCCCCTCCCTGAGGTGTTCAAGGACAGGTTGGATGAGGCCTTGAACAATCCAGTCCAGTGGAGGGTGTCCCTGACAATGCCAGGGGGGATTGGAACTAGATGATCAGCAAGGTCCCTTCTAACCCAAACCATTCTGTGAATCTATGAACTTATTAGACACTAGCTCCCCAGCAGCATCTCTCTATTGCAGCAATATTTGTGTAAAGTCCTATTAGACTGATCATAACAGAGAGACATATCTCATCCTAACCTGATGAAGTAGATGTGGTCTCAGTATAGCACAGTGATGGGACTTGCTGGATGCTCATTTGGAGAGGAGGCTGTATTTTGTAATGCATGATTCTATCAAGTTAGACATGCTTGGTTAGCAAATAGCTCTGCAATTCAGTGCTTCTATCACTGCATGCTGGCTGGGGGAGTCTACAGCTAAATTGTTCCTTGTGGTCTTTTAATGCTCCATTGTAAAGACTGTTTTAAACTGGGGAATCTGAATGCTTTAAAATTCCATGCAAACAAATTGCAACTCTTCTGAAATTACAGCCAGTTAAAACATCTGGAATTTTCATTAGGACCTCAGATATGGGCAGGTCTGTCCATGTTTCAGCACTGTAAACCAGCTGAAAGATAGCCCTTTTCTGGTGACCGAGGAGAGAGACTGAAACAGGACTGGCAATTAAATTTAATGGGACGGATGTTCTTCATACATTCTTTCCTACACCTCTAGTACAGCCTGGATTTCAGGCTTGCTTTGGCAGCCCTTAAGTCCAGAATTCCCCAAAGAAGGTGATAGTCAGGTAAAGAGGTAGATAAGGGATATGTGGCTGGAGTATATAACTGTTGAAGGCTTTATTGCTGGATCTGCATCTTGTCCTTGCCATTGAAGATACTATTTTTTCCAGTCGAGGAGAGCAGAGTTAGTATAAATGTCTAACCAAGAAATTTTGTCATCTAGCAAGATTTCAGGTTAGGATCAGACACCTTAACCTGTGTGGTACTAATACTTAAAAACTTTTATTTAAGTATTTGTTTTTCCCTATCAGCTATGCATCTGTCAGTTAGTTTCAGTGGCATCATTCACCTTTCTCACCATTTCCTTCAGGATATCTATGAGTTAAAGGACCAGATTCAGGATGTAGAAGGCAGATACATGCAGGGACTGAAAGAAATGAAGGTACTGGTTTACTGCACACCGGGAGTGTGGTTATTAACACCAGCTAAACATTCAGAGTCAGTGTGAGACCTAGAACTGACCTTGCATGCTTCTCTTCTGGGAGGGATTGTAAACTATGTGAACAGCATTTCATTAACTGTTCTGACCTCCATTGATTGTGGTGAGAAATGCTTCCAAATGTTAACTGAAAGGATGTTGATGACTGTTGCATGTTGTCTTTGTTGTTTTGAGATGGTAATCATTTGGCTAGCAAATGGAAAATTATTAAGATTTTTTTATAGTTTTCTCAACCTCCCAGTTTTGGAAGATGAGCTAGCACTCATTACCTACAGTGCTATGACAAATGAGAGTTTGAAAGCTTGTGTGGTTTTGTTTCAGTGAAGCCCAGCATGCCTTGGGAAAGCTGTGCATGTGAGGTGGAGACTGTCATTTTGGTTTCATATTTAGGTGACAGAAGACACTTTTAAACAGTACTTGTAACAAAGCTTGTTATGTGAGGAGTGAGTGCTCACACAGTTGACACTAAAGAAGCATTTACCACCTCCATGAAGCCATAAACTGATTTTGGCACAACAGCTAACTTGTGCATCTGCATACCACCACCTCATAAGTGAGCACCAACACAAGCTGCATTTTTTTTTTGGTAAAGGCAGTCTTGTAAATATGTATGTACACACCCAGGCATAAAATACAAGATTAATCAGCATTGCTGACTGTGTCATCAGCTCAGAGCTGTGACAAGTGAAGATGCTGCCATCTTGGGTTGTCAGTGGAGAAATGTCTGTAAAATCTGGGTTTTTCCTGATGACTGTGTAGCAAAACAATCACACTGCATAAAAAATGTAGACAATTTTTCAATTTAGATTGCCTTTTGTGGTGATTTGTACCCAAGCTGCGGTGCTTGATGCTAAGCAAACAAAAGGTAGTGTGCTGAAGGAGTACTGCAGCACCTACCTTATCTTCTTATTGCATATCCTTCCTTTCCTGCCAATTTCTGTGGTCTGATCCTACTACTGTTTCCAAATCTTGGTGACTTTCCTATGCTTGGTATTTCTCATCCTTGGGCTGGAAAGTGCACCAAAAGTATCTTATTTGTCAACAGAAACTAAATGGATTCAAAGTTAATTTGTCATCTTCTCACCACTGCTATCCCCAGTTCCTTTGACTTGAACGAAAAGGGAAGTGTGTGAAGCTCAGCTGTGCTTTAGATGGAATTATTAGAATTACTTAAGTTCTGAGGGAAATTGCTTGATCTGTACACCAGAATGTTGTCATGGGTGTCCTTGTTATTGCATTTGCACTGTTCTGTTTATGAGTCTGTGAGTCTTTTCTCTATCAAAATCAAATACTGCCAAGTTTGCATAACATGGAAAATGACCCTGATCTTTATCTTACCATCATCTGCTGTTATAAATATCTCAGTATCTCATATTCAGGTCAAGCTGATATGAGGGGTTTTTGAGACCCTGGGAATTGTATCTTACAGAATAAATTTGTAAAGAAGGGAGGTGATACAGGAAACCTAATGAAAAATGATACGTCGGGCCATAAAAGGTGCATTTCTTTTTTCATGTCAAATTGTACTTCCTGAGTCAGTATATTTAGTGGTTCCCCCACTGCAAGGATCCCTGAAGTTTCTGTGAAGTGGCTGTCAGACTGCCTTAATTTAAGGCACGAGCTCATCAAGGCCAGTTTACCTTTAAAAAAAAAAATTCCAACTTGTCATCTTCAGCAGCTGCTTTGAGCTGCCAATGTGCAGGGGCAGGGGGAGGAGGGACAAGGAAGAAAACTCTGAAGAGGCAGAAGCTGAAACAGCAGAGAACAGGAAACATTTTATCCGTCCTGAGGTAAGGTTCCTTGCTTGTAAACAGATGTCTGGTGGGAACTCCAGGGAGGTTATCCTCACCTTGGGACGGTTGGTAAGCACATGAGTAGCTCTGGTTTGCATAGGAGTACTTGGCATGCTTGTGGTTTAGTACTTAATTTTCTTGTTGAAGGGCTTGGTTGGCAAAGTGTCTTTCATAACTGGCTCTGACTGCGGCTGCTTATTCTTTGCAGGACTCTCTAGCTGAAGTCGAAGAGAAATATAAAAAGGCTATGGTGTCAAATGCTCAACTAGACAATGAAAAAACAAATTTCATGTACCAAGTAGATACCCTGAAGGATGCACTCTTAGAGTTAGAAGAGCAGCTGGCGGAAACCAGGCGGCAATATGAAGAAAAAAGTAAAGTATGTATATAGCTGTGGCGTGTTGTTTAACAGGGAAAGATTGGAGGGGGGCAGAGACCTTTTGGAGGAGGCAACCAAATTACTAGTCAAGGTTTTAGATAAGTTATTGGGTTAGTTACTGTTAAAGCAAGTGGAATAGCAGCATTTGTGCACTTGTGATCATATAAATGGGAATCTTCCTTAAGTTTCTGTCTTATAAAGCGATTTCTGAACAAGTGAAGAAATGTTTTATATGGTAAGGCTATCCTGATTCTATCCCATGTCCTTTTATATTCCATCTTAATATAAATGCATAGTGTTTATAGTGACTTCTGGAGCATTTTTACAGGCAAAGATCTCTTCAGAAGGCCCACGGGACTATTGTGTAATTTATATAGTTTAGGCAGCTACTTGGTTGAGACTTGATTCAAGCTTTACATTAATTCAGCATCTGGCTGCTAGGGAGTTGGTATTAGATAATAAAACTCCAGATAGTGTTAGCTTTTCAGAACTGGCTTTTAAGCTTGGGGTGTTTGACTCCAGTGCACTTCAAAATGCATAGTTCCTGGAATATGTGGTGTGTTGTGGGTGTTTTTAAGTCTGCAAGGACTTGTGAACTTTTTGTACACAGCTATGTGGAAAATGGGTTAAATTCCCATCCATTCATCTGTGAAGTCTGTAGGACTCGAGTGTCATAGCTATTCACTGCCACCCTGCTGCTCAGCTTAGGACACTGTCTAAATGATGGCTGTCACTTCTATATTTGATGGAATAATAGTTTCTTGGAAGGACAAATAAGATAAAAATCATATACTTGTGGGATTGTGATTAGAGGAATATTCATGAATTGCATTGCAGTAAGCATTTTCTTTCTGCTTGGGCTTATTTTATCTCTTTTTTTTTTTTAATGGGATGTTATTTTTGATCAATAAAAATCTCATGAGTATTTCATTATTCATAGGAATTTGAGAGGGAGAAGCATGCTCATAGCATATTGCAGTTCCAGTTTATGGAAATCAAAGAGGCTTTGAAGCAGAGAGATGAAATGCTTGCAGTAAGTATTTTTTTTTTTAATGGTTTCTTTGATTGGTACATTCCCAGTTAGTAGTAGCAGTGTAGAAGGTGATGCATGGAAAATTTTATTCCCTACTCAGGTTTCTCACCTGAAGAAATACTAGTGTTTCAGGCTAAGCAGGTTCAGAACTGACAGAAGTAGTACTTTGGTAAATGTTACCTGAAATTGGACTTCATTTTTGCCTTCTCCATAGCATGAAATAATCTGTGTTTCGGACAGCAGTTTGTGGAGATGCAGAGGAAACTAATGGGACTGTCTTAACTTGTTCTAAGCTGTAGGATTGTCTTCAGGAGCATAAGTTTAGCTGAGATATCAGGAACTGTGAAACTGAGCATGTGGATACTCTCTAGCACCTGACTTTTTTCATTCTTTGGCATCACTGCGATCTTGACCTTCTTTGTTAACGTGTTACCTGCTTTCTGTCTTCTTGTTTTCCTCCTGTCTCTCAGGAAATCCAACAGCTGCAACAGAAACAGCAGAACTATGTCAGGGAAATTTCTGATCTTCAGGAGACAATAGAGTGGAAAGACAAAAAAATAGGGGTAGGACTGTCAGCTCCTGAAATGTGTTCAGAGTGGCACTGTCATTCTCCAGCTGATCCTGCTTTTGCAAAACCTCATGAATAAAATTCTCCTTAGTGACTTTGCTTGCTGTGGCTGTATTACTATGTTACCAGTGAACTTGCAAATAGCAGATTCTGTCTTCAGCCAGTATCATAAAATCCAAGAAAAACTTGGCAGCTGGTCTGGTTTCAAACCCTAGGGTAATTTATTTGCTGTGATGCACCATCTGTATTTGCCATACTGAGAAAGGAAGTGCTATTTATATTGCAGTTCCATCAGCACTGAATTTTTGCTTATTCAGATTTAATCTGTGGACTGAGCAGAAACTGGAGTGTGTGATACAGCACCAGTAAAGCTATTTATGGGCTGTTGGGATGAGAGTCTCTAACTCTCCTTTGTTTCTCATCCCTTCTCACCATGCTCTATCAAAGTCAAGTGGAAACCCAGTCTTAAATAAAAGCATGGCTTTCTTTTTTAACAATGACCGTGGAAGACTTTCTGCATATAGAAGGAGAAAGAAATCTGGCAACTTGCCCATGCTTGTGATGTCCAATAACTTGTAGAAATTTGAAAGTCAAAACTTTCTGATTTTTTTTTTTTACTGTTCTATTTGTGTATTTATATGGAAATAGTAGGGGGTAGAGAGCAAGTAGCAAAATACACATTTGCACATGGTGCATCCCAGTCTAAAGATGACTTATTGGCAGCTTTGAAATTAATTGAGATCTGTGATGGTAACCCATAGAAAGATGACTAAATATGACTTACTGGCAGCTTTGAAATTAATTGAAATCTGTGGTGGTAACCCATAGAATATTAAAATCTGCTGGGGCTGTTTTCATGCCCTTCTGTTAACATACAGGAGTGGCACTACATCTTTAATGTGCATGTTGGAGTGATATGGATATGAATTAATCTGTCTAGCAGATAACAATGAAAAGTGGATCCTTGTTCAAAGGATCCTTAATGCAGGATTGGGCTCTGAATGTCTTTAATAGGAATTCCTGGTTATTGAATGAGCTGTGTATTTCTTGGATTTGAAGTTTATCTCTCTGTATGTAAATGTGGTCCTTTAATCTGTAAACTTCACCACTTCCATGCATCTCTGAATATCTGAAATCTGCTTGTTCTTGTTTATACTTTCTTTTCTTGGTCTTCACTTGTTTCCTTTCCTTTCTTCACATCTCCTCGCCCTCTGTCTGTGTTGGGAACTCAGGCATTAGAGAGGCAGAAAGATTTCTTTGATTCCATAAGGAGTGAGCGGGATGACCTTAGAGATGAAGTAATTGTGCTGAAGGAGCAACTGAAGGTATGGAAGAGGAATGAAAGAAACTTTTATTTACCTACTGACCTTTCTCTCCTGTACATTGGTGCAGAAAATCTTAATCTATTAAACCCTACTTCATGTTGCCTGTAAGTTGCCATTCCAGGAATTTTCTGTATGAAGTCCTTCCCCCTAATACTGGCTGTGAGCTCTAAGTATGAACTGTAGTATTAAGTAGCTGCTTTTGTAAGAGGTGCTTCTCTGAGGAACATTTTATGCTGCAGATTTACATTTTTAATAAAATATTTAAAAATTTAAAAAAGGAGCTGAGATCACATGCTTTCAATGGCTGAATTAAGAACTGCAATATTCTGTGCTCTCTTCTAACTTCAGCCATGTTTAATGGAATGATTGAAGCTATTGCTTATTCAGAATATCAAGGACAAGAACACCTAACAATCCTTCCCTTTCCCAGCAGCAGGCTCTAACGCATTGCTTTTGCTTCTCCACAGAAACATGGACTCATCCCAGACTCTGACATAGCCACTAATGGGGAGACATCAGACATTCTTGATCATGAAGGACACTTGGATTCTTCCAAAACTGTTCCAGGCACAAGTCAGGCATTAAAGGCAGGAGGGGATGGGATGCTAGGTAAGTGCTGTTTATCCTTTCATATCTTTCTGTCTATCTGTCCATTCATTCATCTTTGCTTGGAGTTTGGGCATTTGTAGGTGGGACAATTAACACATCACGCAGCATGCTACTTGTCAAATCACTTCCTATGCATTTTTCTGCTTGATATTTATTATCACTCCCAGTATGTTGTGCAGCTCCCTGCAAAGACAGACTTCATTTCCCATTTAAGGTGACAAAGGATGAGAATACAAATATAATGTTACAGATAAGTAGCCATTGTTCAGATTACTGTTTAAAGCCTGATTGTGAAAATTGTCCCAGAATAATCCTACTGTTGTTCAATATTTTTCAGCACATACCTTAAAGAATCAGAAGACAAAAAAAGACATTTTAGTTTCCTATAAAGGACTGGTAGGTTGTCTGCTGAACAACAGTGCTGGGCACTGTTAAAACACACTATATATGAGTTTGTTGTTCTTGGTATCTAGTACTTCTGAGTAGCTGGCATTAATATTTCAACATTTTTACTTGCTATAACAGAATTAATGCTGTTAAATTCAAAGACTCTGAGATGGATACTGTTAGCAATGAGACATCTGGTTGGCAAAAACATTCTTCTTACACACTTGTTATGAGTGGCCACTCAGAGAGCTTTTATACTAGTGGAAGGAAACTACAATAATAGTTGGTGGTTTTTTCCCCACCTGTTTTTGTTCTAAATGAACATACTAATAAATAGCAGCAGGCAGGCAGCTGTTGCAAGTTATCTTGCTTTTTGCAGTTGGCTGTTTTTTTCTCATTGAGTTTTTGTGTGGAAACAATCTGGAACACCAAAACCAAGGTAAGGGTGCATTTTTAAATGGAGTGTTTTCTGTCTGTCCTTACTCTGTTTGGGTTTTTTGGAATTAGGTACCAGGTAGACCCAAAAGCTAACTGCTGAAGCCACAAAGAAATTCAGAAGCAACAGGTATTAGAAGTTGATGGAAAGCTGCTACAGGAAAAAAAAAAAAGGCACAACAATGCCACAGAAGTGCCCATCCCTTTGGGTGGAGGAAGTGGCTATAAAGGACACTAAGTACCTGAGCTTTGATCTATATTGGTAATGTTAAACAGCTCAACCATTTGCTTGCCAATCAGATTTTACAGTCAGTGTTTGTCACAGACACTGATGGTGCCCTTTTACATTACTTAAAACATCACTAAATAATCCTGTTTACTTCATTATATTGGCATCAGACACACACTCCTGCATGCATAGAGTGGTGTTATGGTTAAAGTTGTGGAGAATATTGCTGAGGAAAAAAAATCTTTACTGTTAGTGTTACATCTGCAAGTATTACTGTTAAATGCACTGCTTGAAACAGTTGTTCTCATCTACAGAATCTGTCATTCACACAGCCAAGAGCATAAACTGTTTACTTTACAAAAAACACAAGCCAGAACCAAGGACTTCTTGCTTGGAGAGGGTGGTAGTGAATTTCACCAATCAACCCCCCCAAACCCTTACTAATTCAATCGCTGCTTTGCCTCACGTAATTGGCAAAAGCTGATCTTCTATTAACCTTTCTCTGATTCATTCTCTTTTGGGTTTTAAGTGGGGAGGTAAGTGCTGTGGTGTGCTCCCTTCAACTTTCTCAATGGTCTTTTAGGAAAAGCCAATGAAGTGGACATGAAAAATGAGATTTTGGAGGATATGGGGAAAAAAGAAATCTTGCAGAATACTGAGCATGAGGAACACAAAGAGGAGTCTGAGGAGCAGGAAGTACAGACATTGCATGCTGATGAAAATGTAAAGGCAGAAAAACTGGTTGAAGAACATGATGCTCTGTCAACAGTGATGTTATCAGATAATAGGTTTACAGAACAAATTCAAAGCATTACAGAAAATGTCTCAGGAAGTGCTTCTTCAAATGACGACAGTGACATGGATGATTTGAGAAAGGAGACTGAGTCTGCAGGCACTGTTAGTGTGGAGACTGAACACCATGATATAAATGCAAGGACAAACCAGACCTTGGAGGTGGGTTTTCCACAAGGTCATCAGGTTGTTGAGACTCCTCCAGAAACGCCTAGTAACTTAGGTACAGAGCATGAACTGGGAAAAACTACACCTGAAGAACAAGCAGATCTTAAAACTAGCCATGCCCTGAGTGAAAATGAAATGGATCAGGCAGCCAACATTACAATTGAGAGCTGTGAGTTGGTTTCCAACCAGGCAGAGCTACTAGAGGCTAGGTTTGCAGGCTTGCTTAGTGAAGAGGTAAATTTGAAGAGTCATATTGAGGGACTCCATCACTCAGAAGAAAGTGCTGAAAACAAGGTTACAAATGACTTGCAGGAAAAGCTTGTTGAAAGCAAAGACTGTGCTGATGGAAGACCTGATAAAATGGGAGGCAACAGAACTGAAGAAGAAAATGAGGTGGTGAATGCAGTTCAGGGTCACCTGGGCGAAACAGAGTCTGTGGGTTCGGAGGGGACAAAGTCATATGAAAGTGATGTCTCAGCAAATACAAGTGAGAAAGAAGGCAGAGGGGATCAGGCACATACCCAACCAGTTTCTGCAGAGGACAGTGCCTCAGCATCGTCAGAGGAACAAAATAAGCAAGATAAAACAGAACCTGAAAATGATACAGCTGAGAAGGATGGACAGAAGGAAGTGTTAATAGATGAGTTGGAAATGTGTTCAGATTCTGCAGAAACAGGCGAGCAAGATAAGGCTGATATGGAGGCTGCAGGCTATATGACTGAGGTAAAAGAAAGTGTGCTGCAGCAGGCAGAGCCAGACACAGCTGTTCTGAAAGAGGCGATGACTCAGGAAACTAGTTTAGAACCAAGTCTCTTAGATGACAAAATTAAGGAGTTGAAATTGGAAACAGGGGATGAGTCTGAGAAAGGACAGGAATGTAGGACAGAAGAGGTAGAAAAAATAGGGCTAGAGGTAGAAGTTCAAACAGTTCAGTGTAGTGAAGAAAGAACAAGTGATACAGTGGGAGAGAAAAATAGTCCTTTAGAAGGTGAAGTACAGAATGTAGTTAAACAAGAGGAAGGTGGATTTAAAGAGGACTCAGCCATAAATGTTTGTGTAACTACTGAAAGCAAGGTTGATAAAGAAACACTGAAAGAAAATGAACAACAGTTAGAGTTTGAAGACCACCATGATGGTAGACTTGCTTTTGAGGAAGGTGCAAATAATTGCCTGGTGAAGAAAGCTGAGCAGGGTGAAAATGATAGTGAACAAGTGGGCCAAGCAGGGGAAAGACTGGAAGACGATGGTGATGCATTTGATTTTGATGAAGAGACCGAACGGATACTAAAAGAGAATGAAAAAGGTGATGGAGAGAAAGATGAGATGCAGAAGAGAGAGGGTGATGGAGCAAATGGTGCTGTTGGAAACATTGCTCAAACAGATGAAGCTGGAGAAGGAACAAACGAAATAGAAACCAAAGGTGCCTTGACTGAAGATGACAGTTTGCAGCAGAGAAAAGATGAGCCCGAAGAAACTGGGTGCTTGCAAGGGAAAATCTCAGGGAAGACTGATGAGAAGACTGATGTAATGGAAGATGAAATCAAAGCATCAGATTCTAATAAAGTGGAAAAAATACCAGATGAATGTGTTTTGGAACAGGATTTGGAAAGTGCTGGCAATACCAGGGATGAAAGCAAGGAGGATATGCAGGGTGGTAGAAGGGGTAAGGGTAGATCCAGAGATGACTGTACAGTATCATAACTTCAGAATCTGAAGGCTACACGAGTTACATGCTGTTGGATCAGTCCTAGTACAGAAGCATGCACTTTACACAGCATATCAGGCCTTAGGAATACTCCTGAAGTTTTCTCTTTGTAGGTAACTGTCGTCACAGTGTTATGTATGTGGTAATGATGCAACTATTAAGTTATTCACTGACGTACCTAGCCACAAGAAATTGTGCCTGGGTTTGCTTTGTGCCTGGGTTTGCTTTTGCTGTGTCTCAGGTTTAAAATTTATCACCAAAAGAGCAAGCTTCACAAATCGACTATTCAGACTATCTTGCAATTAAAGTACTTTTAGTGTGGATAACTGCTACTGAGGAATTCCTATAGGAAAGTCTTTTTTTCTTCTTTTCCCCTAACCTAGGTGATAGATGTCTTGAATGTACTTATGTGCAATGAATGTATGTGAACTTACTTGTACTTCTGCACATGAGCACATTAACACTTCATGAAGGAAGTCAGCAACACCAATCTGATGTTGAAACTTATTTCTGGATGATTAAAGCCTAGGAACCTTTTCTCTTGTGGGTTTCTTTTTTTTTCCTTAATGTGGAAAAAAAAATACACTTTCATTCCGCTTTGTATTTCTAATATGGTCATATTCCAAGATATAGTTAGATCACTGTGAATCTCCTTAGCCTGAGCACTTTGAAAGAACAATATACAACTTAACCAAAGTGCAACAGACAGGTCTTAGTTTACTGAAAGGAATAACTATATCCATGTTTACTTCATTTAGGCACTTTGCACCACAGTAGGCCTTTTACACCATGTCTCACATGGGAGTTCTATTTTTTCCAAAGAAAGTGACAATACACACTGTAATGTGTGCTTCAGGTTTGCTGTCATGTACTGTCTAGCTATGAATGTGGAAAGTATCTGGTTTTTTCCATGAAGATTTTTGTCTAAAATTGCATTTCCTTATTGCTGCTGCCCTTTTTTTTTTTTTTTCTTTTTTTCTTTTCCCCCCCCACCTCAAACTATGAATCTGAAAGAATGTTATGTCTGAAAACAATTCTTACCTCTTCCTTTCTGGAAAGAAGATAACTTTATAACTCTACATGTCTTCATTCTTGTTGGATATCAGACCAAAGATGATGATTGTGCTGTAGCCCCTTGTGCCTTTTAGAAAAGCTGGATTGCTTTGAATTGCTGGCATAAATGAGACACTTTTACTCCATTGGTATATTTCTTGCATCTTTGCTAGTGCTTGGGAGGAAGAGCATGTTTTGCATACTTAAAAATTAATTTGAAGTTGTTTTTAAGCAATGAACATCCCAAGGGAATGCAATTTGCAGAGTTGGGGTGGGGAGGCTATGGAAGGCTGTTATTTTGTGTTGATGTTACAAAGTTGATGGACTACAGACTGCAAGAAGTTGAAGATGTATATCGAAATGTATTGAGCTGTATATAATTGAAATAAACATATTTTATACTTTAAATTGCCTGTCCAGAGCACTGTTTTCGTATACCCCCCATAAATACTTAATTAAGTCTATATAATTTAAAAAAAATCTGCAGCTTTGTTAAATTTACAGTGTTGTGCTACATAATTAGAGGAGCTTCTTACTAGGAATGGGCAGCCTTGGTGTTTGAGGCACCCTTAAGTGTAAACCTATTACAGGACTGCAAACCTGTAACTCCTTTATTATGGCTTCTCTCCAACTTACAACAGTTCCAGTAAGGTCTCTGTAAGTATCAGCAGTTGTTCTTCTCAAAGATTTATACTAAATGCTAATCTAAAACCTACCAATTTAAAGGCATCTCATTATTATGTAGCAGTGTTTATTTAAAGATTTGTTTATTTAAAGATTGTCTCTGCTGTATGTACAACTGTAATACATAGTTTAATGTTGAAGGCATTTTAAATGTGTTTGTATTTAAATGTTAAATATACTTAAATGTATAATTAAACGTGCTTGCCAGGCTTCATCTATACTCGTGGATGGATCTATAAGCAACTGTGAGTTAAATTAGGCACAAATGCCAGCATTTCCTGTATTTTTCATACAAGTTTTTCTGGATGGGTGAGGGAATTAATGGTGAGCTGATTTTTTTTTTTTTTTTTTAAACTTGTTTTTCCACTTCAGAAAACCAAGCTTCTGTAAGAGAGGTTGTTTATAAAGCCAAGGCACAGAAGGAGAAACAACTCTACTCTTAACTGTCCCTGCATCAGTTTTTATCTCACAGTAACTGGCCAGCTCCCAGTGAAGCTAGAGTAAGAGCAAGAACATGGACAGGCAATGCAGCATAGCCAGTGCACTAAAGATCCAGCCTTGAACATGAGCTGCTCAGTGGTACCTCTGCGGGTAACTGGTCCCTGACTTCTGGAACTGGGCAAGTACCTTGGAGGAGGTGGTCATGGTATTCCTTGGCTCTTTGGTTTTTGCTTGAATATATGCACATCAAGGGAGAGACCTCCCACACAAATCAGCTTGAAGATAAATGGAACTGCTAGATCTCGTCTTCAAAATGTAATGATTTCGATTTTATATGTCAGCAAGTATTGAGTGAAATGTATTCCATTAGAGAGGGAGAGGAGACAATGTCTTTGGAGGAACTACCTAGAAAATGCATCTTTTGCAAAGTTATGCGATTGGAAACAGTTTTTGGCATTCTCCCTGCAGTATCAAACAGATGTACAGAAAGATCTAGCTTGTCCCTTTCTTTCTTGCTTCCAAACAGAGCAAATTATCAACAAGAAATCATGAGATGAACTAAAATCAAGATTCACACTTGGCTACTCTTATGTTACCCATTTTGTTTTGAGCAGGGACAACCCGTTGATGTGCGCTGCAGGGAGTGCCACTCTTGGTGTGGAAGGCTTTTGTCTTTCAGAATGGCTTCATCGCTCCAAATGGTCCCTGGATGTTCTGTTTCATACCTAGGAGCACATGTAGCATGTAGCCCAGGTTTGTGAATCACAGTGAATCCAGAGCTAGCCTGAAATGCTTTCAAAAGCAGTAACTTATAACTTATTCAGCAAGTAACAGTGAAAGGCCTTGGGCAATATTTCCTTTATTAGGGAAAAGTCCTTCTGTCCCCCTCAAAATCAGTATTGCAAGCTGGTGTCTTCTAAATCTTCTGCTCTTTCACTGTCCCCACAGCCTGCCCCCAGCAGTATCCCTCTTCTAAGTAAAAGCAGAAGGCATTTCTCAGTGTTTGTTGTTGTCCTCTCACAATCCACAACTTGACAGATCTGGAGGAGTGCTACCCAGCCTGCTATTGATCTGACAGCTGATTCTTGCAGGATGTTCTGAATAGCTGCTTGAGGCTGCTGATGGGATTTCATGGGATGTCTTCCCACCCGCCAAGTACAGTTTACTGCTTTCATTTGCATCAGGTTTAATTACTTGCTGGGCCACACATCATGCAACTCATTTGGGTTAAAACCAGCTGCTTCCCACCCTATGCTCCCTTCCAAGGAGGAAGAGACAAGGATCTGTGACTGATTATGGAATGTTAGGTCAACTGAAGCAACACCCTAGTTAGCAATACCTTGAGTCAACTGTAGTGCCAAGGTAGTGAGAATGGTCACTTGATAACAGGCCTGTACAATAGCAGCAGACACTGGTAACTGCCACCCCCTCTCTGTGTCCTGCTCTCTCCCAGGCTTTCCCAGGGCCCAGCTTCTCACATCAGCCCTCTGCTAACCTCATCTGTGTATAACAGCCACAAGTTAGTGCAGTGGATAGCCTGGGAACAGTTAAGTTGAGGTGAGATGAATTGTCATTGCAGTATCTTTGTATGTGAAGGAAGGGTAAGGACTGTTACAGATGAGAATTTTAATCAGCTGCTTCATGTTCTAATTTGGTAGATTGCTGTCTTCTGCTCACCTGTTCTTAAGGTCCTCACATCCTCATTTGTTGAAAAAATGTCTCCCATATGCAAAATTAAGGTGACTCTGCAGAGATACCTATTAAAGCTAAAGTAAGTTTTAGGGCTTAGTGTGTGGTTTTAAGCGTTCCCTTCTCTTTGTCTTGAAACCCAAGAAACCCTCTGTACACACAGAAAATGTCACTACATGAATGGTGTTGTAAATCCTGCTGCTAGTGTGCCGTCTGTCCCAGTGGGGTGCAGAGATGTCCGTGATAATGGAAGGGAGAACTGATGGGGAGCTCAGATTCGAAAGTCCATCCCGAGATGAACCTATTTTGCAGGTTCAAGGTGTTGGGGGAAGCTGATGTGCTTCCTTACTGGAAGCTAGAGGAGGTGTCCCTTCTTCAGACAGGCATATTTCACCCCACAGCAATGGCTGTGCTAAGGAACATTACTTAGTTTTGTGCATGGCTTAAGCTATCTTCAGAATCAAGGTGGACTATTTGGCCCTACTGGAGGCAGTAAGTTTGGGCTGATTTTGTAGTGGCCTAGAGATATCCTTATGCATCAGTCCTTGTTCTCTAATCCTTCAAATTTCATTCACTGATCTCTGCCAACCTGTGACTCCCAACCCTGTCTCCAAGTCTGGATATTCTTTTGCCCTTTGCTATACTTGTCTTCTTCATCAACCTCCATTTTTCTTCCCTAGCTTTCATCTTTTACAGAATTTCTGTTAGCCTTCCTTTCCTTGCCATACAGATACATAAAATTGTTTTATTATTTTGAAGGAGTGTATTTTGAAGGGGTGTATTTGAAGGGGTGTAAAACTTTGCTACTCTTGATAGTTTACAAAAGTGAAATTGTTTGGGTTTGTTGATCTTGTATTTTCCATATCAGTGCTCAGGTGTAACAGTGTTGGATGTGTGACAAATGGCTTAAAAAAAAATGATGGAACTGGGGAGATTCAAAATTAATTTATAGAGTTGCTGAACTGGGATATCACTTTAAGATGTGGGTTTGAGTATTGCATCAGAAGCCAAGGTAAAGGTTTTATTCTGTGCTCCAGAATGACTGCTTGTGTATAGGAAATTGTATGCCCCTGAGGGCATATTGCATTATTGCTAGCTAATGGACTGGATATATCTGCCATATAGAGGTATTTTCATTTGAAAACTTCATGATTTTCCTCATGATTTGATTCCATACAGACTCTTTATTCCCTTGACTCCATGTGTTA
Organism: Indicator indicator; assembly: GCF_027791375.1. Lineage (NCBI taxonomy): Eukaryota > Metazoa > Chordata > Aves > Piciformes > Indicatoridae > Indicator > Indicator indicator. The sequence continues at coordinate 10,616,646 of NC_072014.1, read as the reverse complement.
ACAAGAAAAAAAAGAGGGAACCACAAGACTTTGGTGTGTTCAGGATTTAACAACAAATCAGGATGGATATTTCTGGGGGAAGAAAGGTGCCTTTTTCTTGAGTGACCTTTGGATTTTAACCATTTAGTCAACAGGCCAGACCTCAGCTGTGGAGTTGAGCTCTCAACACTCTGGGTTCTGCACAGGTGACTGCTTGCTGGCAAGGGAGGCAATCTAAATAAACCTGCAGTAAAGATAACACATGGAAGTTGTGGAGTAAGACCAGTCTGAGGTCAATGTACCCTCTTGTAATTTGAATGCTATGTTCCAGTATACTTCTGTTGAGGTGTACCTGAACAAACTAAGGTTGTTAAAGAAGGTGAAGTAGTTTTAATGCTAAGAAAATTTGTGAGTACCTGCTAAAATGCTTTCACATTTTGTACTACTTAATAGGAATGGGAAAAAAAAACCCACAAACAAATGTTTTGGTTACTTTTCTAGTTCTTTTCCCTGTTGTCTTATTCTGTACTATGCATTTTATTAGTGAAATGTCCCATATCTCCATGTACTGATCTGTAGCTCAACAGCTTGGTCCAAATTGCCCATCACCTGCTCGCTCTTTGACCAGGAGAACTGACTATGAAAGACTAAAGAGAAAATGTTTTACAGACTACTATGTTTGAAACAAAAAGTTTCAATGGGCAAATGTTTTTCTGCTCACAATACTGGAGATAACACAAAATGTCATTGCCATGCTGTTTTGAAGTGAAGACTTGAAGTGCTGAGGATGTGCTTAGCTGTGATTCTAGGTGCTTACAGTATTTTCATGATGTTAAACTGTAAAGATTTGTGAGATTTTGTGTTGCAGTTGTGTTTGACCCTAGAGTTCTTGCATGCTAACCTAACGTAGAAGATTAGCCTCTTTGCATGCAGCTGGGTGCTGCTACTGCCGTGACAAGCATGTTCTGTGAGAATGACATAACCTCCCCTGGCTGCAGCCCCTTCCCAGCCCTGTCTGTGGCCTCATTTCTTGTGGTACGTGCATAACTACCCTCATCATTAGTTTCACTAACCTTGATGGTTTGCTCTTATATCAGATGCGCTCCGAAAGGTGCGACCTGATCGAGTCAGCACTGAATTTCCCATTTTCTCTTTCAGACAGGCTGAAAAGACTCCTAGATGAACGAGAATCCTTACTAGACCAGGTAATCACAGACATCCTGAAATGCTGTGAGTTTATTAGATCTGTGATAATAATAGCACAGATGAAGAAAATCAAAATATTCCTAACATAAAGTATAGGAGAGCAGTGCCGTTGCCTGGGTTGCACTTGCTGTGTTGCTTGCCACTTCCTTCTTCTGCTGAAACTGCTCCTGCATGTTAACCTGGGATATCAGGGGAGAAAAGTGTGCCTGGTCTGCAGAATCACAGAATTGTTCAGGTTGGAACAGACCTTTAAGAGCAAGTCCAGCTGTTAACCCAGCACTGCCAAGTACACTGCTAAACCATGTCCCTGAGCACCACGTCTACGCATCTTTTAAAGACCTCCAGGGATGGTGACTCAGCCGTGTTGCTAACCAGTCACTTTTGGTGTCCTTGGTCATCTAAAAGTCACTCCTTCCCAGAACTGTTTCTGAAAATAATATTCCAGAATGGCAAAGCCCAAGGGAAAAAATTGTAGAAGCAAATTTTATCTCCATGAATAAGCCTTCCTGATTACTGGATCTGTAGATAATGGGGCATTTGGAAACAGATGCTGGAGGAATGACAGTAGCTGGATAAACAACAATTTAAAAGCACTATTGCTGGTACAGTGATCCTCTATAGAGGATATAAAGCTTATTCTAAAAACATGCTGATCTGTTTCTCTGTAGGATGCTCTGTGCTTTCATTTATGGACCATGTCCTTGGCCTTGAGACTTAAGACAAAATCAAACACAGTTTGGGGTTTTAAAGGATGTTTTATGGCTTTTCTAATAAAACAGTCTTCTTCCACTTGTTTTGTCTGGTCTTGAATTTACCTGTAAGTCCTGATACTTAAAATGAGTCCCTTGCCTAAGGAATTTCTAGCAAATGAATTGGTAACAAAAAATTATTATTATTTTTCATGTAAATTTTATATTTGTTTTATATTTGAGTGTGTTTGTGTGCTGAACCACCATTTCTCTTACTGATTCTAATAAGTGATTATTTTGTGTCCTTCAGATTAAAAAATTAAAAGGACAACTGGAAGAAAAGCAAAAGAATGGCAAGATGGAAAATACACAGTCAGAAGATGAAGTTCTGGAAAATGGGACAGATATGCACATGATTGACCTCCAAAGTGAGCTGCATTTTGATTTTTAAGAGAACTTTTGTGTCCTGGATGTGAGTGAGAAAATGTGTTTGTACAATAACAACATGGCTCCAAGTAAAAATAAGTCTTCAGTTCTAAGGGAGCTTCAAACTGGGAGCCAGCCACACACCTCTGGGTGTGTAGAGCGGAGGGAACAATTCTCACTTGAGCAAGACTGCAACTAGAAATCTCCCTTCTGTTCCCCAGGAGAGCTGGACCAAGTTCCCAGATAATTCTGCTTTTAGAGTGATCAGAAGGGAATCAGGCAGGACTTAGAATAGCACTTCTCTGCTGGGTAATTCATGGGTAGAGAGCACTTGCTACTCTACCACTGCCCCAAGTAACTTCCTGTAGCATGGAAATTTTATGACAGACTTGTTAAGACACCGTTAACACTTGTTCTGTCATCTCTGTTAAACTCTGTGATTCTTTCAGGAGATGCCAACAGACAGATCAGTGATCTCAAATTTAAACTAGCAAAGTCTGAGCAAGAGATAACAGCACTGGAGCAGAATGTAAGTTTCTGAATTGTTCTGTTTGTTTAGGAGTGGTGAGAGAATGCAAAGGGAAAGTGCATTTTATGATACAATTTTTAAAAAAATTATGATTACTGTGATTTTTCCCTTAAGAAACACGAGTGGGGCATCATTGGGGCTACTGCACTTAAGTCATAAAGACTAAAATGCTTTCATTTATGTGTAGAGAAGTGTTGAATGTATTATTCCTTTTTACCAAAAGAAAAACATTCAAAGACAAAGGTATATTGAGACCACTCGCAGAAACCTTCAGAGTATTTTCCTGTGCCTAGCTATCACTTGTAAATGACTCCTGGATATATATATATATATTTTTTTTTTTTTAAATACAAGACCGTTCAATTTTGACTTTGTGTTCTTGTCCAGAGTAGGTAAGCAATTCCTTTGCTAAGATCAGTTTAGTCAATGGATGGTATTTTTTTATTGCTGGAAACCTATTAAATATGGATATGTGTAAAAGGTCTGCAGTAAGTTTCATGGCCAGGCTTCCTTGATGTGTGTATGTGTGTGTGTGTATATATATATATATATATATATTCCCCCCCCACCTCAAAATATGCCTTTATTAAGGAAAAGTGAGCATCTGTCTGGTTATTGCTTAACTGCTAGTGGAAGAATAAAGCCTCAGAACAACTTCTTGGCACAGCTTTTAATAAGAAAAATTTGCCTTCACCTTAGGTAATACGATTGGAGGGTCAAGTAGCCCGATACAAAACTGCTGCTGAAAATGCTGAAAGAGTAGAAGATGAACTGAAAGCAGAGAAACGCAAACTACAGAGAGAGGTAACTCCAAATGCAAGCTATCACAGGCAAGCTGTCAGCCTGCCCCATGGTGGGGGGCACCTACCTGTCTGGTGTATTTTAGAGGAGGAACTGCCTGGCAGAGCAAAGAATAAACATTGAGTGGTTTAATTGCTTTAGTTATTTATTCTATGCATGTAACCAAGCTTTCAGCACTTTAAACTGGAGTAATAGTCACAACTGAGAGCTCCCACTGACATTTCACCATTCCTTCCTGTCTTGCTGCCTTGCTTTGTACCAGAGGTGGTCCTTTGTAGCAAACTCAAGTTCTACAGTTATACAACTTGAATCTAGAAGCCACCTTCAAATGCTTAGGTTTATGTGCTTCTATCCAGCTGGGAGTGCTTCTGTGGTTTGACATTCATCAGTCTGAAGAACTCCAGCTTTGATGCCCTTGTCCTTCATTGTACCTGAAGGCTCATTACTTTGGGTGTTACAAGTTGTGGGTTTGCAAATACAAATCACTGCTCTTTTTAGAACATGTGATTCAGAAATGACAGCAGTAGAAAGCTGGAAATTCTGCTGTAAAGTTAACTTGGTGCTTCAGCATTTAAGCACTGTGCCACACCTTACCAGGAATGTCAGTCAGAACTTCCAAGCTTCAGAGTCTAAATCTGAGTGCTAAATCAATATGAATTGTTCTTATTGAGCCTGTTTTTCTTGCTCTGTCAACCTGTTCATGCCTGTTTGCTGTCAGGTATCTGTCCACAGACTCTATCCGTGCTTCTTTCTTAAAACACTGCACTTTCAAGCAGTCTGTGATTTTTACCTTACTTGTACCAAACCTCATGTTCTGCCCAAGTAGCAGCTACAAAGAGTTTAAACACCTTTGTCAGTATTCTGTCTCGTGAGGTGTTTTGGAAGTCGGGTACTCCTTCTGCTCTGCAGCCCATAAATACTACCCTGTACAGTTCACCTCTCTCTACCTACCCTTATCCCATGGTGGGTTTTGTAGAAAACTAAGGCACCAAATTCGTACCTGGGGCTGTATTTCTGGGAACCAGAAACATAAAAGCCAGGCAGCAAGACAGGCGTATGTCACCCAGAGAGAGGTCTGAGCATCTGTGCCTCTGAGGTTGAGGCAAACTCTGAGCCCTTTATTCAACATTCTGGAAATAGCTTGGATTCTTGGCAGCATGCTTAGAAATATCTCTCTGGCCTTCAAAGCAATTTCACAACATATACTTTTAACTCTGCTAGTAGGCATTTTTCATTGCCTTATCTTGTAAGGAAATTCCAGCAATACGGTCAGTTAGTGCTGGTAACTCCAAGCCTTGCTTTATCTTTGGAAATGGAAAACATTGTGGAAGTTACAGGGTTGGTTTTCTTTTTCTCCTTGCTTCCTTCAGCTTCGTTCAGCATTGGATAAAACTGAAGAGCTTGAAGTCAGCAATGGTCATTTAGTGAAACGCCTGGAAAAGATGAAAGCCAACCGGAGTGCTTTACTATCTCAGCAATAACCACCACCTTTCGCTGGAAACTACTAGAACTACTTGACAGAATCAAAACAACATCGCAGATGCTTCTGTCTCATGCTGTCCAGGATGCTTTGTGTCATGCCTTCTGAGAACAGACAACCCCAACGTTTGCTGCGTGCCACCCAGCTGTGGTTTTCTAAGCAGATTCAAACCTCCTGCACTATATACATAGGAGTAGCTGATCCAAAAGGCTGTGCCTGCCTGCGGGAGCCCTTCTACACCATTCTCTGGGTACATCTGAAGTACGGTATCTGCCTACTATGTAAGAAGCACATCGGGCATCCCATTAAGATCTCCATCCAGAAGGCACAGCAGCCATTTATTGCCATTTAAAATGGCATTCAAAGAAAACACTTTAACTGGACTGGAATTTTGTGTCTTGCTGAAAATTTGGAAAAAAAAAAAAAAAACCAAACTGTAAGTTTTGGACTTTCTCATGAGAGTATCTGTAATTTAGTGACTACGGTAGAGTTATTCATAGTAGGTTTTTCATTTACAAATCACTGTGGAACCACAAGCCATTACAAAGCAAAACTCCTTCAGTGGAAACCATGAAAGAAGATGGTCTTGGAAGCAAAAGTGACCTTAAATGACTTTGCCAATAAAACAAAGGTGTTTGGAGGGATTTTTGCACCAGTGGAATCATAAGACTGTTTTATTTCAGGGTAAATAGGCAATAGCTTCATTGAATTTTCAACTTTTATTTGTGTTATTTAATCCTTGCTCTTGGAGTTGAAGTAAACTACTTTTAAAGGATGTAAAGTTGCATTAATAAACCAGCATAAGGCCATGTTTTAAGGAATGGTGGGTTTTGCACTTAAATCTCTCACTTTGGTGCATTTGTCAAAGCAAGTGTCATTTGCTTAAACAAAATGGGGTTTTTACATCAGAAACTATCTACTGGTCCACGAACTACTAGAAAACTGTGCCACTGAAAATACAAGTCTAATTTTAAAGTACATAAAGAAGCACTTTAGAAAATATTACTGCATATGTTTTTTCTACAAATACAGAAGTAGCAAATTTCCTTCTAAGGTCATTATAAAGGTTTTCCACTTTTCATGAAAAATAAATAATGTTGCGGGCAATTTATTACACACAACTAACACTACAGCTCTGGTTTGTTGGAAATTACTCTGAATGTACTACTCAAAGGAGAACAGCAGTTACCTGAAGAATAAAGCTACCCTTCCCCCTTCAGCCCTAACAGAAAGGCTTGTAAGACAGGTGACCAGTCCCACAGGAACATGGCCATGCTGTGAAGCAGCATCTCCTGTTCAACAGAAGCAAACTTCTGTCATTGCCAACTGCCTCTATAGATACAGTTCTATCAAGCCAAATCCAGACCTGGGAGACCATTTCTTCTTACCATGGTCTTCAGACTCTCTGGTCCAGATCTTTCCCTAGCCTCTTCCTTGCAGACTGGAGGTTAGAGTATAAACTGCTGCTATTTTCAACATAAGAGGATCACTGATATCTTCTTAGAGCACCTTCACAAATCAAGTAAACCAAAAACCAGTGACTGAATGTGTTTCTCTGGTTTGGGTAGAACATCTTTCTCTTCATCTCTTCTCAGTGGACCTGGAAATTTAGGAATTAAGTACTTAAATTAAATTCCCAGGAAAAGGATGAAAAAGGCTTTTTTTTGTGTCCCTTGGGAAACAAGTTGGTGATCAGATGTGGTGGAACATGGGTATGAAAGGAATCTTTTACATGCAATTTCCACTCCAGCTAGGGCTTTGGGTTTTTGTTTCCTATTTTTACTTTTTGAGAGGAACATTCAGGTGCAGAGCCAGGTTTCTTGTGGAATACCTCAAAATTGCTGTGGATACCAATTTGCGATTTTCTGTGGTTGACTTGTGTAATTTCTGGTGTACAAAGCCTCTAGGGCCTAAAAATATGGGTTTTCAAAATGCAAACAAACATGCTAAATACAACACGTTATTAACCGATGATAAGGTGTGTGATCGCCACCAGTCATCTCTTTATTTGTGCTAGTGCTGAAAATTGTCTCTCCTGGCAAGATTCAGGAGAAACAACCTAGCAAATAAATGTTGGTCCAAAAAGGCTAAAAGTTATACTTTGATCATTAAGAAGTGACGTGTTTATCATTTCAAGGTAGATTGCATCTCACACCTCATAAGCATTAACCTCATGATGGAAGTCAGATGTGTGTTTCGACCTGGGTATGCTCTTAGTAGAAATCTTTGTGTATGATAAAGTAGTTGAATGTTGAAGCCACTTTCTTCCCTCTCCCCCTGCCTCCCCTCCCCTCCCTCCCCCCCTTTAACTTTCAGTATGACTTAGCTTTAGAGTGAGAGGGGGAAAAAAAGTACTGGTTGGTTTGCTGAAAAAGGTTTTATGTTTTCCTGTGAAGAATGCACAACAACAGGGCTTTGAATGGTAACAATAGCACATCCCCCAGTCCTTTTTAATTGAGCTCCAAACAGGAGAGCTTCGGTACACAGCCCACTGACTCAGAGTGGAGCCGAGGTGGTGGCAGCCTGGTGAGGAACAGTCTCTGGGGGAACCAGGATGGGTTTTCTTAGAACTTGTATTTAAAACTGTTATCCTTTGTTTTATTTTAAAATGTTAAATAATTTTATTGTTTGCAAATGGAATGTTACCCAAAATGTTTTTTTTGTTTGACTTGTTTTTTGTTGTTTTTTTTTTCCCCCCAATCCAACTGTTAGAAGATACAAGCGTGGAAAAGGAAATTCATTAGCAGAACTCGCCAATAAAGGTGTCACTTGTTTGGGTAGTTTTTTATGGAGTGGTCTGTCATGATGATGTTACTGGTAAATGTTCTCTTGGAAAATACAGACTTTTTTTTTTTTGGATGATAACTGCTGTAACAGATCATTTTGCTTTTTAATATATTGCTGCAAAGACACAAATGCAAGCAACACTGGAAAATAGAGACGGGCTGGTTGGAAGAAGAGTGCTGGTGTGAAACATATCTCCACTTATTAACATTTTTAATAGGTTACAGTTTGAGAGGGGTGAAACAACGACTGTCTCATCAGGAGGAATTTTAATGGTATTGCTAATCAGATCAATCCTCCATTTAAGAGTATTTATACTGAACATGTGGTGATTCATGTAGTAACCTTCCTTGGAAGAATCGCTCACAACAGGAGGCAACTTGGTTCATCAACCTGGCAGTGTTAACGTTAATCTTGCACTGGTAATGGATGTTGCCATAGAGAGATCGCTTACATGAAACGTACTGAGGGGGGTTGCGCTTATGTCTACTTTAAGTGTTCCAACAATTTATTATATGGGTTTAGGGGTTTATTTTATGCCGCTAAGGGATGTCTTTCACCCTTCACTGAGGAGTAGGAAGGAGGAACATCCGTTGCATAGCAGCGGGTAAAAGACCGAACACCCCTCTAGGCAGCACGGCGGCCCCTGGTGGTGATGGGGGGGAGGAGATTAGCGGGCGGGGGTGGGGTGCCGCGCAAACCAATCAGACGCTGGAGCACTTCCTGCGGCAGCCAATGGGCTGCAAGTGTGGTCAGGGTGCGGAACCTGGAGGCCGTTGGGCACGTCCGCGCGGGGCCGGGCTGAGCGGTTAACGGTTGGGGCCGAGACCGTTGTGGGAGGGAGGCGAGGAGCGGCTTCGTCTGGGCAGCAGGAAGGTTGCTCAGGCTTCCCGAGAGCTGGGAGCCGCGGTTCCCTCCTGTGGATTCCCATGGGGCGACCGGGGGCGTAAGAACACGTTAAAACCCGAGAAAGCTAAGAGCTTCCCCCACCGACTCGTCCTACCCCGGCGCTCAGCGGTGGCTCCCGCGAAGCTGGGCAGTGATGTGGTTTCTAACTGCCTTGGCTTTTAAGTGTCTAGCTGCTCCAACAGCAGCAACAACAAGGTTATTGCTATTTATCTAGGACATAGGTAGAACTATTTTGATTTTTGTTTCTTAAGTTGTTCTTAAGTAAAATGGGGGTGGAGGCACTTACCTGTAATACTATGTTGTAATTTACGCATAGGCATCCGAGGTTTGCTGTGGTGTAGCGTTAGGGCAAGGGTTTTAATTTCACAGATACAGTTACTCAAAACTTAATTTAGGAGATGAAGGTGAAGTTAATGTAATGAGAACCCTTACATTTTTGAAACAAAAATGACTAGCATTGCATAATGAGATCATCGTAAGGTGTTTGGTTGGTCGTTTCTTGCTTTTGTTTGGTTTGGTTTCCCTGGAGGGTGACTGACTTCTATTGATTGCTTCTGTTAAATAATTTAGATTATTTCTGTTGAGTGATTTTTAAATGGTGTCATTTTAATGATGATCCTTAGCAGAAGAGAACGGGTACAGGTTTGAGAGACAAGCCATGTTTCCCTGTGAGGAAGGGCTGTCATGAAGTTACCTCTTGTGGGTCCATTCTGCAAGCCTTCCTGTGCAGATGGGACTGATGGGTCATACTTCATATCTGGAGAGGACAGAGCTTGCATGATATACATGTTAATCCCACAGCAGTGTCCGAGAAACAGGCCTGAGCTTCCAGTCTCTGTCACACTCCCTTAGCAGCATGTGTCTCTCTTCAGTCCTTCACTAATCCTGATAGACTGTGTTTCATCACACTGGAAACCTCCTCTGGGAGATGATGAACCAGTGACTTTGTGTCTTCTGAAGTGTGTTGAATCCAGTTTATGGGCCCTTTGATTGGTCTGTGTGCTGGGCAGCAGGAAGAGTTACAGACAGGACTGTAATCATAGAATCATAGAATCAAGAAGGCTGGAAGAGACCTCAAGGATCATCGAGTCCAACCTGTCACCCTAAACCTCATGACTATCTAAACCATGGCACCAAGTGCCACGTCCAATTCCCTCTTGAACACCTCCAGGGATGGTGACTCCACCACCTCCCTGGGCAGCCCATTCCAATGGCCAACCACTCTCTCTGTGAAGAACTTTCTCCTCACCTCCAGCCTAAACCTCCCCTGGCGCAGCTTGAGACTGTGTCCTCTTGTTCTGGTGCTGGTTGCCTGGGAGAAGAGACCAACCCCCTCCTGGCTACAACCTCCCTTCAGGTAGTTGTAGACAGCAATGAGGTCACCCCTGAGCCTCCTCTTCTCCAGGCTAAACAGTCCCAGCTCCCTCAGCCTCTCCTCATAGGGCTTGTGCTCAAGGCCTCTCCCCAGCCTCGTTGCCCTTCTCTGGACATGCTCCAGCAATTCAACATCTTTCCTAAACTGAGGGGCCCAGAACTGGACACAGTACTCAAGGTGTGGCCTAACCAGTGCTGTGTAATTTGCAGTGCTGTATATGAAATAATAGTTTGGTTAGCAACCTGTGACTATAACAGCAAATTGTTAGTTTCAGTAGTTTAGAAAGCATAGCTAACTGAGAAATAATGTTTGTATGTGTCCCCCCTCTTCATTACAAGCTTCTGGAGCTCATGGAAGTCGTTATTAAAATTTTATAGCTCCTGGACTGAAGGGTGTTCCCTGCAGTAAGTACACTGGTCATGGATTAAGAAGCTCTAAGCTTTCCGTGGCAAGAAGTGCTTCCAGGCCAGTGTACAATCAGAAATGGTGTGAGGTCAGTTTGTGGTCACTGAAGCCATGCCCATCGAGACGCTGACTTTCAGAGTCAGTACGTGCATCTGAACACCTTGTGTGCTGTCGTGAAGCTAGCTTGCTGTGTAAATAGATCATGTGTGTTAAAGGGAATTCTTACGATTCAGCCATGAAATGCTTCAGTGGTAAGAGGATGGAAACTTTGCCCAAGAGCGTAGGGAAATAAGATTGACTGATCTCTGAGAATGCATTTACTCAATTGAAAACACACAAGCAAGAATGGAAAATTCTTTCAGCATCCTTCCATGAGCTCTTAGGATTTCTCTGAGAACATATAATTTCAGTTTCTATAGTAGTATGCAGTAGGTGAAAATAATATGGTTGACTTGACATATACTTTTAAACAGTAATGTCCTCCTGTATGCCATTGGGTATCTTAAACTTCTCTTCATTTTTATTAAAGTGAGAAACTGATAGGAAGAGACAAGGAGGTGACTGAGAGCTTGCAGTAGAAGTGAGTTGTGTGGATTACTTCTTGGGAGGAAGGCTCAAGTGCATGTACCATGGAGTTGGAAAAGAAGAGCAATGTTAAAAGCAAACCAAGATGCTTCAATCAGACCTCCCAGCTGTTTTCTTCCTCCAAGGAAGCCGAACACATGCTTGTCAGAGATATTGCAGCAGAAGCTAACCACTTTGGCTTTGGCCAGGCAAGTTCTGCCAATGTTTCAGAATTAAACTCGTCAGAAGAAAACTTACCTTATTTAAGTTCATCATTAGATGCAGATATTGAAATGTATAATAAAAAGAGAATGAGAATTTGCTATGCACAGGCAGGTGAAAGCAAAGAATCTGGTATGTTGGAAAGGACAGGTGATGATATGCACTGTGATTGCAGAGTGTGTGACGCTTGCAGGCAAAGCTGTTTAGGTGAAGATTCACAGCTGGAGTATCTCAGTGCTCATGAGCAAGATTTTTATGATAAGAATAGCTCAAGTGAGTTTTCTGAGCAAAGGGAAACTACAGGAATTGAAACCTTAAAGCTGATAGATCCCTTTCAGGAAGTTCCAAAGGGTGGAGTCACACAGGAACACAATCTCATTGAAGTGTCAGAAGATTGCTCTGCTTCTGAGTATGGTGCAGGTGACCAGACCTGCCCCGAAGCAGCAATGCCAGAGCTTGCTGAGCAGCTTCAGGACTCTCTGTCTCTGCCAGATTGCAATGACGTGATTTGCGAGCATCAGGAAGAGCAGACAGAGTATCATAGTGTTGTTTCTGAAAGTCTGCTGGAAAGTCGTTCTTGTAGGAGAAAAGTAAGTGTCTGTCCAAGTCTGCTTGTATGTGACAGTGTAGAAAATGGAGAAGTCAAAGACATCCCACTGAGTGGTGAAGAGAATGGCAGACACAGTTGTAGCATCTCAGTGAAGCAAGGTGGTCCTTTACTGTCCCCAGTGAAGAGAGCCCCTGCAGTAGCCATGCAGCTGTATGAATGTGCAGGGCACTCTGACTTCTACAGCTGTGAAGACCTGGGGGTGTGTGCGCATGGGGACGGCTGTGTTGGCTGCATTTCAAAGGCTGTTGAAACCCAATTTCCAGTTGCTGAAATTCTCACCAGCAAGAATCCCTTTTTTGGGGTGGAAGTTGCAGATAAATCCTGCCACGGAAATACCAGCTGTCTGAGCTCAGGGTTGGAGTGTCGTGAAACCTTGAAACACGTTTACAGTGACTTTGCAGTTAACCAGGCTGTTGATGCCAGCTCTGATTTTAGAGCTTGCTTTACAACAAGCAGAAGTACCAGTGCTCAGGTTTGTCTCTCATCCAGGGCTGTTAATACAGAGATAACAATGATGAACAAATCTCGGCCCATGGGTTGTCACTATGACACCCATACAGACATTGCTTGTAATACAGAGTGGTCATGTGGAGCCAGTGGTACAGAGAAAACGTGGTCACAGCTTACTGATGTGCTGGAAGAACACCCAGAAGGCAATGCTGCACCAGCTGAAAGAAGGTCACAAATTCAGGTAATTAAAAAACTAACAACCCACAAACAAACAATTTTGATATATAGAACTTTTTAAATACAAAATTGCTCAGAACTTGTCTCTATAAATGTTAATCTGTAACTTTTAACATTTTTGTTTGTCTGTTTAGGAACATGAGTTTTGTAGCAGCAGTGTAAAGAGAAATACTGACAGGTGGGTTGTGAGTTGTTTGAAATTCCAGATGCCACGTGATATATTTTTCCATGATTGAACGATTGTCCCTCAATTAGCAAAACTGATAGTGTGAAAAGATTGCTGAGTGGCAATTCCTATGCTGGAAGGTTGGAAGCGACCTGGACAGGTGAGAGAAATGAGCTGAAGATTCTCAAAGTCAAACAAATACCGAAGTAGCCTTGGTTTGCAGTTGCAGACTGGCCAAGATCAAGAGTGTAAATCAGCAGTGCTCCCATATGGCAATGATGGGAAAACCACATCCTGCGGCTGCAGTAATGAGAGCATAGCCAGCAGATGGTGAGAAGCGTTGATTCTTCTCACTTTGATGCTGGTAAAGTCATATCTGAAAAGGCATCTGCAGCTGTGGGCCTTGAAGTGCAAGATGGGCAGACTGGGGTAAGCCCACCAAAGGGCCACAGCGATGGTGAGAGGAGCTGCAGGAGCACCCATCTGTGGGAAGAGCTGAAAGGTCTAGGTTTGGTAGCCCAGAGAAGGGAAGGCTGAGGAGATGGGTACCCTCCCTGCAGTTCTTGGCAATCTGGTGGTGGGTTGCCAAGAAGATTGAGTCAGATTTTTTAGCAGAGGTGCATTTCGAAAGGGCAAGAGCCAGCGGTTACAGCGGGGGAGAATTTTACGTGGGTGTTTTCTTACAGTGGGAGTGGTATCAGTACTGTCTTCTTTCTTGGATATTTAAAGCATGCAAAAAAAAAAAAAAAAAAAAAAAAAAAAAAAAAAAAAAAAAAAAAAACCCAAACCCAACAGCAAAGCTGGGCAGGCTAAGTCCCCAGCCCTGCTTTGAAGAGAGGTTCGCTCTGCAACCTCCAGAGAGTCTTTTCAACTTAAATTATTCTGTGATTGTGGACAGGGAATAAGTGCCTCTTAGCAGAGTTGATAAGTTTCTGTTTGTTCTGATGCCCATGCTTTTTGGATAGAAATCATTATGGTGCATGTACAGTTCCCACCTCTTGGTTAAAGCTGTTAATGTAAGAACTCTGTAGGACTAATTTTTTTCCTCCTTCTTGGAGGAACTGATTTAATTTTTCTTTTATTCCTAAAATCCTATCAAAAACTTCTGAAAAACTGCTTGTTTCAAAGTAAAACATAATGAACATAAAATATTGGTTGAAAGACTTCAAGATTTTGTTTATTATTGTTATTTTAAAGGCTGATAGATCTTGACAAACAGGCTGCGAAGAATTCTGTATCAAGCCACTGTCAAAAGTTACTACAGAGAGCAATTGAAGCAGAATTGCAGATTCTAAAGACTCATTATTACATGTGCTGTCAGCACTGCTGGAGGATTTACAAACTGGCTTTGGAGGAAAAAATCTGTTTTGGCAGGTGTGTGCTCTTAATGTCCTTTTAAATGAAATGGATAACTTGGCTAAAAGGCATTAAATGTGGCTGATGTATTCTGTCTATAGCTGGTAATGGTGTTTACAGTTCAAAAGAGTTTACGTTTTCCTAACTGCCAGGTTTTATTTTCAGGCTAAAAATTTCTGTACCATTTGCAGACCCAGCAAAACACAGTTTGTTTCTAGGAATATCTTTCTGTACAGGAAGAAAAGTACAGAAGGAATAGTACAGAGTGGGCAAGATGCATAGAAGGGGTTATCTATAAAACCTTGTTCCCTCGCTGTCCTGTAGCTTAGGAGAGAGTTCAAGAGCAGGCTGCAGTGCTGTGAAACAGGGTATGGCTTCAGAGGGCTACTGTGGGGGTGAGCAGTGAACTCCTCTTTTTGTGCCATGTGGAGGAAGCTTTAAATGTTGTATGGGCAAGTCTGGAAGCAGTCAAATAAATTAAATGTCTGTTGAAGTTGAGTTATTTTCTTACACGTGTTTTAACAGATGTATTCAAAATACTGAATTATATTCATCTGTCGCATTGGTTTTGGAAGAACTGAAAAAGAAATACAACAGTATGAGAATGCATATAAACAGAGGTGTGCCATTAAATGCTCTTCCACCACTATCAGTTGAGATTAAGTTATCCCAAATCTCTTCTTCTTATGTCCCCTGCAAGGTAAGTAATTTCTTAATTGCTCTTTGTTTTTAATAACAATTGTTTTCTTCAGAAAATTTAGACTTTTTTTTTTCTCTTTTTTGGCAGTTGCTCAGACATAATCTTTGCTATAAGTAAGTAGCCCTCATTTGTGGTATTTATTAAAGTACAAAGTTCATTTAAAATTCAATAATAATTGAGATGTGAGTTTAAAAGGTGTTAAATTTAGAATTTCTTAATCTCAGGATGCATCTTGTTGTTTGAAACTGCTCACTTGAAAGACTAGCATAGAAATTCGGGTACCATGATTTTATTTTACAGAAATGTTCACTTTGTAATTTTCTAATATGCCAACTGTGGAGTTTTTAATTTACAGGCAATTTTTCTGGTGCCCTCCTTTCACTGCTAAAATCTTTGCCTCTAATCTTAATGCTATGTGTCTTTTAAAAAAAAAAGCCCCAAAAACCCCCCCAAACCAAAAAGACTGCTGCCATCAAAAATAATAGAAGCATACAAGCAGCCTTTCTGCTGTGGTGATCATTCAGTTATGAGGAATGATAGAAAAACAGCTTCATATTTCAGGCAAGCATACGAGACTGCATGTTCAAGAACAACGTACAAGTTACTTTGTGTAAGTGGAGATTCAAACACGTTTGGTGTTTAATGCATCGGGTAAACAACTTGAGGTCTTTTTTCAAGATAATCTTTAAGTGTTTGTATGTACAGAAGTTTCAAATCATAAGGCCATATGTTGAAATCTCACTCAGGCATCTAGGTGTAAAGGAAAACCAGCTTGACGTAAACCTAGAGCACAGCTTTATGTTTTAGGTTGCAACCAATGCTTTTATAAAATAAAGATGTGGGAAAACTGCGGTTCTACCTTAAGCAAAGGTTTATGAAACACATTTTGTTTTACCATGAGCTTTTGGAAATACTTTAATATTAATTTCAGAGTACACAGGATCATTGTAGAATTTAAAATTGTTGTGCCTTATTTTGTGTGCAATACTTGGATCTGTTTTAGTTTTGTTTCGGGCATAAATGAAGCTGGCTTGAAGGCATCAAAACCACAAGAAAGAAATATTAATCTCAACAAGGTAGGGATGTCTTCCTTACTGAGTTTTCTAGACTTTGTGTTGTGAAGCTTTTGTAGGCATATGCAAGTACACAGTCTTCAGGGCTCAAACTGGGATTCTCTGCCAGTAATGGTAAATGCAGCTGATGTGACTGAAATTTTGCTTGGGGGTCTTTGAAGATGATCAGTAGGTTAACTTCTTTAAATGGACCTCTTTAATCATTTAGTGTTTTGAGGCTCAGAAAAATAATGTATAATCAGGTGCAAGTGCTATGTCATAACTGAGGTACGTTTGTAGGACAATCCACAGACAGTACGTTTCACTGATGACCATCAGCCACATGACTCTGCTTCCTCTAAGACATTTGAAGAACAGCATAAGGATCAGGATGTGAAATGTGGTAAGTGATCTGCCTCTAGTGCACATACTACATTATTTGTTAATTAAGTTGCTGGAAACAAAAAAACCTTGTGCAAAACATATGTATGGATACTCAACCTTCCTTCCTGTGATGGATTGCTTAATGTTATATCAGCTCTGTAGTACACTTGGCATCTTAATAAAAAAAAAAATTTACTGCCTGAATCAGAGGTGAAACCTAGTATTTATCGCCTGTTCAGTAACATAGTGCCAAGTCATGCAGGTAGCTGGAATCCTGTTAAGCACAGAAATTTAATATTTATTCATTCATATGAGACACCACAGTCTGAATTCTAACACAGTGAAATTTATTTCAATTGCCAAGGCATCGAAAGGGATGATTATTGGTTTGAAGCTAAGGAGGATTTGACAGCAGCAGATAGTTCAGTGATATCTGAAAAAACAAAAAAGCAAGAAGAAAACCAAGACACAGCTGATGTAAGAGGTGAGGTTGTATGCTTTAAGCTGCGGTACCTAATAATGATGCTTGTTTATTATTTGAGTATTTTGTTCCTTCTACAAGCATAAGGAAACTTGGAAAAAATGCCTGCTGGATTCTTAGACTTCTTTTTTTTCAGTGACTTACAGTGAATCCTTATTCAGCTCTTTTCATTCATGTTTCTCCTTGAAAACTATACCTACAGTGGATAAATTCAGTATAGTAAATGTCCAGCTAATCATATAGCTAGAAATAATCTTTCTTTCTTTTTTTTTTTTTCCCCCCTCTTCCTCCTCCTTCTGCTTCCTTCCCCATATTGGCTGCTTAAGAGTTATCTTAAGAGTCTGTGCTGGGAGACTGAAGGCAGAGAGCTTGTGTGGTGGGGGTATTCACAGCACTGTTGCTTTGGACTTGTCTTCTCTCTGGTTGTACCCCTTCTGCCTCTTCAAACTTCAGGAAATACTCAGAAAAAAAGAGATTTCACAAACAACTGTTCTGCTTCTCAGGACCATCATTTTATCTTAGAAGATACTTTTCATTTTTTCAGGTTTTTCAAAGTTTTCTATCTACAGCTTCTGAAATATACAGAGATGTTAGCTTGAACTGAAAGTTAGTAACACTTTTTGTTTTCTTACATTTATTATTAGATATGAAGACAAAGGAGAGTGGAAATGAAGACTTCATTCCAGTTGGTGGTCCAAGTTCCTTGGTGTCAGAGGTATGCCTGCTCTTATTTATAAAGCAGTAATAACCTCTTGTCTCTTTCATACTACACGTTTGCAACCAAATATGTTTCTGTTTCGTAGGGTGATGTAAGACCAAATTTCCAGAAGTATCAAATTTCAGACACTCTTACTTCTGTGACTTCTAGTAACTACAGGTACATTAATAGAAGTTGTAATTCTTTCAGATTTTTTTTCTATCAAAGTAAGCAAATAACGAGAGAGGAAAGGAGTTGTTCATTGAGTTATTTTAGGAATTAGTGTAGGTTCAGATAGATTGATTAAAAAAGTGTTATTCCAGACAGCTTCTCATCTAATGAGAAGTTAAGGATTCTGAAATTTTCTGTTGAGTTTACTACTAGTTAATATTCCAAAGATGAGACCCACCATGTGTTCTTACTGATAGTAATTTAATGTATGTCACCCACTTTCCAGGTGGATTTGGTAATTTTATGCCTTAGATATGCAATTCTTTCCTGACACTAATAAAGCAAAGTTAGCTGTAGAGGAAATGAACCAAAAAAAATAAAAGGAAAACTAGTAAATCTTGAACTTGAAAATACTTCATTAGAGAATAAGCATTTGGTTTCTCAAGTACCTACAAATAAGCTCCTGCATGAAATCCTACCTGTTTATAGAAGTCAAAGAAATGGTCAAGATAAAACACTCACTTCAGCCTCCAGTTCTGCGAAAGCACTGAATGCCACCTCTGCTTCTGAGAAAATGCATCTCCTTCCTGTGACAACTTCAGACACTTCTTGTTCTACACAAGTACCTTCAGAAATAAAGTGCCCTGGTCTGAAATCATCTGCTGAAGATTCAGTACATTATTTGCTTGGAGATAATCAAAAGGTAAATAATTATTACTAAGCCTCCTTTATATGGCAGACGAAGAGCCTTAAAACTTATTGTACCTTAACACATTATGTTTAATATATAGAGAGTGATGTTAGGGTAGGGAAGACATGGTCTGTTGGTCATAAATTGCCAGCATGCTGCAGAAGAGTGAGAGCACCATTTATTTGCCCCTGCATCAAATTGTGGTACTCCATCTTTTTGTTCTTAATCCTAACCATTTGGGAACCTAACCATTTGCGCTGATTTTTTTATCTTGCTTTTCTCCTCTTCCGAGTTTCCACTTGTAACACTTCTTTTCCACAAATACCTCGTGATTTTAGCCAGGAAGGGTTTGGGATAACGGAGGGGAAATTCTTGCATTTTTATTGTAACTCTAAGAAACATCTGTGTGTAAATATATAGTGTTTTGTATTCATCCAGGCTAGTCCTTGAAGGATAAGGCAAACTTTGTAATTGCTGGTGTTGTTCTCGTGAACTAGACAGGTATGTGTCCTCTGTGGATGTAACTTTACACATGCTAGTCTTCTGGGTAAGAAAAATTGGATCTAATTTAAAGTAGCAGGAATATGAGCTACACATAAACATGTGTAGTAGTTTTATTTTTAACTAAATTATTGATCTGAACCTGTATCTGTAGTTTTTTTTATTTCTTCATGACTGGAATATTTATTAGTAGTGAAGATACCTTCTGTTACCTGTATGGTACTTAACTCATTCATTATTTTGCTTATTTTGATGTAATTCTAGGATACTGGAGAAAACCTCCTGCAGAAAACATCTCCTTTCTCCTCTAATTCACATGATGCCTTTGTTTCACCCAATAAACTGAACTTGAGCAGCTTTGCCAAGTTAATGAAGAAACTTAAAGAAATGCATCCAGAGGCTAGCAGGTGAGACTATTTAGATTTCATTTCAGTCCTGATGTGTAATGGGTCCAACATCCATGGTAACTAAGCACTAAATGTGTTGCACAAAACGTGACATAAACAGTTCTGTCTTCTCTTCATATAGAGACAAAATTGTGGATGCTCTGCTAGAGGTGAGGGAAAAGAACAAGGGTGTCCTGAGTGGATTGTCCATCAGTTCTATTGTGGAAAGAACCTCTGTAGTTCTGAAAAAATCAACCCCCAGTTGTGGGTGATAAAAACAACATAAATAAGTGAGTATTCTAGCCTACAGAAATACAGTGAAATAAACCTGCTTGAATTTGTTTAGCTCTATAGCCTGACCAGATTAATAATTTAACTCAGTATAAAGCTCTGCAAGAAATACCTGCACAACTCCACTGAAACAATATTTTCTAAGGATTGTTGGCTGTCTGCACAACATCTATAAACAGATCAACTCACTAGCTCTATGCACTCTATAAAAGTTGCTATTCTGGGGGTTTTGTTAGGCAAACTGTTTTATTGAGAAACTCAGTGAGGAACGTTGTCATACATAGTGTGGATTAAGGTGACACCTAGTGACCAGTCTATGTGTAGCATTTCAGAGAGAAATCCCGGCATAGGCTCAACTTTGATTTAAAAACTGATGATTTCTGCTTGACGTGTGAGATTCAGTTCTGAAGCAGAACTCTAAAAGGGTAAGATTTTCTGTCTGCTAGTGTTTTCATGCTGAAGGACATTTTGACTGATGACACAGCACTGGACGCTGCAGCAAGCTGAACATGCTAAAAAGCACAGCCCAGAATTCCAGGGATATGTATGTATATTTTTTGCTGTGGGAGACATCCTTAACTTGGCACTTGTTTCAGCACTGTCCCATGTGTTCTTAGCAATGCTCTGCTTTTACCTACAAACACAATCTATAAGAGACTTCTTTTCCCGTAGTGTTTCTTCCTGAAACTGCACCAAATTCTTAATGCTCTGAGCATGGTCTCCAGGCTCCTGTTTCAAGGACGTCAAGGAGTCGGTTTGGTTTTAACTGCTACCACCTCATGCAAGATGAGTGGTATTTATGCTGATAGTTTTACATATCTAAGTATCTTTCCCACCCATTGAATGCTGCTTTTCAGACTGCATTCTGCTGCTCAGATGCCTCTGTGTGTGTTACTGTAGTGCAGGAGTAAAGTGTAACGCGTTCATAACTTGAACGGAACGTTGTTCTGGGAAGTATTATCAGTGACCAGAAAACTTCTTCAGAGAGACTGACTGTAGGTCATGTTAAATACACAGAGCCAGAGGGTAGGATTTTACATGCAGCATGAGGTTGTGCTGCCTGTAGCAATGAAGAGCGTGAAAGGATCTCAACCAATACGCTCATTTGACAGAGTTCTTTTCAAAGGATCAGTGTGACCTGTTGGTTAGTTTGGCATTTGCCCTGTGAGCTTTTACAGGTGTCTCTGTGAATCCAAATAAAACTGAGCAAAGAAGACTCTTCGTTTTAATCTGCTGACTGACTTCCACAGGACTGCAGATATGGACATAACAAAAAAAAGCAACCCAAAACATCTCCCACTTGAAAACTTTCAATTAGAATCATAGAATCAGTCAGGGCTGGAAGGGACCACAAGGATCATCTAGTTCCAACCCCCCTGCCATGGGCAGGGACACCTCACACTAGATCAGGCTGGCCAGAGCCTCATCCAGCCTGGCCTTAAACACCTCCAGGGATGGGACCCCAACCACCTCCCTGGACAACCCATTCCAGGCTCTCACCACTCTCAAGGTGAAGAACTTCTTCCTCACGTCCAGCCTGAATCTCCCCACTTCCAGCTTTATTCCATTCCCCCCAGTCCTATCACTACCTGATATCCTAAAAAGTCCCTCCCCAGCTTTCTTGTAGGCCCCCTTCAGATATTGAAAGGCCACAATAAGGTCACCTCGGAGCCTTCTCTTTTCCAGACTGAACAGCCCCAATTCTTTCAGTCTCTCCTCATAGGAAAGGTGCTCCAGCCCTTTGATCATCCTGGCGGCCCTTCTCTGGACATGTTCCAGCATGTCCATATCCCTCTTGTAATAGGGGCTCCAGAACTGGACACAGTACTCCAGGTGGGGTCTCACCAGAGCTGAGTAGAGGGGGAGAATCACCTCCCTTGATCTGCTGGCCACACTTCTCTTGCTGCAGCCCAGGATCTGGTTGGCTTTCTGGGCTGCAAGTGCACATATTAGTAAGATTGTAACAGCCTCAAATGTGTTGTGTTTCTGTTGTCAAGTAATTATTGGGGTTTTCTAAATGGTGTGTTGGCTTTAAAATCATAACTGTTCTTATTACAGTACGTTTTTCCCGTTGCTTTGCTAAAGAGATGATGACCTGTAACAACTTTTACTTTCATTATGAGGTATCTGTGAAATAGCCAAGTCCATTAGTAAGTAATGAGGAAAAAGAATGTTCATCTTTCCATAATAAGCAAGAAGTATGTTATATGTTTAAGGAAAGATGATTCTGCTCAAAGCTTATGCACTATTTCTGGTATGTGTGTAGCTTCTTCAGACTTTCCTGAAGGGTAAGTGTCCACTAAGAAATACCACCTCAGGGCCTTAACTTTCTTGCAAGCTGACGAAATGTCCACAATTGTACAGATAATACTTTTATGCCAAGATGGATTATGTAGTATTTAATGTGTAAGAATTTAAATTCAGCTTTGAAGTACAAACAACATAAACTTGCTTTTTTCTTTGATGTAGTCCAGAATTGGGCATCTAAATGTTTGCATGTCTTGTATATTTGTTAATTTTGAGGGACTAACTTCAGTAGAAATGGGAAGTTAGATTTTTGGACTAAGTCCTTTTATTCTTATTAGTGAGTGGCAGGCATATTTATCTGAATAGCGTGCATGACCTTTTTCAGTTTTCTAAACCTAACTGTAGGTAGCAGTAGGCAGGACTTGTGATGCTGTACAAGTTACTCAGTGCAGCATTAGAAACGGCTGTGTCTTTAAATTTAATCAATACCAAGTGTCTATGCATGCATGGAAGCTTTCTGTGAAATTAATGATCTGCATAGTAGAAGTTTTAAAAACAGCCCAGTGGAGAGGGGGCTTACCAAAGCATAACTACAACAGCGCTTTCAGAAACATAAAAGAATTGCCTAGCGTCTACGTACTCCTAAGTGTGGATTTGATAACTTGATTCTGAATTAATTAACTTTAAAATGTCTGCCAGATATGAATTATTGAACAAAGATTATCTATTTTATTGTAGTAATTTCTTTCATGTAGTTTTTGAAGCCAGGAAACCTCACTCTTCTGTAGTACCTAATGAGATTATTATAGATGCTAGTGGTTTTCTGGGGGTATTAACACTGCTGATACTCCTTCTGTTTCAGTTTGAGTGTGTGCATCCAAAATTTACCTGCACTTTTTTTCTTCTGCTTTGTTTTCAAATAGATGGCTTTCTGATTATGAAGACTCTGATCATCTGCCTTGGGAAGATTTTTGCAAGTTCATTACTCCAGCTTGTTCTGGGATCATACTATACTTACTGTTTTATTTATTTCAACAGATCTTAATGAAAATTCATAGCATCCCTATGATATGCAGTCTTATTCAGGAGAATATAACCTGAAGATCAGTTGGAGGTGCTTTTCTGTTTATCCAAATGTTAAATGATTCTTCCTAGTTTTGTTGTTCCCCATAGTTGGTTCAAGTGTTTCAGCAGGTTTCTCTAAGGTAGGAAGATAATGCTTCAGTGAGCAAGATTTCTCTGCTACTGTCAGGGCATTTCTAGGCTGAAGTACACAACGCCCAGATCTTGCGTGCCACTTTATTTTAGGCAGGATGGTAGCTGCTGCGATGTTAATAACTAACCAACACGCTTGTGCTTTCCAGATAATCTGATTCTGAATAGTCTGTAGAAATGCCATGTATCTTCTGAATACCAGGGAGGCACAGGGGAGGGCTTCGTTACAGAAAACCAGGCTTGAGAGCTGGCAGTGCTGGTGGACACAGTTACATAATCCCAGGCTGCAGCAGAGTCCTCTCGTGTCCGTTTTGATTCAGAAGCATGTTGCAGACTGCAGCGTTCTGATACAGCCAAATGTTTCCTTCAGCATGAAGCCCAGATTTTAATTTATTATTTTTGTTCATGGTGGTTTGTTGTCTCATATTCCAGTTCTGTTGCTGCAAGTAGAAACTGAGCTTCTAAATCCATTTTCTTGTGTCCCCTGGCCTGTTACAGTACGAAGCACACAGTCCCTGAGGCTTTTGGTTTGGGTTGCTACACGGGGAGGAAGAAACCTGGGGAGCATGCAGCCTTTCATGGTTGTGTTGTTACTGTACAGAAGAGCTCCATGTTTTAAATACTCCTCTGGTAAATGAAGGAAAGGCAGCTTAGGTGTACGTGTCTGGTCAGGGGGTGAGGGGGGTTATCCTTGATTGACGTGGACAGGCTCACACTGTGATATTCCACAACCACAGACAGTACATCATTGTTGTCCATCTCTGTTGTACTTTGTTTCGTTTGCTACTGCAAATAGCAGCCTTACTTACCTGTGAATAAAATTGTCATTTCTTCAGAAAGTTGTGTGGGTGTTTTGCTGTTTTCAGATCTCACCCATGCCCTCCCTCCTTAGCAGAACCTTTGTAGGTAACGCTGTCAGAGCCCTGGTCTTACCTTTGAAAGCCAGGGTTGTAAATACGGCCTGAAGCTGCAGGTGAGGTCTCAGCTTTGTTTTTACCCCTCTGCATTATCAAGGTGAAAGCAACTGTAGGCTTTGCTCCACCACATTTTTAATAGCAAAAGCTGCCCTTTGTGTTCTCCAGCCCTGATTCTGTAATTAGGTGTTGCTAATAGTTCAGAACTGGCTTTCTGGCATGCAAGTAGTTTTGTTGGGACAGCAGGAATGGGTATGATGTGAAACACTAAAGTTAGCACATTGAGCTGTTCGTTCCAGTTTTCTTTGTTCTTCTCCCTTTGAAAGAGAAGAGTACACGATTTAAGTGAGAGAACCAATTTGTGGGACAGTGACCTCCTCGTAGCTGGGGCCTTCACCCAGTGGGATGATAATGACATACCATAATCCTGAATGCGCTCCTGAAGGACCCATGTGCAGGCAAGGGAAAACCGCAGCTCTCAGCTGTAGGTGGAGCTCTACTAGCTCAGTAAGGATTTTCCGCTCGGTAAAACCCCACGAAACATTTATTTTCCTCCGAAGATTGCATTACATCCTCTATGTTGATATTCTTACGTCCTGGAAAGCGAAGCAGAGCTGCGACGGGCTTGGGGGAGGATCCCACCCCGCAGGCGAGCTGGCTACACAGCAGTGGAGATGGCTCTGCTCCCGCGGCGATTCCTCTGCTTCGTGCTGGGTAAGTCTGTGGATCCTCCGGGAGCAAACTTCCAGTGTCCTGCCTGGCACCGGCACCCGCTGCTGCAGCAGCAGCCTTCGGCTGAATGCCGGTGCTGGTGAGGACGTGGGAAGTGCACTGGTACCGTAATGAACGAGTGGAGACTGGTGCGGTGCTTGTATCCTGGATATGTGCAACAAAAGGATCTGAAGGATCCTGTATTGGTCCTCTCTACAAGAAGTGCCTTTGTTTAAGATTACCTGAAAGGGAAACTGCATGCCCTCGTCCTAATACTGATCTTCCATATGTGCACTTTGAGGATGCATGGATTTCTCTTGCCTCCCCTTCTCTTTCTCTCTCTTGCCTCCCTTGCCTTCTCTTGCCGGTTTCCTCCTCTAAACCCTGGTGAATAATGCATTGAGCTGTGCTGCATGCAATGTCCTTAGCGGTACCATGTAATTAACTATTTACTCCTCTTTGCTGGTGGCTGTTTGCAGGAAAGAGAAAGCTGTGGCTTAGACAAACTAAATTCTCTGGGCTTGGCTGTGTGGAAAGGCTCTAGGTCCCTGGCTGAGGAGGGAGCAGTCCCGTGCAGAAACGTGTGACTGATTTTGCTGCCAGTGAGCACTATTTCCTTCTTAGCTAGGATTTATCTCTGCTCTGTTTCCTCAGTCCTTTTGCCCTTTTCCTGTCCCTTCTTTCTCTTGCTTTGGGCACTGTAACTTTTGAAAGAAAGAGTGGGAGTTAGCCTCCAGGCTGCCCTTTTCCATCTCGCATAAGCTTGGTCACAGCAGGACGCCTGCCTCTGTGCAAGCCACTTAACTGATGACAGCTAATCATGGTATTGAGTAGTGCATGCAGTTGTCTTTTGCTGCATCCTCCTGAGATTTGGGGCTTTTTAGCATGTTCTGTACTGTTAAAAAAAAAAAAACCAAAAAAACCACCCAAACACAACAACCTAAACCAAAAACCAACACACGAAACAATAGAACAACCTGTCTGCGTCTTTCTGCTATCTGGCCCTGCACACAGTGCTGTTCTGAAGTTGCACTGGCAGCTGAGAAAGTCCAGAAGTCATGGTGGAGTCATGAATTTTGGGGTTGCTGATGCTTTTGAAGAAGTAGGTGTTTTAAAATGAAAGTAAGTTGTGGGGTTTTTCAAAGGGAAAGATTAAAGGGTGGGAGAGGAGGGTGTGGAAAACCTCTTCTAATAGGTGTACCAGGACCTTGCTAATGAGCACAGAGGGGGCAGACAAGCCTGGAGTGCCTCTGCTCAGCACCAGGTCTTAATACTTATGTGAGGAGCATCAGCTTTGTTCCTGTAACTCGTGCCACACACCCACCATAGCAGTCTTTTTGGACAGGCAGCAGGCAGGGAGGATGAGTTTTGCAGCCATGTGTTGGCGTTTTTAGCCAGCACCAACATTTCATGTTGGGACATGCTCATGAACAGCTGCTTTTGTCATTAAAGCTCCTTCCCTTGCAAATTGTTGAGAATTTTATAAATGCTGAGTGGAAGCTTATGATGCTCTTCTCCCCAGATCCGTATTTCTGGAGCTGTGTCTGGCCCTAGAGGCTGCTCACCCTGAGCTCAGTGCCCTTTGCTGAGCATGGTTGTGCCCCTTGCTGTGCTCCACTGCTGTGCATCCCAAGGCAGGATGCAGAAGTGGCATGGGGAGGCCATCTTTCCATTTCAGAAGAAATTGATACTGTTTGAGATGCCCAGATGGCATCCAAAGTAAAACAGAGGGAGCAAAGTTAAGGCTGGTAGTGTTTTGTGGTGTCTTCAATGAGTTGGTCATTTCTGCTTCGAGTGAGAGCACAGCAACTTCTGCCACCAGTTGGGAGCATCCTCTTGCCCTGTGACCACAGCTTCTGCAAGGCTTGCTGGTGGTGGGGACTGCACTCCTGGCCTAAAGCTGTGTGTGAGCTGCGCTGCCTGACTGGAGCCTTTTTCAGGGTAGTTCAAAGATGTTGACTCCCAGATTTGCACATGGTCTGGGTCACAACAGGATGACACAGACCTTTTTTTGCCACCATAACCCCCAAGCTGTACCAGGGGGTCCAGGTCCTGACAAGATCAGCTGAGGTTTCCTCCTGTGCAAGAAAAGCCTTTCTCTTAGAGCTCAAGCTTTAACTTTGCCACTGGCTGCAGAGTCCTTGAAAAGCAGTGGTGGTTGAGGTATCAACTGCCTCAGAATAACCTGGTTTCATTCAGCAAGCCTAAGATGCAGCTGTATGCCAAGGTCTCCAGTTCCATCAGAGGTAAAATTAGTTTTGTTTTTTTCTCATTTTTGGCTGCAGTTGCCTGTAGAGGCTGCTCAGAGAGGAGGAAATGAGCCATGCTCTCATTTTTAACTGGAGCAGTGATGATTAGCACCACACTCTGCAGCCTGATTTCAGTGTTTAAGGGGTTACCTGAGGGCTGGATCTCACAAGGAGACTTGTTATTGCTGGTGATGGTGGATAAAGCAAGATTATGACTTGGGAGCCAGGTCAAGGTTGCACAGCTGAGAGTTTACTGTTAACCCCTGTTATGCCTGCTGCTAAACCCCATGCAGGTCTGCTGAGAGACAGATCAACACCAGTGGCCCTTCTGCATACTGGAGCATGATGCAGGGATGTGCCAGGAGCCCCCAGGTGTGCCTGGGGATGCTGGCTGGGGTGAGAAGGGCCAGGTGATGCCTCTCACAAACATGCCAGTGGGTGGCTGGAGAAGTTATGAAGATGGATGTTCCCTACCCAAGCATTTCCTGTACTGTTTCTGGTTGCACACAGTGCTGTGCTGCTTTGATTTCTTTTGGCTTTAGATAGCTGTATTATTGAAAGAGAGAAGAAGCAACTGCAAATAAGACCAGTAAAATCATATTTGATTCCCTGAATCTTCTGTCTGTTCTGTCCAGCACTGTTTGCATGTTCTACAGGAAATTATGCTTTCTTAAAAACAAAACCAGTCATTGACACTATGTATGAGCTCCCCTGGAAATTACAAGTGCTTTGGTATCCTCTGTTCAGCTGCTCAGAGCCCTGGAGTCAGGAGGAAAGGTGGCAACTTAAACCTTTGACGTTCTTCAGAGTGGTTTAAGTAGTCTTAACTTTACATATAAATGTCACAACTATGCTCCCTGGGCTTTGGACCAAGCTGCCTCTGGAAAAGGAGGTGGCAGTGAGAGGAGATGCTGTGGGTTTTCTGTATGTGCCTGCATGCCAGCATGTTGTCTTTACCTTGTAGCCATCTTTAAACCATTATACCTTACACCTTAGCACCATCAATCAGGGCTTTGCAAGCTGTAGTCAGATGATCTCTTGAATTTCCCCAGCTCAAAAATAATAGTAATAAGAAAAGCTTAATACTAAAAGTAAAAAGGAAAGGAAACTTCTGCCTGTGAGCAGGAGCAGCTTTGTGGCTGCACCACTACCACAAAATTTTGTAGCACTTCAAGGTTATTTCTGTCTTCCTTCACCCCAAAACACACTCAGTAATGTTCAGGTGTGGTCTGAGCTCGAATGCCTCTTTCAGAAACATACTGAGTCTTTCTTTAGAGACTAATTGAAGACTACCACATCTCTGGGTAAATCCTCTGAAATATTTAGCATGTGTGATGCTATAGATCCCTGACAATAAAATAAAACATTCCTCCTCCCTTTCAGAGCATCTCTGAGATGGAGAGGACTCAAGGCTTCCTATGCATTAGAAGAAAAGCTTATGAATAGTGAAAAATAAATTGCTGCCACCGTCTAATTGCACATTCTGCTCCCATAAGTGTCAGCTCTACTCCTACAGAAACTGGTGGCATGTGGGTTTGGTCAGCTGGCTGCAGCCTATGTTATCTGGTCAGGAAGCCACTTGGCTTTGAGAAATTGAATTGCATTTATTAACTCTGAAATGCTATTGAATTAAACAGCCTCTAAGCACTGACACTGTAATTTCGTATTTGTAATGACCCTGGAGGTTGTGGGTAATGAAAATATAAATGCCATCACCTGGAATGAAATTAAAGCCCTCATAATTGCTAAAAATGGGGCTGGCATCCTTCATGGTTTCAAAGGGCTGGAAATCAATGTTGGGTAGTGTTACAGAGTTGAGGGAGGTCTTGGAAACCTGCGGGTGGAAATAGGGAGTTACTGCTCTGCTCTAGCCAAGTTCCTTCTGCCTCCCCAACAGACTATAAAGTCTAGCTCTGTTGGTATTAGCAGGCAGGTTTGGAGGAGGTTCTGGCCCCACAGCAGTGGTTGTGGTCACAGCTCTTGCCAACACAAACCCTACACTGAGCAAGGGCTGAAAGCATGGGGAGGCACTGGGTTTGAGGGAGAGAAGCATTAGAGGGGGATATGCAGCATGTTTTGACTTGCTGAAATAGCTAAATACAATTTTTTCTCTTACGAAAAATAATTATGGCTGGGGTTTGCCAGGCAAATTCCCACTATGGATAGGTGGCAACCAGGGAATCTGGGAAGCTGGAGCCTGGGGTGCTGTTGCTCTGCCCTTCTGCTGCTGCATAGCTGCCTATGAGCTCTCTGCTTTTAATCATTAAGTCCAGTAATGAAGCTGCTTAATGGTTTCAGTCCCTTGCCTCTGCACTTCTACAACATGAGCTTTTGAAGATTTAAACCCCCAGGCTGACACCTCAGGAAGGCATTCCAGCAGGGTGCTGCACTGGGAAGCAGGCAGCAGCCTGAGTGAAAACCTCTGGCAGTGCTGGGTTTCAGCCAAGGGCAGGATGGGATCTGCCTGGGGTTCCCTGTGTCCTTTGGGCAGCATTTGCTGGGACGATCTCGGCACTCTGTGGGGGTGAGTTGCAGGGAAGTGCCATCTCGGTGTGTTCTCAGCCGAAAACAAAGACAACTGAACTGAGGAACCTCTGCTGAAGAGGAAAATAAAGTATTCCTGGGCTGCTCATGTGGCCCAGCAACAGATTTTAGTCTGGAAGTCGTGTATTGAAAGTATTTATTTGCGCTGCTGTTCTTCACAGCCTGTGATGAACGCACCAACAGGACAGAAGATCTCTTTGTTTTGATTTTCTCCCTAACAAATGTTTACATTTCTTTATTATGTGCTTCTTTATAGGCAATCTGTTTGAGTGAATAACATTTGCCTGGACCCAATTTCTTTATCTCAAAGGCAGTTCAATAAAATGGTCCATAGTCCCATGTACCAGAATAGGCTGTGTTTAATGCACGCAGAGCTGCTGAAACCTGAGCCAAGGACTGAAGCATGCTGCCTCTAAACCCATGCCAGGCACTTTTAGCCTTGGTGTTAGTTTCCCTGTTCTTATTATAGCCTCCATCAACCAAAATAGTTGAAGGAAAAAATAGCCTGGGGGCAGAGGGAGAAGAGTGCATTTGCCTTTAGCACGTTCTTGAGATCTTGAGTGTGGTAGCCACTTGTTTCTCCCTGGGTTTCTTCAACAAGGCTACTACAGCTTTGAGACCGAGCCAGCATCTGGCCTCTTTTGACATCCCATGTTTTGTTGCTGTTCTAAAAATAATTCTAAAGCATAGGTCTAATGCCAGGTTGAGGTGTAGGGATGGCGACGCTGGAAAATTCGTGTCCTCCCCTGATAAGCAGGAGAGATGCAGCTGGTTCCTGGGGCTGGCATCCTTTCAGTCCCTGGAAGCTGCTGCTGACCCCCCCCAAGCTGTTTGAAATTGAGCAGAATTAAATGGAGATCCCTGGTTTGGCTCATCTAGGTCAGCAAGGGGGTATTTGGTGGTGCTAGTGGTCAGGCGCAGTTTCAGCTGGGAGTTGGTGAAGTCAGTGTAGTCGGAGCTGTGCCATCCCAAATCTCCAGTGCATGTCTAAAACCTTTGGGTTTTCCTCCATTAATTTAATCAAGGCAGGCTATTTTTAAAAAGACCCTGCTCTTCATTAAAGGCATAATTAAAACTAACTACTCGTGGCAGAATTTTCCTTCTCTTGATTTGCAGTCAGCCAGTAGTTGATTTTCACCATGCCTGGGTTTTCATTCCCCTTTCTCCTTTGCCCCTTCTCAGCTGGTTTTGATTTTACATTACTTACTAAATGATTTTTTTTTTTTTAGTGGAAAGTATTTGTCATTCTGCCTATGCAGAATCAAGGCTAGGGACATGCAAGATAAGTCCTGTTCCTGGAAATGTGCTTAGCACCCACTGATGGCTAGCAAGGACATACCATAACTCATGCTGCTACAGATGGAAACTGAGGCAAGGAGAGAAACTGGACAAGGCTCTTGGCTCTTTGAACAGCCTGTTTCAATGTATTTAGCAGTTAGTATTATTTAACAGCAATACTAGATGGCAAAAACAGAACCCCAGCTAACCATCAACTGTCCTGCACTGGGCCATGTGGTGCATTGATTTTGAATTTGAATTTTCATCATATATTCTGCATTTTAAAGGAGCCCTTCTGGGGAAACCTGTATCAGAATGACATTAAACCTGTATCAGAATGATGTTAAACCTGTATCAGAATGATGATAAACCTGTATCAGAATGATGATAAACCTGTATCAGAATGATGATAAACCTCTATCAGAATGATGATAAACCTCTATCAGAATGAAGTTAAGCCTATATCAGAATGAAGTTAAACCTGTATCAGAATGATGTTAAACCTGTATCAGAATGATGTTAAACCTGTATCAGAATGACATTAAACCTGTAGCAGAATGAAGTTAAACCTGTATCAGAATGATGTTAAACCTGTAGCAGAATTACATTAAACCTGTATCAGAATGAAGTTAAACCTGTATCAGAATGACATTAAACCTGTATCAGAATGACATTAAACCTGTATCAGAATGACATTGGGGAGGGCAGGGCTGTTAGGTTGTAGGTGCAAGGAAAAGTTGCTTTCTGCAGTGTTCCATAGAATAATTGAACTTGGAAGATGAATTACATCGGGCAGCAGTACCTGTACTACAAAAAACATCTCCTGAGCATGGAAGGGATCCAGCTGAAGAGGTTGGAGGAACTGTTTTCTGAGGGCTTGTTGAGGCAATCCCTTGATGCTTTTATGAGTCACTGCATCTTGCAG
The DNA here is from genome assembly GCF_027791375.1 of Indicator indicator. Lineage (NCBI taxonomy): Eukaryota > Metazoa > Chordata > Aves > Piciformes > Indicatoridae > Indicator > Indicator indicator. Next base: position 10,585,021 of record NC_072014.1, on the reverse strand, counting down.
TAGTTTAGTGCTTTGGAAGCCTTACACCATCCCAAAGAACTTCCATGTTTCTTACATCCCTCAGACCCTCAGAAAACTAATCACTTTCATATTTTGAACTGGAGTCATCCTCTCCATGCAGAACCTCAATGCCTGTAATCTGATTTATTAATTTAGTGGAGGAAAGAGAGGCTTCATCCAGTGGGACCCTGCTCCTGGAATGATTATTCCCCACCAGCTTTTTTTCCCCCACCATCACTGATGAGATGGATACTTTGAATCCAACTGAACATAATTGTGAAACTCCAAAGGATATCTGAGGTTTTAATTTTGGCACCCTGTTGTGCCTGTGAAGGAACTTAGAGGTTCATCCACCCAGCTGATATGCTGCTGATTTGCAGTCATTTAGTTTTATGCTGGAATGGGAGTGTTTGAGTTTTTGCTATCATTTTATAGTCATCCCAAGCATTGAAAGAGGGCACACAATAACCTGCCTAAAAATAACTGCCAGTGAATTATTTATTGAAGTTGAGAGGGGAGCCAGCTGCCTGTCTGGGCACTTTTCTTCTTGTTGTTATTTTTTTCAACAGGTGCCTAATCAAGTTGATAAGGTGAGACACTTCCAGTCAGTGGATTTGATGGTATTTTTATTAATTGGTGGTTGGAGTTCCCACTTAAGCCAAGCTGTGGGTGAGGGGAGCAGAGTGGCACTGCTCACCTAGGGGTGGGGAGGGTGGCAAGGCAGGAGCTGTGCCAAGCAGGAAGGGGACACTGTTATTGGCAGAGGTGGGCAGGTGAAATACTAAAATTGTAGAATGGGTTGGGTTGGAAGGGACCTTTAAAAGGTCATATAGTCCAACCCTCCTGCAGACAGTGGGGTCATGTTTAACTAGATCAGGTTGCTCAGAGCCTTTTGCAACCAGACCTTGAATATTTCCAGGGATGGGGCTTCTACCAGCTCTTGGGGCAACCTGGGTCAGTGTTTCACCACCCTCACTGTAAAAAAGATTAGTACTGAAAGGCTGTAATAAGATCTCCTCAGAGCCCTCTTCTCCAGCCTGAACAACTCCAACTCTCTCAGCCTGTCCTCACAGCAGAAGGGTTCCAGGCCTCTGATCATCTTTGTGACCTCCTCTAGACCTGTTCCACGAGCTTCTGCACTGAGGACTCCAGAGCTGGACACAGCACTGCAGGTGGGATCTCACCAGAGCAGAGCAGCTGCTGTTGATGCAGCCTGGGCTACAGTAGGCTTCTGGGCTGTGAGCACACATTGCCAGCTAATGTCTAGCTTTTCACCCACCCAAAGTCCTTCTCCACTAGTCTGCTCTCAGTCATTTCATCCCACAGCCTGTATTGATACTGGAGATTGCCTCAACCCATGTGCAGGTCCTTGCACCTGGACTTGTTGAACCTTATGAGCTTCACACAGGACCACTTCTCAAGCTAGGGTAGGCTGAAGGCTGTAGTGGTTTTCATTTCAGTCTCCCAAATTATTTTCCTTCCTGTAGAGCTGCCACCCTGTGTAGAAGGAAGACCCTGCCCCAATGGCCAAGGAGAAGAGCAATCTCCTCCAAAAATGCTTCAGGCCAGATCCCTTGTCCCATGGGAAAGATGTTTCACAGAAGGCAGGGCAAGCGCAGGTCCTCAGGGGTATGAGCAGGGAAAGCTCTATTATGTGATCCCTTTGGCAGAGAGCAAGAGCCAGGGCAGGGCAAGGAGGTGTCACACCATGAAGAGAGATGAAGGCAAAGACTCCCTCACTTCCGTAGGGGCTGGCTTCTTTGGTGGCCCTAATTAGGGACCTAGCTATGGAGCTGATGGCTGGGCTTGAGAGAATGTGCTGCTGCCCTGCTTCTTGTGCAGCCACGGAGGCAGGGTGGCAGAGTGGGGACCCGAGCTGTTCCTCTTGCCTCTCTGGGGAAAAGAATTCTCCGTGCTTGGGTGCAGCTGCTTTGGTAACACGTGGTGCCTGGTACTGCTGCAGAGCAAGCCCGAGGTGATGTGTTCATGCAATGACCCTTGGGCTGCCAGAAAAAGTAGCAGGGGTGTAGTGGATGGTAGTGCCCTGGTGCTGTGTGCCCTCTTTGCACAAGGAGGGGACCAAGGAATGCAGGTATGGAGCTGCCACAAGCACTGGGCTGGCATTTGTGCTGAGAGCTGTGCCCAGGTGCCGGTGTGCAGCTGAGCCGGAGCCAATGCTTATTCCCCATCTGCTTGTTTCCGTTTGACCTTCTCCTGTTACTGCCTTTTACTGTAAATAAGTCTTCATGCTTGGTGATGTTTATCCCCAGGAAGTGTTCCTGGAGCATTGCTGTGTTACCTCCAGCCTGGCACAGCCCTTGTGCTGGCTCTGCTTCTGGGGGACTCCTGGTGACACTCCTCTGGAAGCAGTGGTGGATGGTGCTGGCAGGACCACAGTGTGCCCTTCAGACCCACCACTGTTCCTGAAAGTGTGGAAGCCTTTGGCCTCGTTAGAGGGCATCTGCCACCTGAGCTTTCCACATGGCCAGGCTCTTAACAGGGCAATGTCCCCAGCCTGGCCAAGCAGGGACTGACTTTCTCTACGAGTTCTCCATTCAGGTACCCTCTGTCTCTGAAGCCACCAAAGTTTTAGTGACCCTCTCCACTGCTCATGCCCCTGGCATGGCACTTAGCTGTAGGACTTAATGGAATTGGCTGGCAAGCATTTATCTTGCCAGAGGTCAAGGCAAGCCTGGGTGGTGCACAGACTTGAGGACCCATGGCGATGCTCTGCCCTGGAACTGCAGCTCCTGCAGGTCTCTCCCCAGAGCTGCATGAGCAAAGCCACAACAGCATGGGTGGTTTTCAGAGGAATAGCTGATTTCCTAAAATGGACCTTCCCAAGCCTTGTCTCTTTGCATTTAACATTTTTTCCCCTGCCTGAGTGACTTCTCTGCCTTTGAAATTTCCTGAGCTTTTGGGTCCTTTGGAAGCTTTACTTGTCAGGTAAAATATGAGGTAAGCCCTCCGTTTGCAGACCTTGCTGGGGAGCTCCAGCTATGCTTCACAGCCACATCCAAGCCATGTGTACAGGTGGCTCCATTCAAGTAGGAGCCAGATAGTTTCCTTCTGCTGCTCCATCTGTAGCCCTCCAGGGCAGAGGGGAGGCAAAGAGCTTCCTGAAGCAAGTGGTGGTAGCATGTCCTAGACATCATGGGATCAACCCTCCCAGGTGCCAGGAGACAGGCAGATGTTCTCACATCCCCGCATCTGCTCTGCTTCTGAAATCCTTGCTGCCCAGTAACTCAACAGCATGTTGAGAATTGCCTGCTCCCTTTCAGGATTCCCTGCTCCCTTTCAGGATTCCCCCCGAATCCTTTGAACTCCCTCTTAGTTTATATCCTTAGTGGCTACCTTGGGAAGGATTAAGGAACAGTGTCACAACATGCCAAGTGGAGAAGCATGCAGGAGACAGGGAAGGCAGAGGCTGCCTGGTTTGGGGACCTGAGGATACTCCAGAAGCATCAGGGAGCAAGCCTGGGACAGAGCAGCTCTCTGAACCGATGCTGCCAGGATGAGAAATGCCCTTGCATTAAACAGGATGGTGAGTGACTGTGTTGGGTGGCCAATGAGTCCTGAGATCCCCAGGTGGGGTGCCTGGGGGTTGCTAGTGCTGGGACAGGCTCTTCCCGCAGGCTCACCTGCCACCAGCCAACCACCTGCATCCCTGCAGCGAGCATCTCTGTGAGGACCTCAAACACATTCATGAGTTTTTGAGGTCTCTAAACTGGATGGGTGCAGGGAGCATGGTGCTTTGCTGTGGTGAAGGCAGCAGCAGCTCATCCAAGAAATGGATTAATAAATGAAACCTTTGAGATGCTGCATATCATCCATTTTCCTTGACCCAACTTGTTTTGCCAGAGGTGGCAGCAGGTTAGTTCTGGCAGCTTCAGGCATGGTATGTAGGTGGTTGTGGGCTCTTTTTCTGCCTGTTAAATAACAGCTACAGCTTTTCTGCATTTACAAGTGCTTTGCAGAACAGGCCAAGATGATGGTCCTCACCTGCAGTTGAAGAAAGTGAGATGCCTTGAGTTAAAAGCTGTTTTCTCAGGCCAGGAGAGCACTTTGAGCAGGGAAGCTGTGCCTGGGAAGAGCAGCGTGGAGAGCCTTGTGCCCACACTGTCCTCCAACCACGTTTGCTGGGCTTGGGAGGAAAAGCTATCTGGAGCTGTAATGCAATGCTCCTCTAACCTGGGTTACAAAACCACCACAAGGAGATGCTAAAAGCCTCCATGGATGCTCTCCTGCAGTGGGCTAGTAGTGAGAGGGAAAGATGCTGGAGATGAAATATTGCCAAGCCTGGAAGGAAAGAGGAGACCAGAGGACTGGCCTGGGGAGAGGTTGGGCACAGCCTTCACAGGAAGGGATAAGGATAGGGTTGGGCATGAGGATGAGGATGGGAATGGAAATGGATAGGAATGAGATAGAGGATGGGAATGTGCTGCTGGTGGGGCTTGGGTAGGCTACTTGAGAAGGGGCTGGGTGGTCACTTGTGGAGTTTTTGTGCCAGTCCATTTCAGTTCCCAAGCTGCTGCACAGCCCTGGCAGCCCCAGGAGCCGCTGGCAGATCCCAGCAGTGTGGGGCAGGTGCCAGTGCCCCCAGCCTGACCCAGCCAGGGATGAGAGACTTTAAAAATACATCCCCCATGCAAAACCAAGACAGGAATAGCCCAGAGGGGTCGTCTGACTGTGGGGGCACATCCCAGGCTGTCAGCAAGCAGAGGTGTTAGCAAATGGCTCTCTTATTTCTGACAGAGAAATAGCACTGAGCCAGCCACCCAACACCAACATCTGCACCTCCAGCTGAAGGGGCTCATGTGTTTGCTAAGCACCAGCTTCGTTCTTTCCTGGTGAACCAAGGAAGTGTTTGCAAGCTCTGAAGTCTTTGCTGAGCTGGTAGCTATATTTTTAAGCAGAGGGTGCCAGGCTGCTTCTGAGGGGTTAGGAGTCTGTGGATACTGGGAAGAGCAGTTGAGCCTTTCTTCCTGCTTCTCCCTAACTGGTACGGGTGACTTCCCCTCTCTCTCTTGTTTCTTGGTATGAGATTTCTTGCACAAGACCTGAGCTTCCTGCTAGGTTATGCAGTGGTTTAATTTTTAAGCCCTAGCTGGAGCTGTACCCCATGAAGCTCTTCAGAACCAGGCACAAAAGATGCTCCTCAGATGGGTTTGATGCAGAGAAGTCGATCCTCAATGCCAGGCTTGTAGCTCTGTTGGTACAGCCTACATTTTGGAGCAAACATCTGACTTTCTGCTACCCCCGTGGGGGGCCAGAGGCTCCATACAAAGCAGCAGGCTGGAAATACTGCCGTGCCAAATCTAACAGTGTCTGTGGAGCACAGAATTTGGCTTAGGTGTGGCTACACACAGACAGGCAGGCAGGGAGGTCCTCAGGGCAGGTTTGCAATGACAGTGGCAGTCCCACGTTGACAGTTTGCAGGCAGCAGGCGGAGCTCAGCCCAGCCCTTTACGTGCGAGCACTGCTGGCAGCCGTGGGGTTATTTTTAGCCCTGTGAGCACTTGCTCCATTCCCTGCAAAACCATCTGCTGCCTCCAGCGGGGCTGGTTTGATGGCTTTGAGTCAACAAAGCAACCCCCTGTCAGAGTTTTCCATGTTTTGACCACAAACCAGGATGTTTGTCACATGGCCCTGTGTCCTGTCCCTGCTCTCCCATGCGTGCTTTGGATGAAAAGTTCTGGGCTGGGTCTGACCCTTCCCTTGGATTTATGCTTCAATCTGGGAAGGGCAGCGGGGTGCTGGGAGAGGACTTGCTCTAACACAACCCACAGATGCTCCCACGGGTTCATCAGCCCTTTGGCTGGGAATGCTCAAGATGAAAACTGAAGCTTAATTGCTTATTAGCAGTGGATGTGGTGGCTATAGTGAGTGAGGGCAAAATTGCTGAGAGATGCATTTGGTGAAGACTGGCTCAGCTGGTCTGCTTGTAGATGTGGGTCCCAAAATGAAGTGCTGAAAAGCAAAATAAGGCAACCTGAGGCTGATGAGTGTGTGCTCCCCAACTACAGAATGGCTTCCAAGGCTTCCCAAGTCTGTGCCTGCAGAATCTCCCTGCTCAAAACCTGCTCTCCCCAAGCCATATGATACCTCCAGTGAAGACTTGAGGCTTTTGTCTTCAGGACAAGTGGCCCAGCAGGGACAGCTGTGAGTCCAAGGTGGCGAGGGCATGTTGGCTGCAAGAGAGTGGGACCAATGAGGTTTGGGTTAACCACAAGTGACCATTGGGTTAACCATAAGTGGCCATTGGAATGGGCTGCCCAGGGAGGTGGTGGAGTCACCGTCCCTGGAGGTGTTCAAGAGGGGATTGGACGTGGCACTTGGTGCCATGGTTTAGATAGTCATGAGGTTTAGGGTGACAGGTTGGACTCAATGATCTTTGAGGTCTCTTCCAACCTTCTTGATTCTATGATTCTATTCTATGATTCTATGATCTCCTCCTCAGCATCATTCCCAGCAGGCATGTACCTGGTTTGGCAGAACACAGCACGTGTGTCCAGCTGGGCTTTACCTGGTTTCCTCTCTCAAGTTCATACCTGCTGGGGCCAGATCTGTCCCACTGGATGGGGACGTGGCAGAGGCAGGGCTGGAAGTACACACAGCAAATGAGCTCCAGATTTCCAGCTCTTGTTGGGTTTTGTTTTGCAAGCGGGTCCAAGCCACAGAGCTTGTTCTCAATAAAACAGAGTAAACAACCCCACCAAAAAAGGAGGGGAAACCAGACTGTTTTCATCATGGGCTTACTGAGAGACCTAATCATCTCGTGGAGGGGGTCACAGCATTGGGAAGAAGCTCAGGAGAGGATGCTGGGAAGTTTGTTCTTGGAGCTTTGCTGGTTCTCAGGTTCAGCTAAATGTGGTTTGTTCATTGCCAGCCCTTTCGTGACTGTCACTTTGCAGTCAGCTGTCATCCTTTGTGGTTTAATGAGACCTCTGAACTTTTAGATGAATAACTGGGTATTTTCTGCTCTTTGCTATGAAGCTCTGAATGGTTTCAACAAAATCATATGAAACTCTCAATGTTTTAACAAAAAAAAACCCTTGCCAGTCCAGGTGTAGCCAGGATGGTCTGGTGACCACTCAGCACATGTAGTCAAATAGTTCATCCAGTACCATCAAGGGGTGTTGTAGACTTGCAGGAGTCAAGGTCCCCCCCTCTCACTGAGTAGCAGTGAGCTAAGGCCTTTCTGAACCTTGATCCAACAACACCCAATGAGTGCCACTCAAAGGGCTCTTTTTAAGGGCTTCCTTTTTGGATGAAACTCCAAATGGTGGGGTGCAGTCCAGGTGATGGGTAAGGAGCCCTTATCTGCAGGAGGCACCTGACTGATGGCTTAGGGCTCAGTAGCCTGAACACTGTTAGACATTTCATGGGGTGCTCCAGGACATCAATCCCAGGGCAAATAAGGATCTGGGATGCCTGAGAAAGCCTTCCTTCCAATCATCTCCTCACCACCTCTCTCCAGATGTTCCCTGTGAGGAGCCAAATTAAGGATCCCTAAAGTTCCATCTTTTAATAGGCAGGGAAGGGCATTCATCAACAGTTGTGCAGGTCCTCATGCTGAGATAAACACCACATTGGATGGTGCCTCCTTCAAAAGGAGCCTTTGCATGCAGGAGGCAGCACACACACATGCTGCAAGGATGAACTTTGGATGGCTCACAGTGGCATCAGCTGTACAGATGAATGAGTTGGATAGACCTGGGAAGATGGAGATAACCCCCTGGCCCATGTCTGGGTGGCACTGAAAGACTGAGTGGGGCTTTGGAGGTACCACATGGCTCTGTTAGGATGTTCTCAGGAGATCACTGTGCAGCTACTGATGTTATTGTTCCCAAAGGAACAGGGGATACATGAGCAGGGAGCTCTTGGAGGCAGCTCTGCCTCTGTACTGTCAGGTTTTGGGGTGCATTTATTCAGCAGCTCCTTGCAGCCTTCCCGACTGGGTGCTGCCAAGCACAGAGACGTGACTGCTCCACAGCTCAGTTATTCACAGCTCACTGCAGCTGACTTGTGCTGCTTCTGTCAGCAGGGCTGAGCAGGGAAGGAAAACCTTCTGGAATAAGATCCAGGAGATACAAGATTCCCTCACTGCTTTTTTCTGCCCCTGGGCATTGCAAGCCCTGCACCCACCCCAGCCTGAAGTGTTGATAAACGTGGCTTTGGGGAAAATGCAAGAAGCAGCAGGGAAATATCTGTGAGTTTAGATGGGAACCATGTGGAAACATGGCAGAAGGTTCTCCTCTCTTTGACCTCAATATGTGCATGTAAAGCTAAGGCAAGTTCTCCCTGGCCAGCTGAAAACAGAAGAGCTTTTTGACCTCGCTGTGCCCTGCTCCATCCTTGCAGCATTTCCACAAAGGGCTCTGTTGAGCCTCGCTCCTCTTGGATGCTCTTTGCCTCTTATATATAAAACAGAAGAGCCCTTTGTAATGTTAAAAGTCAAATGTCCTTGTGAAATGTCTTGGACACTGGCTGATGGATCTGCTTTCCCCACTTCTCTGTGGAAAAGGATTTGCAGACAGACCCCATGTGTAGATATGGGAGATATGTGGGGAGAAACATCAGCTTAGGAGTATGGTGTCTACACTGCTTCTTGGCATTGCCAAGCCAAGCCTTGGGTGTTGGCATCTGCAATGGTCACTGCTGCAGAAGTCCTCATGAGGAAGACAGAGTTCCTGCAGAACGTTGCAAAGAGCTGCCAGAGTGGAAGGAAGGTCTGCAAAGGACCTTCAGAACTGCAACAAGAGGCAGGAACAACACATGAGTGTACAAGTCACATACTTGGCAATAGCAAAGCTTGTGCTCTGTCTTCCTCCTGCCTGCCCACACGTGTGTTCTGCCCACTACCATGTCCAAACCTGCAGGGTCTTTTGAGCTGCTTTGATTGGCAACTGTGTAGAGCTCCCTGGGTTTATATTTTCACTTGGTTTGGGTTGTTGGCTTTTGTTTTTATTTCTTTTTATAGTGGGACTCATTTTCATGCTGCCTACCAGATAGACATGGCTTGCAGCTGCTCAGGCTGGTTTTGCTGCCACTTTGCAGTTTTCAGTTGCTTCATCCCCATGGTTTGTTTGGTGTTTCTCTTCTCTCCACCCAAGGTGGAGTGGCCTATTAAGGTGTTTTCCTCAAGGTCTGTTTTGCAGGAGCAGTTGTGTGGTCATCAAGAAATATTTGGGCATCTCTAAGGGTGGTTGTTTTTGTGGTAGCCTCGCTGGCTCTAAGCTCATTCTTGCTAATTGGGAGCAGGGAACAGCAAAGCCAGGCAAAGGGCAGCCTGGCTATGCTCAGTTAACTTCTGCATCTCTTGCTTTTTGTGCTGCTGAATTTCTTAAGAAAGTGTCTTTGTCTTCCACATTCTCTCTCCTTACTTTGAGTGTCTTGCTCATTTCTGCCTGGCTCCATTTCCTCCTTTGCTCCTCGATCCCCTTGGCCACTCGTCTGGCTGTATTTTAACCTCCTCACCTCCCCCACTCTCCTCCCCCTGTGCAGATCACTCCTGCTCCGTGCTCAACGTGTTCACTGACAGCATTTTCTCTGCAGGCTCTTTATTCAGAACCGTGATGTTTGAAGGGTGCTTGTCCTTGACAGTCTAGTGACCTCTTGAGGTGGCACCTGAGCCTCCTTTGGTTGCTGGTGTGCACTCAGCCTTGTCACTTGTTCACTTGGTTCATCCAAATTTGACGGGATGAGAGGGGGAGGAAAGCCTCCCAGCCATCAATCATCCCTGAGCCTGCCAAGAATGAGATTAGCAGTCCAGCTCTCATATAAAATTGTTGCACCTTACCTCCTCTTTCCTCTCCTCCTCCTCCTCCTACCTCTCCTCTTCTTCTTCCTTGTTCAGTGCTTCCCTTCATCATCACAAACCTACCTACCCACTTCAGAGTGTGCCTGGCTGAAGTCATGTTGTGCAGGTGCTGTGGGGTGAACCCTGGGTAGTATCACCTGGGGAGAGCTTTAGGTTACAAGAAGCTTGGCTTTATTTTTGGAGCAGGGAGGGTTTGCTGCTCCCTAGCCCCCTGCCTTTGGCTTGATAACCCAAGCTGTTTTATCTTAAGCTAGACTAAAGCAGCTGCCACAGCATGGGGCAGAGTCCTGCAGCCATCCAGGAGCCTTGCCCAAGGGTCTGGGTTCCCTTCACCACTCCATTGGGTCCTGAGTTTCCACCCATTGCCATAGGATGCTGGTGCCTAAGCACTCTAAGGATCTGGGGGCTGCAGAGGCACTGCTCAAGCAAGGCATCCCCAAGGTAGGAGCTGCTGGAGGTGTCCCATGGCTTTCATGTGCAGGTTGCTAAATAGGTGGCTACATTCTGTTTTGTTAAAAAATAAGGCAAAAATAAAGCCTCACTCTTCTGTGCAGTTATTCACACATAGCAAAAAATAGAGCTGGTATGTGATGCCTGCCTGCAATGTACTCCAGGAGCTGCAAAGGCACTGGCTGGTGCATTGGGACCAAGGGCAAGGTGTTATTTATAGCCAGGCTCACTAAATCATTCCTCTGAAGGCTTTTTCTGCTCCCTCTTTGTAGCATTACTGTCCTTATCCCTTTCCACTTGCTAGTAACATTGCACTAATTGTGCACAGACTCATAGGGAAGGAAGCACCACCTCTTTCTTCTCTGGTCCCAAAGGAAAAGGCACCATGTGGTAGGGATGCATATCCAGAGGTGAATCAAATCAGGACTGTGCAGGTGAATTTCACTGTTCTTGTCCCTGTGCTCCACTGGAGATCATAGAATCATAGAATGGCTTGAGTTGGGAGGGACCTTAAAGGTCATCTAGTTCTAACCTCCCTATAGACAGGGACATCTACCACTAGACCAGGTTGTTCAAAGCCTCATCCAGCATGGTATTTAACAATTCCAGGCATGAGGTGTCCACAGTTTCTCTGGGCAACTTGGTCCAGTGTCTCATAGTATGTGGTAGTGCCTAATGTCCAATCTAAATCTCCCCTGCTCTAGTTTAAAACCATTGCCCCTTATCCTACCACCACATGTCCTTAGCCCCTCTCCAGCTTTCCTGTAGGCCCCCTTCAGGTACTGAAGATGATGTGAGGATGAGATGCATATTTGTTTCCAGGTGTGGCTCTGTGCAGATAATTGCTAAGGGGTCCTTTACTCAGCAGCAGCAGCAGCAGCAGCATGGTACTTGCTGGGACACATGGAGTTATTCCACAACTCCCCCCCTTGCCCCCCTTCTCCATTTAGTAAATTCAAATAGCTGGGAATTTACAGCCCAAAGATTTGTGTCAAGTGATCAGCAGAGAATAAATCTGTGTCCCTATGTGTGACTTACCTGACCTGTGCTGCGTGTTGATTTATCTAGTGGCAGGCACTTGGGAGGACAACAGAGGGTGATGCTACAGGCTCAGAGAGCTGTGAAGAGGGAAGTAAAACCCTCAGAAGGAGGTTTAGAAGAAGCTGGTTGAGACTGGGGTTGCTTTGATGTCCAGCTTTGCTTTGACAGGTGGCTTCTGCAGGAAAACCTGGGGGTCCTAATGGATGGAAAGTTGACCCTGAGCCATCAATGTGCTCTTGTGGCCAAGAAGGCCAATGGTATCCTGAGGTGTATTAGAAGGGCTGTGGTCGGTAGGTCGAGAGAGGTTCTCCTCCCTCTCTACTCTGCCCTGGTGAGGCCACATCTGGAATATTGTGTCCAGTTCTGGGCACATCAGGTCAAGAAGGACCTCAAGAAAGTGCTTGAGAGAGCCCAGTGCACATCCACAAAAATGATGAAGAGAGTGGAACATCTTCCTTGCAAGGAGAGACTGAGGGAGCTGGGGCTCTTCAGCTTGGAGAAGAGGTGACCTCATTCATGTTTATAAATACATAAAGGGTGAGTGCCAAGAGGATGGAGCCAGGCTGTGCTGCGCGATGCCCAATGACAGGACAAGGGGCAATGGGTGGAAGTTGAGGCATAGGAAGTTCCATGGAAACAGGAGGAAGAATTATTTCACTGTGAGGGTGACAGAACACTGGAACAGGCTGCCCAGGGAGGGTGTGGAGTCTCCCTCTCTGGAGATAATCAAAACCCACCTGGATGATTCCTGTGTGACCTAGTATAGGTGATCCCGCTCTGGCAGGGGGGGGTTGGACTGGTTGACTTCTCAAGGTCCCTTCCAGCCCCTAAATTTCTGTGATTCTGTGAAAAGCTGTGGGGTGACCGTACAGTGTGGGGCAAGGGCCTGTGGCTGGGTTGTGACCCAGCAGGGCAGAACCTAACCCCACTGGCTCTTCACCTTCCAGCCCATCACTTCATCGCGGCGACAGCATGCCAGGAGGCCGACTACGGCTGGATGATTCGGCACTACTGCCTGAAGCAGTTCCAGCTCAGCATGGAGGGCATCGGCCAGCGGCTCTGGTGTGACTGGGACGAGACTGTGGGGTAAGTGAGGTCCCTCTGCTCGCCGCTCTCTTTCCAGCATCCCGTCAATGGGATTAGTCAGACCTTATCATAGAATCAGAGAATCGACCAGGTTGGAAGAGACCTCCAAGATCATCCAGTCCAACCTATCACCCAGCCCTATCTAATCAACTAGACCATGGCACTAAGTGCCTCATCCAGGCTCCTCTTGAACGTCTCCAGCGATGGTGACTCCACCACCTCCCTGGGCAGCCCATTCCAATGGGCAATCACTAGTGCTCTCTGTGAAGAACTTCCTCCTAACATCCAGCCTATACCTCCCCTGGCACAATTTGAGACTCTGTCCCCTTGTTCTGCTGCTGGTTATCATTATCATTATTTTCCTTCTTGTGATGGTTTGAAGCTGTCTTTCATTCACTTCCAGACTGAGCTAGCCTGGTTATTGTCGGTGCGGGGGGAATTTCAGCTCACACTGACCATCCGATGGTAATTTATATTCTACCACTTTTCTACTCAATCTGTGGAAAATTTTCCTAGGCATCAGCCTAAAACTACCAGAATGTGTAAGGAGGTCAGTGGTGGGTTTATTTCATGGTGGGGAAGAACAAAGGAGCCATTTCACTTTGCTTTGCTGCTGGTGCCGCCCTGGGTCTGCCTCTGCTCCCCAGTGTGAGAAAAACCTGAACATGCTGAACAGAGTCCAATGAAGGACCACAAAAATGATGAAGGTATTGGAACATGTGTCCAGTTCTGGGCTCCTCAATTCAAGAGAGGTGTTGAGGTTCTAGAATGTGTTCAGAGAAGGGCAACAAAGCTGGTGAGGGGCCTGGAACACAAACCCTATGAGGAGAGGCTGAGGGAGCTGGGACTGTTTAGCCTGGAGAAGGGGAGGCTCAGGGGTGACCTCATTGCTGTCTACAACTATCTGAGGGGAGGTTGTAGGCAGGAGGGGATTGGTCTCTTCTCCCAGGCAACCAGCACCAGAACAAGAGGACACAGTCTCAAGTTGTGCCAGGGGAGGTATAGGCTGGATGTTAGGAGGAAGTTCTTCACAGAGAGGGTGACTGCCCATTGGAATGGGCTGCCCAGGGAGGTGGTGGAGTCGCCATCGCTGGAGGTCTCTTCCAACCTGGTTGATTCTGTGATTCTATCATTCTATGGCTCTGGCCAGCTTGATCTAGTGTGAGGTGTCCCTGCCCATGGCAGGGGGGTTGGAACTAGATGATCCTTGTGGTCCCTTCCAACCCTGACTGATTCTATGATTCTATGATTCTATGTCTGCTATGGGGGAAGGCTGAAAGAGCTGGGGCTCTTAAGCCTGCAGAAGGGGAATCTTATTAAATTCTATAAATATCTGAAGGGAGAGCTCAAAGAGGATGGAACCAGGCACTTCTCAGCAGTGCCCAGTGAGAGGACCAGAGGCAGTGGGCACAAATGAAGCAAAGGAGTTTTCCTCTGAACATCAGGAGGGATGTTTTTTCAATTGTGAGGGTGTCCAAGCACTGGCACAGGTTGTCCAGGGAGGTTATGGAGTCTTCTTCCTTGGAGATATTCGAAAGTTATCTGGATATGGCCATAAGCAACCAGCTGTAGGTGGCCCTGCTTGAGCAGAAGTGTTTGGATGAGATGGGGTGGACCTTCAGAATTTAACAGTCTTCAGCATAAGTAGTTGAATGAGCCAAACATAAGCAGTGCTTGGAAATCAGGGTATCAGCCTTGCTCAATACAGTTCTGCATGTATGAGAAAACCACATGCCCCAGTGGAGGAGCTTCGACAGGAGAAGACCACTTGTGCTGGGTATTAATAAGGCAGCAGACTGGAATCCCTGTCACAGCTCCATTACCTCATCTGGTGATTTGATGGAGATATTTTCCATGAGATATTTTCTTTATTTTTTTCTCCTCACTCAAGCTCTCCAGAGAGTCCAAAAATGCCCTAACTCAGCTTAAAAACCCACAACCCACAGAGATGCTCTCAGATCCTCTCTATTGGAAAATCTCAGGCTGTCCCACTGGACCTGCTGCCTCGCCCACTGCTTCCAAAAGCTGTGTGTTGAGGGAGAGGCTGGCACGGTACAACATGGCAATCTTTTGCCAAGCCTCCTGTTTGCAATCAGTGTCAGGGAATTAGTGCTGATTTGTGGCTCAGGAGAAGCAGAGATGTGGTCTGCTTTCCTGCTGGAGCACTCAGCAGCATCCTTGTGGGAATAATGAATCACAGAATCACAGAATGGTGAGGTTTGGAAGGGACCTCTGGAGATCATCTAGTCCAACATCCCTGCCAAAGCAGGGTCACCTAGGGCAGGTGCACAGGCATGCATCCAGGTGGGTTTTGCAAGTCTCCTGAGAAGAAGACTCCACAATCTCTCTGGGCAGCCTGTTCCAGAGCCGTGTCACATTCCCTGTAAAGAAGTTTTTCCTCATGTTGAGGTGGAACATCCTGTATTCCAGTTGGATTCTGTTGCTGCTCCTCCTATCACAGGGCACCAGTGAGAAGAGACTGACTCTTCTTCTTGCCACCCACCCTTCAGATATTTGTAAACACTGACCAGATTCCCTCTCAGCCTTCTCCAGACTAAACAGCCACAGGTCTCTCAGGCTTTCCCCACAAGTTCCAGTCCCTTAATCACCCTCATAGCCCTCCATTGGACACTCTCTAGTATATCCCTGTCCCTCATGAACTGTGGAGCCTGGAACTGGGCACAGTACTCCAGATGTGGTCTCGCTAGTGCAGAGCAGAGGGGAAGGAGAATCTCCCTTGACCTGCTAGACAGAGGGTGATAAGGGAACCCTACTTAATGCCACAACATCAGGAAGAGCAGTGATGTTGCCTTGGGGGAAGGTGCTGCTCTGTGGGGGTCACATTTGGCTTTTCTTTGGGTTTATTTTTGTTACAAACCACCTGAATGATGCTCACCTTGGATCAGCTCTTTCCTGTTTATTGTCAGCAGAGCTGAATCTTTCAGTACCACCCTGATGGAAATCATTCTCCTGATGAGATGGTTTTGATTAAAGCTGCAAAGACCAGTCCAGGGATGTCTGTGTCTGGCATGATGGCCTCAAAAGAGTTTAAAAAAAAATCCCCCATGGTCCACTCTGAGCTGGATTTGTGCACCACAGAGTGTTTTGCTGTCACTTTTCTCCAGGCAAATGAAGCAGTGGGCAAAAATGAGCTCTTGTGACACAAGGGGGGATGGAGGTCAGTTGGAAAGGATGAGCAGATGTTGCTGTATGCCTTGAGTGTTTTGCACAGAAAAAAATAGAAGATTTTGTAAGATTTTGGTTGATTTCTTGATTTCTTGCTTCATGCCCCTTTCTTCTTCTGTGCCAAATTAATAGATTTCTGTGTGTGTATGTAAACAGACATCTATATGTATGGTTAGTTAGCTTTGGAAAAGGACAGCTGGGGTTTTCCTTCTTCTTTATGGGTGGCAAAATGGAGGGGAAGAATGTTTCTGGTTCTGGAAAACCTCATCTGATCATTGAAAATATCCAGGGATGCTGCCACTGCCCCAGCCCCCAGCTGCACTGGGGGGTCTCTGCAGGACCTGTCCTCTGTCTGCACCTTTGGAGGCAGCTTCCAGATGTGGTGAGTGGCAGGTCTCCTGGCTTCGCTTGGGGTGAGCTCCTGCCCCTGAGGCCATCCCAGCAGAGATGTCACCAACCACAGCTGTCCCAGCAGCAGGATCTTGCTTTTGGGCCAGGTTTGGTACTGTCTGCAAGCTTGATGAAATGCAATCTATCTCCTCCTCCAGATCTTCAGCACAGCCCTTGCACAGGAAGCAAAGGTGTATTAAAGAGCTTGTTCTTGATCTCTGACATCCTGTTTTACTTCTAAATAGCTTCCACTAAACTTGTTATCCTTGAGGCACTTGGAGGAAATGTTGATAAACTTGTGATGGTTAATGTCATTGTGTGAGGCCATTTACTCCGTGGGAGCACACAGCTCAGGGTCATTTAAGAGATGACATTCCTCTGATCCTCCTGTGCCCACAGGACACTGGGAAAATTGGGTAGAAATAGCTCAGCTACTCTGTAAATAAGCTTCTCTGCAAGGATATGGGGTTTGGGTGGCTACCTCACTCAGCACCCTGGGCATGCATGAGACTCACTTGAGGAGAAAGTTCTTCATGGAGAGACTTGTTAGCCCTTGGAATGTGCTGCTCAGGGAGGTGGTGGAGTCACCATCCCTGGAGGTGTTCAAGAGGGGATTGGATGTGGCACTTGGTGACATGGTTTAGTAGTCATGAGGACTTGGGTGACAGGTTGGACTTTGATGAGCCTTGAGGTCTTTTCCAACCTTATTGATTCTGTGTGATTCTGTGATTCACCATCCCTTTTTAGGAGTAAAAGATCTGTTAGGAAATGTCCCAACAGGAGTGGGCAAGGGGGTAGCATAGGTCTGGCTGTTCAAGCCTCTGACTTTATGGGGAAGGGTTTGACTTCCACCAGGTGTGAGATGAAGAAATTGAAAGAGAACACCTGCCCAGAGCCTGTTTCCTCCCCTTATCTTTCCCCAAAAGAAGGAGCCCTGCTGCTTGAAACGAGAAGCTCTGTCTGAAATGAGATGTTTGAAGTTTTTGCCTTTGCCAGGCCCTGTACCAGCAGCAGCATCGAGTTTGGAGCTGTGATTTCTCATGGGTGGCTTTCAGTGGGGAAATGCCCCTCAGGCCCATCATGTACTGCTCAACTGAGAATGACACCATGGGAACATCTGGATAAATGAGTTGTCTCAGCAGAGTTTGTAATTGTGCTTTATTGGTCTTATTTATAGGCTGCAGACTATCCTCCCACCAGAGGCATTAACCAAGCTCTGGCATTGCTGGTACTGCTGTGTTCAGGTCTCTCTGGGCCAGGTGAAGTTGGGCTTGGACCACATGGACAAGCACCCACTCTCTGAAAAGTTTTATCTGACACTGTTAAGCTTGGCTGGCTTGCTTAGGTGCACTTACTTGAGAAGAGCTTGGGTGGGGTTACCTGCAAGCATTTATCATGCACATGAGGAACTCCTCTGAGCCGTTAGATGTTTCAGGCAGGGGATGCCAGGTGGTTGTTCATTAAATAATTTGTTCCAGAAGTTGGTTGTGAACACTGTTTCCTGGGAAGGGAGAAGGACTGTTTCTGAGAGGTGTTTTTTCCTTGGGCCATCTGGTCTCCTTCCCTCTCTTCCTCCCCAAAGGAAGAGCCATTCGCCATGGCTTCGGATGCTCCCGCTGGAGCCGTGCATGCCATTGCCTGCCAGGTCTCTCCAGCCCCTCCATGGCATTTCCTCATGGATCCCAGGCCTGAGAGCAATTTAGACCAAGCACTCTGGCAGATTTTTTTTTCCAGGGCTTGCAGCCACCTCGATATTTAAAGCTGGAGCTGCACTGATGTATGGTTGTATGGTGGTGGCCGAGCTGCTTTGACCGGGAGCTCAGCTGTGCGTGACCAATTCTCCTGAAGCTCAACGGGGCTGGCTTGATTCCAGGCCCAGATCAAGCACTGTGGCTGTTGAGCCAAAGGATTAGCTGTGGTCTCCCTCAGGGCAGCTATTTTGGGGATGTGGAGCTCTGCTGGTAGAGCTGAGGCTGGTGGAGGGGTTAGGCTGCTAGCCCACTCACCCATGAATGCATCAGCAGGTCTGATGACTTGCAGATATGTTTCCAGCACAGTTTTGGCTCATGGTGGGCTGTGGCCAGGGCACAGCTTTGGAGGGTGGATTTGCACAGCGTTGGTGCACCGAGTAGCAGCAAGTGGGATGGGATGATGCCTGCTGCACGGAGCCCTGCACAGCTGCAGCTGTCACTCCAGCCGAGCCAGGCACCTTCATCCCAAATATATCCACCCCATGGCATGCTTAAAAATCTCCAGGGAATGCTTGCCCCTCGCTGTGGACATCCTGCAGGAGAGGAGCTCACCAGTGCTGGTCTGACATCTGCAGCCAGATGCAGAGATGAGGGATGGTGCTGCCAGCTCCCAGCACGCCTGGTGGCCTGCCCTGCTCCTACCCCTCCACAGGGCTGCTCTCACAGCTGTCAGTCTACTTGCAGCCTGTCTCCAGGTTATTTATCCATTATCTTATAGAAAACAGATGGATCTATTATCATATTATTTCATTATCTACTTCTAGATACCTCTGCAGCATGTCTCCAAGCTCACCCTGCAACCTTGCAGAGGATGAAGTCAGTGTTCGCTTTTAATTTTGTTAGTGGTTGGATTTTTTTCCCTTCTGAAGCAAGGGGTTTAGGGAGGAGAAGTCCTGATAGTCATGGCCAAAGGGAGAGCTGGCCACCCTGTAATCCCCAACCAGCATCCATGGGAGGAGAAGTCCTGATATGCATAGCCCAAGGGAGAGCTGGCCATCCTGTGATCCCCAACCAGCATCCATACTGTAACACCATCAGCACCCAAGTGCTGGCAAGGAATAAATGGCAGATCAGATTCCAGTCTCAGTTGCAGTGGTAAAAAAACAGAGGCATTGCTTAGGATTTACAGCACTATGAGCATTCAGATCCCATTGAAACATAAATCAATCCTTG
This sequence comes from Indicator indicator, assembly GCF_027791375.1. Lineage (NCBI taxonomy): Eukaryota > Metazoa > Chordata > Aves > Piciformes > Indicatoridae > Indicator > Indicator indicator. The sequence goes on along the minus strand of NC_072014.1, from coordinate 10,566,121 downwards.
ATTGCTTCCCACTAGTGGCTTGTCCCTGTCCAGCCCACAGGCATTTGTTCCCACATGGTCCCCGTGCTGCTTGGCCTGTCTCTACTGCAGCATCCTTTAAACCCAAACTATTTCCATGGCAACAAAGAAAACAGTTTTAATTACAGTTCACATTGGGTAGGGAAAAAAGATACTTGGAACTATGCACAGCTGTACTTTTGATGGTAGGGCTGCCCATCTCCCTGCTTCAGCCTTTGGTGGTGGGGTGGCTTGGGAAAACCTGCCCTATCCCCAGTGCTGCCCTCAATACTCACCAATTTTTAATACTACTTTCAACAGTTCAGCAATTCAAGCTAATCTTTTAAGACATTTTTAAGGATTTTAAATCAAGGTGCTAGTATTTAAGGCAAAACTGAGAGACAGGAAGAAGGGCAGGAGAAGGAGTTGGTGTGGGCACAGACCACTTGCTTTCTTTCCTCTCCTTCCCATGTCAAGTGGTCTCTGGGGACACGCTGACTGTCACTAGGAGTTAAGGACGTCCTTCATACTCAGCACTCCTCCAGCCTGGACATCCCTTTATCCCAATGTGAAGGTGAGCCTTCAAGAGCTGCCATTCCCAGAAGAGCCCTTATTTTTGACACTGGGAAAGATACAGAAGATGCTCAAGTCCAGTTGGGAAAAGGGAGCACGGCTTTGGGGATGCTTCCCCTTGAAGCTGCCAAGCTCTTCTTGGGGCCAGGGGAAGCAGGACCAGCCTAAGTGCTCTGACAAGGACTTTCTTGCAGATACAACTGAACAGTCCTTGTGTGAGGCAAGGAGAGATTTCAAACACCCTCCCATGGGTGGAGAGGTGCCTGATGGTAAGGCTTTGGTTGCATGCTCTAATTCCAAACATCACCTTAGCTAACTCCTGCATTTCCAGCCCGGTTTTGCAGCCTGGTGGTTGGGAAAAGCACACAGCAGGCAGATTCAGGCTGCAGCCACTGTTCACAGCCCCTGGCAAACCGTGTTAGAAGCACCTGCTCCTTCGGTTCCCTCTTGCTCCCAGGTGGGTTGGGAAGTTGAAAACCGTCAAGACAGATCCTTAGATTTTCTGCAAAGCCTCAGGGCCATACCATGGTACAGGTTTGTGGTCCTGTCGTTTCTGTACCTCCTTATTTACCCTGCCTGAACTGAGTCATGGAGCTTCTTGGAAGCCCAGCAAGGAATCTGCCCTGTGATTAACTCCACCCTGCTTTCAGTAGTGGCAATTAGCTCCTGCTCAGCTGTTTGTAGAGGGCCAGTCCCTTGTCTGTGTGGTGAGGGGGAGGGGATGCAGGGCACAGGTATTTCTCTGCCAATCCCTACCTCAGGTCACATTCAGGTCTCTCAGGTCTTCCCTGCAAAACTCATCTGAGCATTTTGCCAGGCATTGCAGTCCCCAGGCACCCCTGATGCTTTTGTCCTCACCGTCATCTCCAGGGTGGTCTTGGCTGCACTCAAGAGACTCCCTAAATAGCCAACCTTCCTCTTCCTCCTGTCACCTTGTCAAAGGTTAGGGCTGGGCTGGCCACTGAAAGAGTGACAGATGCTATTAACCTCTCTCCCATCCCAAAGGGGAAGAGTAGGGAGAGAGACTTAGGGGGTGGAAATCTACAACAGCTTTAATGACAATAATGACAATAGAATTAAATATATACAAATATGAGCAAAACCAGAGTCAAATGCACGCACACACACGCACACACACCCCCAGGTGGCAATTACACCACCTGCTGTAGGCAGGCACTTGGGAAGTCCCAGACTGGACTCAGTGGCAGAGGGAACTGGATTCAGGAGCTGAATTCTGGAACTGGGTTTAGGAACTCAGATCTCCATCAAAGGCAGAATGGACAGCAGCCATTGAAGAAAAGAGCTTGGCCCTCATGATCCCTCAGTTTTATACCAAGTATGATGTATATGGACTAGAATACCTCCTTGGTCACTTCAGGGTCTGCTTCTTCTGAACTGTCTGCTTCTTTCTGGACACCACAAATAGCAGCAGCTCCCAGAGCTCAGCTCAGCTTTGCCTGGCTGAGTGTGGCAGGGGTACCACACTCTCCTGAGCTTGCTGTGGGGTGACAAGGGGAGGCCAGAGCAGCTGTGCTGGCCAAGAAAACAACCTCTTGAGATGTTTTACCATCGGCACAGGCTGAATTCCCCAGTGGCACCACACTGGCACAGTGCTAATGTAATAAAGTGACTCTGTTTGTGGGGAGAGAGGGAACCAGATGCTGCTTTGGAGATGCAACAGGATAAGCACTCTCCATGAGCTCATGGCTTGGCTGGGAAGAGCGTGCTCAGCCCCAGGCATCAACACTGCTGCTCTCCAGTGGGATCTTGATCCCTTCTGACAAAGCATGGCAGGCAGCAGCCTGGGTCTGAGTGGTCTGGATTATCTGTATCCAGGCAAATGGATCCCTTTGGTACCCTCTGTGGCAGCTGGTGGTTCACCCTTGGCTAAGAGCTCAGCAGCCCTGCTTGGCATCTCTACACTCCTAGCTGTTGCTGAAGATGTTTCCTGTTTCCCTTCAGTCCCTTCCTGCTTGCTCCCTGCTGGGCTTTTGGGGGGTATGTGAGGTTAATGAGCAACTGTGCCCACAATGCCACCCTGCTTCTGCTGAGGGCACAATCCCACTCAGAGCACGTGGGGTTAATGAACAACTGTGCCCACAATGCCACCCTGCTTCTGCTGAGGGCACAATCCCACTCAGAGCACGTGGGGTTAATGAGCAACTGTGCCCACAATGCCACCCTGCTCCTGCTGAGGGCACAATCCCACTCAGAGCAGGGTGGCTTTAACGAAGACAGGGAATATGAAAACAAAACCGGACAGATTTGGGGTATCTTCAGTCACAGCTACAGACCCCCCTCAGCCCCATCAGGGCTTCCATCCATGTCTGGACAGACAATGGTAGCCCCATGGCCACCTCCTTGCTTGGGGGAGCTGTAGGCACTCTCCTCAACTCCATCCTCTCCCCAGCTGGTGCACACAGAGCCTTCGGAGCGCTGAATTACGGCTGCTGCCTCAGTGCAAAGTGTAATTACAATTTATCCTCATTTGCTGACACCACTTTGCTTTGGCCACTTGCACATCTTCACGTATCCTGACATGAGCAGCTATTTATCAGCACGAAAGCACACTCGCAGCCAGGGCAGGGCTGTACGGCCCTTCAACTTTAAAAATAGCTTTGATTCGCTCCTCCATTAACTCTTTCGCTCTGTCTCCGGAAGATCCTTCAGCACCCGAGCGCTCCCAAGGCTGCTGATGAAGGGGAAATGGTAATTTTGCACATCGGGATGCTGAGCAGAAGCTGCTTTCCGTAGCTCCAGGCGCCCCGGTAATTAAATCAGCGGACTCCGCAGGGGCTCTCTCCGGCGCTGCCGTGTGTCGACGTGCACGGCACGGCACGGCACGGCACGGCAGCCGCCCGCCCGCAAGACTGGCTAATGAGATGCAGAGAGGCTGCGGCGAGGACCTGGGAAGCTGCTTAGAAAATATTTCTTCCCCCCAGGCGGGTTTTTAATTGAACGGTCAGGTTTTGATTTGCTTTGCTTTTCTAGGATTAATTGTAATTGGGATGGGGGGGGAAATGAATTTTTTTTCCGTATGCATAGCCAAATTTAAACCAGGACTTGAAGCTCGTGGTAGCAACTCTTCTTCTAAAGGGTGGCTGGTTGGACCAGCAGAGGGGCTGTGCTCTCTCTGTGGTGTCTCTTGCTCAGGGCTGCTCCTTGTTTTCCAAATGTTTGATAAAACAAAACAAAAGAAATGGACTTGCTGGTCATTGCGTGGTGGTCCTGCAGACCTACAAAGCAGATTGGAGGTTAGAAAAGAAGTTGTTCACCATGAGGGTGGTGAGACACTAGAACAGGTTGCCCAGGAAGATGGTGGAAGTCCCATCCCTAGAAGTTTTTAAGGCCAGGCTGGATGGGGCTCTGAGCAACCTGATCTAGTGTGCCTATGGTGGGGGGGTGGGGGGGGAAGGTTGGAACTAGATGATCCTTGAGGTCCCTTCCAACCCTGACGATTTTATGATTTTAAAGCAGGGTACTGCGGATTGATGAGCCCCACAAGAAATATCCCCACACTCACCCCATTTTTAGACAATTAAAGTAATTTTGAATAGATTCAACATAGTTATTTCTCTTCTCTTTTGGATGAACCCACACAAGCTAAAGGAGAGGGCCTCAAAGGCCAACAGCCAGGGGAGGTGCTCCATAGCCCAGAATGGGTTTCCTGAAGATCTTTGCCTAAAGGTGTCAGAGGGTTACATGGGTCCAACTGGTATTTTTCTAATAGCAGCAACCCAGCCATGAAATCCTGCAAAAAGCCCACAACCAAAACCAAACAAAACTTAGATCTGTTTGGTTTTGGTTTGGTTTGTTTTTCCTGTAAATATTATTGCTATTGTACTTCTGTAAATGAAACCTTCTTGTGCTTTTGGCTGTGGGTGAGCACTTAAAAGTGTGATTAAAGAAGCAAAACCTCATGGGTATTAAAAACAATATATTATTTTTATACCTGTCTACCTACAATCTCAGAAAAAAAAAAAAAGTACCTGAAAAAATTCAAGTGACTACAATGACAATCTCAAACAGAGCCTCCAATATGCACACCTATAATAGAACCATAGAATTGTTTAGGTTGGAAAAAGACCTTTAAGATAGAAACTGTCTAATTTTTATATTCTATTTTAAATATATAAATATGTATTATACAGAAACATTTATATATCTATAAAATATATCTTATTATATATTATAATATATAATAGATGATAGATAGTATATAATGGGGCAGTTTAGTCTTGAGAAGACTGAGAGGGGATCTGATCACTGTGTATAAATATCTGAGGGGTGGGTGTCAAGTGGAGAGGGCCAAGCTCTTTTCGGTGGTACTCAGTAGTACGACAAGAAACAACAGGTGCAAGCTTGAACATAGAAGATTTCATGTCCACATGAGGAGGAACTTCTTTACAGTGAGGGTGACAGAGCACTGGAACAGGCTGCCCAGAGAGGTTGTGGAGTCTCCTTCTCTGGAGCCTTTCAGAACCCACCTGGATGCATTCCTGTGCGGACTACTCTAAGTGATCCTGCTCTGGCGTGGGGGTTGGATTCCATGATCTCTTGAGGTCCCTTCCAAACTTTAATGTACTGTGACACAATTTTAATCTTATACAGGGTGGCATGCTCGTGGCTGGTTGCTGGTCCCTGATGTCACCACGGTGCCTTTGTCTGTGTTGCAGCACCTACGGGGAGCTGACGAACTGCACGGCACTGATCGCTGAGAGGCTCGACTGCTACTGGCCCAACCGCTTGGTGGATGAGTTCTTCGTGGCTGTCCACAAGCAGTACTTCAGGAACTGCTCCCCCTCCGGCCGGGCGCTGCACGACCCTCCCAACAGCATCCTCTGCCCCTTCATCCTGCTGCCTGTCCTTGTCACCCTGCTGATGACCGCGCTGGTGGTGTGGAGGAGCAAACGCAGTGAGGGCATCGTGTAGGGACATCCTGCCACCAATGCAGGGGTGGGATGGGGGGACCACCCCCTCAGAACATGCCTGTTTTTATTGGGAAACCCTGGCAGAGGGGCATCCTGTGCTGGAAGCAGAAACACTGCCACCACTCCTCCTTCACCTGGTGCTGTGGCACACCGCACACGTGCCTCTTGCCCAGCAGTTTCCAAACGAATCCATTGAAAACAGGGCTGCTTGGCGAGGCCCTCATGGGCTGCCTTGGTGGCAGGAAGCCCTCTCAGGTTACTGGGGAGCACAGATCACCCCAGGCAGCGGCACTGCCACATCTCTTGCTCAGCCTTTGCCAGCTGGTTCCCTGCCAGCACCCACCCCCCGCATTGCGTGCCAAAAGAGGAAAAATTCTAAAGAAAAAAGAAGAAACAGAAGAAAAGAGGGTGGGGAGGGTGAAATCCTGCTGGCCCTGCAATGCTGGCCTGGCACTGGGAAGTGCCAGTGGGTGTACCCACAAAGTTGGTGGGTCTGGGACACGAAACCGCCACAGCTTCCCCTTCCTGTGTTCTTATTTTTTTTTTCCATACCAGGAAAGGCATCTTCTCCCCGTGGCCCCCTGCACAAGGAGGAGGCCTGCAGGGGGTGGGTTTTGCCCAGGTGATGGGAAGCAATGGATGAAAGTCAGCAGTGGCACCAGTGGTGGCCTTGGCAGTGCCCTGGGACTATGAAGCAAGGGGAATAAGTTGCTTTTCCTGCCTAAATAAATACAGAAATATACCAGGTGCCTGTCTCTGGTGCAAAGCATCAGTGCTCTGGGGTTCAACTGGATTGAGGGGGCTTCACCAAATGGTCCCCCATGATCCCAGAGGGCTCCCCAGCAGTGCTGACCCCCATGCCATGGGCAACCTTTGGGGTGCTATTGGAAGTCCCAGGGGTGGGTTTGGGAGGGCTGAGTGGGATCTGCCCCTCTGAAGCAGCAGGGTCACTGGAGGGTGGTCCTCATGTGGGTGGGCCGGTCAGAGGTCCAGGCAGGGGGAAGGAGCAGGGTCAGTTCCCCAGGGGGAGACTGCAACACCTGGAATGTGAGGAAATGACCCCCTGGCCCTGCCACTTGTCTCCATCATCCCTGGTTGCTTCAGAGCATTCCAGACCCTCTTCACTGCTTTGCTGGATCAGGAAGGGGTCCCCTGGGGAGACCTGGCCACTGTTCCCTTTGGCCCTTGTATTTCCTCAGAACCCCCAAAATTGCACACGCTGGGACCAAGCCAGGCTGGGCTACCCTGTCCCAACTCCTGTTGCCCTTCTGGGATGCTGCAGAACTTTTTATTTTCTGCCATTTAATACTTGGGGGCTTTTTTTCAAGGGCAGTTGAACAATTAAGAAAATAAATAATCAGCATTATTTGATGGAGAGCATCCTGGGCTGTGGAATCTACAGTCTTGGCAGGAAGGAAGAGCTGAAGAGACTTTTCTGGAAGTTGGTTACCCATCTAGGATAAAAATAAATATATAAAAAAAAAACAGACAAAACCAACAAACTCACAAGAAAAAAAATCAGTAATTGTTGCAAAAGCTGCCCAAAATTTACAAGAGCTGATTCACACACAAGTGGTATTTGCTGATGAGCCTCCATCTACTGACCAGCACTAGGGAAAGGTGACACTTTGTGGGCACTTAGGATGGTTTGCCTTGTGCCACCTGGATACTGGGCCAGATATTAGGAAATAATTCTTCACTGAAAGAGTTATCAAATGTTGGAGTGGTCTGCCCAGAGCAGTAGTGGAGTCATCATCCCTGGGGGTGTTCAAGGGGCGGTGGACTTCGTGCTTGGGGATGTGGTTTAGTGTTGACCCTTCAGTGCTGGGTGGAAGGTTCTTTGATTGCAGGGGGTCCACAGGGGTGAAGGATGGAGATAAGCTCCCTGTCAGACTGCTGTAGGAGTATTTTGGCCATGTTTTGTGCAGTGAAGCGTGCTGGGACACCCCAGCTTAGTGATTCAGTGAGAGGCAGAAATTGAAGGTGGCTGGAAGGAGTATGGGCTAGTTGCATCTGCACAAATACACATAAAGACATAAAATTACATATAAATATATACATACATATATATATATAAAGCTCCTTGTCAAGGAAAAAATAATTTGGTTTATTTTCCTGGACCATGGGGTCTTCAAGAATGAGGATCAGGTGGAACATTGTCCTTCCCCTGTGTATTCTGGATGGAAAGAATCTGATGCTCAGACCTTCTTCTACAGTATTTAGTAGTACCAAACTTTTAATACTCCACTCATTTCCTTTCGGTAAGCAAAAATAAAGTGAAGGAATTATACAGCAGGACTGCAGTGGGAGGTAGACTTGGCTTGGATAATTGCATCCCTACTTCTGTGCTCACAGGAGCTGATGGTGCCCCAAACCTGCTGCTCTCCCCCCACAGCTGCTGCTGGCTCTTTGCAGCAGTACCCTGCATTTTCTCAGCCCTGGGCACATGTGCAGTGGCTTCCAGGCAACAGCAGGGAGCCAGGAAACAAGGACTTTGGCCCCTTCTGCTGAAGGATGGAAGGTGACCTGGTACCAGGGTGCCACTACAGTAAGGAGGGCTCACCATTGTTACAGCAAACTGGTGCAGCATTTTCAGACAAAAGAGAATCCTTTCATTCAGTAGGCACAAAAGGGACCTATCTTCCAACTTTACCATTTTTGTTTTGTTCCTCACCTTCCCTGATGCTACTGTTTTGGCAGCAAATATCTGGCCCCAGAGGCGCCTGCTTAAAACAATCTGGTGCTGCATGGTCACTTTATATAGGCACAGTGACAATGCTGCCTGAAGCTGAAGCTCATGACAAGGCTCTCCCACATGCATTTAGTTTCCCTGCTTTCCTAGACCTCCAGAAATGTCAATGGGACTCTCTGAAGCTGTCAGGGAAGACTTAAGCTCAGTGCAGCCTTGCTTGTTAAAATTTACAACCCATCTCTGCCCCACTAATGAGATAATTTTGATTTCCTCCAGTGCCTGCAGAGGAACAGCAGGAAAGAATGAAGCTTAACCAGGTGGAGGGGGATAAAAAACCCCAGAGCCCCTACCAAGCGTTACACATACACTTGCTGCGTATGAAACCACACGAACGTTTATTTCTATGGTTCATCTATTTATAAAAGCTTGAATCAGTTCCATGACACCACCTCTGTGTGATCCCACGAGCAAAATGTGTTTCAGACTCCAAAGCTATGCTGATACCCTGGCTGGGCAGCCCCAGGCATTGCCGGGGTCAGCAGGCAAGCAGCGGGGGGAGCTCTGGAACACGACAGGCAGCAGACGACTTCTGACGGCATTGAGGCTGGAGTGATTCCTGAGGTACATGCTACTCTCTTCTGAGGGATCTCTGCTTGCACAGACTACGTGTTTGATACACAGCTACTCACAGAAAAGGCAATTACAGCATCATACCCTTTCAAACTGCCAAAAAAGCCAGGTGAGACGAGTGGCAAGCAGAGGGTGCAGAACAGCCTGGCTGTTCTCAGCTGCGCTATTAGTCATTCGCTTTCAGTGCAGGAGTTTGAAGAACACAATTAGGTGTTCTCCAGCTAATGGTGCTTGAATTTACTTCCATCAGATCAAACAGCATCTGATGCTCCCTCACCACATCCAGAGCAGAAAGCTAAAGGCAGATTTCTTACCGTAAAAAGAAAAAACTCCCTTTCATTAAATCTTCACAGAAATATATAATATATATATATATAATTTTACTAATACTACACATTTACTTAAGTTACAGATTAGCCTGCATCTCTTTTAACTACTTCACACAGCGAATAGGAACAACAACAAAAAAAAAGTACTGCAGCTCAAACAGGAGCTGAAAATAACAAGGTAAAATAAAAAAAAAAAACAACAAACAAACCACAAACCCAAAGAAGTAGTACTTACATCAAATATTGGCCAGAATTTCAATAGCAGAAGTAGAACTTGATTAAGCAAGGTGCTTTCTGGCAAGCTCTGCACCTTAGCTGATGACTCTGGGACAAAGCTTCTATTGTCTCTGCTCATCAAAGGCAACAGTTTTGTCATTTGGGTCACAGGAGACCATTTTATTGCCAACTGGAAGTGTTCCAAAAACCACAGCCACCTTTTCCTCTTTGGGGGTTTTGTTGTTTGGGTTGGTTTTGTTGTTTTGTTTTTCCTTCCTCCCCCCCTCCAAACTAGGCAAGAGTTTTTTTAAAAAGAAAAAAAAAAAAGTGTAATTACAATTTCAATAGGGATTTCTTTTACCTTCTCAAGCATCTCTCATCAACAGGATATACAGTACAGTTCAGAAGAGTAAACATTTTTAAATGTAAGCAAACAACTTTTTCAACCAACATACACAATTTCTTGCTGTATTTATGCTGAACTCTCCTTTTAACATGGACAAGTTATGAAGTTAGTTTTCTTCTTCAGTACAACATGGACACAGGACTAGTACAATCCGGGCTGGTTTTGTTGCTGTTGCTGTTGTAGAAGTCAAGGACAACTCTAGTGTGGAAGCCATGGTCCTGCCATCCATCTCCCTTCATCATCTTGCATAGCGCTTAATGTAATCTTCAACTTTATTCCGAAAGTCCTCCTGGAGGAAAGCAGAGGCAGAATTACCCTAAGCAGGTCAGAGAGGGACTCAGGTAGCACTACAGCAGTGGTGGAACCCCACATTAGCAGTGGTAGGGTCAAATTCCCGTCAAACAAAAGGCCTGCTGCTCTCCTGAGGTTCCCAAGGTGGTGTCTGAGAACCGAGGCAACAGCTCGAGCCTGTGCAAGGAGATGTCCATGCTCTGCTGGGGATCTCCTCTGGGCACTGAACCGAACATCTTTGTGTGCCATCACCAGCTATCACTGCAGGTACCAACAAGACTCTGTATGCTGGGTCTGTGGTACCAGGTGTCCAGATCTCAGCATGGCAAAGATGTGGCCTTTGGAGAAGGAAGGGAAGCTGGCTTTACTGGGTAAACAAAGAAAGGCTGTGGCAGGAGCTGCTACAAAAGCTGCAAGCTCTGAGGCAGCTCTGTCCCGAACGCCCATCCTGGCCTGCCCCTGTAGCTGCACGCTATCGCAGCTAGCACAAAGCTAAGACATCATCAGCCACAGAATCACAGAATGGTCACCTCTGGAGGGGACCCTGGGGATCATCTAAGCCCAACGTCCTTGCTAAAGCAGGGTCACCTAGAGCAGGTTGCACGGCGTGGCAATGTCCAGGCAGGGTTTGTCATTTGTTACAGTCTAGAGAATCAGAAGTTCATTATCCAAGTCACTCATTTGTTAAAGTGGTTCAGAGGGAACAGGCTTCTACACCTGTAGCATTCCATAGAAAACCTACAGGATTGCTGCATAATCTCTGTAGCTATGGAAAAAGCACACATTTCTGGCAGCTTATCTTTAGAAACCACAGAGATGCTGAAAGAAAGACATTCTGACATACTTTCCTCATTTGATCCTTGTCCAAGGCAGGATGTCAGACAGATGCTACTTTCCTCTAATGTTATTCTGACTCTGAACTTTGCCTTGTGTGCTTACAGCCTGTTATTAAATATAGAATCATAGAATCACTCAGGCTGGAAAAGACCTTTAAGACTGAGTCCAACCATTAACCTAACACTGCCAAGTCCACTGCTAAACCATGTCCCTAAGCACCACATCTACACATCTTTTAAATACCTTCAGGGATGATGATTCAGCCAGGCAGCCTGTTCCAGTACTTGACAACTCTTTCGGCGAAGAAATTTTTTCTAATGTCCAATCTAAACCTCCCCTGGCACAACTCAAGGCTGTTTCCTCTTGTTCTGTCACTTGTTACTGGGGTGAACCAACCAAACTCCACTTCACTACAATCTCTTTTCAGGTAGTTGTAGGGAGAAAGGTCTCCCCTCAGCCTCCTTTTCTCCAGCCTAAATGACCCCAGCTCTCTCAGCTGCTCCTCATAGGACTTTTTCTCTAGACCCTTCACCAGCTTTATTGGCTTTTTCTGGCCCTGTGGTACTCTGTTCAACACTAACAGATTAAGTGGTCCATGCTCCAGATTCAAGTAGGGGGGTTACAGTAAAGTGCTTCTTGGTTTCCAGCTCCCAGTTTTCTGTGCTGGCTTGAATATAGAAATACCAACAGATAGACACACCAGATGAAGAGGTTTTGAAAACAGCAGAGCTGCTTGGAGAGCAGGGGCCATGGAAGCACTGAAACCCTCTGCTTACCAAGCCAAGTGTCTGCTTTGATTAGAAAGGGCACAAAGTCTGCTGTAGCCTGGGGGCTGTCAGCAGGGCACACTCCTGCTCTAATCAACTTAACTCCTCTGTTCCAGGTTTCAGGTTTGCTGATACATAAAGCAATGCCCTTTAAATGCATACTGAGTGTCCTGGTCAGTCCACTCAGCAAAGAGCTATGTTAAATGAAGTTAAATGAGCAGCAGTTCCTGCCCCCCCCCTAAACAATGTCTGCTTATTGTCCAAGGACTTCAGTCCTGGGTCTTCTTAACTGTTTTTTGACAACAGTAGGTAAGAGGTGAGCACTGCAATATCCACCATGCCCGTGTGCTAACACTGCTAAGAAGTTCTGAAGAGAAGGGAGGACTAGCTTTGAACTGTGAAGCTTGTTTTAAAACTGGGGAAGGGTCAGGGGGAACTGTCTTCCCTTGCAGAGGCATGTAGTTAACCCACCCTGGAATCTGAAATACATGGCAAGACACCTAAAATGGAAACAGAAATCATCAAAGCTGTCTGTTCCCTCAGTTAAATGTACCCATTTCTATCTTGTCTACACCAGTTCTGTGCTTCCTTTACTAAAAAACATTTGGATTTCCCCCATGTCCTGATCAATCTTTATCTGTATACTGCTACTAAAACTTCTGCTAGACATCACAGGAAAAGCAGCAGTAGATCCTTTTTGCTATAGCTAGCCTTGCAATACAGCAGTATGTCCTTGGCCTCAACAGCGTGCTTCACTCAAACACTTCCTGACAAGCTACCTTCACACAGTGGTTTGGTTTTCTGCCATTGACTTTTTCCAACAGAGAAAATACAAAGGTTATCTCATGGTTAAAGTCTCAAATCAAAGGAAGAAAAAAGAAGCATCAAAGAAGAACTATGAACCATCAGAAACACTGTCTTTGATTTTGTTTTCCAGCTGATCAGGTGCATCACAGAGATGTCCCTGAACTCTATGTACACTGCTCTGAATCTCAAAGAAGTTTAAAACACAATTTAAGGCCAAAAATATCATAGCTGTGGAAATAAAAATATAACTGCACTTCAGGGAAAAAACACCCACCACTAAAGGCTCTTCTTCAGAGAGGTACAGATCTGTGTTTTGGAAGAAATAAAAGCAGAGAGCAAAAATTACAAGCACCCATTACAGGAAATCACTGCAAGATGCCAGACATTTCGGCATCAGGCAGTAGGAGCCCAGGTGCAGAGAGCAGCCCGGCAAAGATGAACAGAAACCACTTCTTCAGGGCTGCAGAAATCCCTTTTCTCCTTAGAGACAGGCTGCTTGTGATTCTGAGGAGAAAGGAGCAGCTATTTTGGTACACTATGGCATCTGCTAAAAGCAATATTCTGTGAAGCGACTTTTTAACTCTGCTGCAAGCACACCCATCCCCACACTCATGCAGCCACACATGAAATCTGCTAAGAAGCTAACACTACAGAGCTATTGCCATCTTCATTTTAAATAAGATTTCAGATACCAGGCAACTTCAATCCACAGATGAAAGTTATGATTGCCAAGTGTCACATTAAAGTGTCACTGGGAACACCTGTTAGAGTAGTTCCTGGATCTCAGGCTGCCTCAGGTAACCTCTAAGTACCTCAAGTCTGTTAAAATACCAGCCAGACAAAGGAAAAGCGACCCTTTGAATTTGTTTTCAGCTCTCACACATTGTGGCCTATGTTGATATAAATTAGAACAATTACTCATGATGGCAGCCCCACACTGGAAACCTCTCACTTACTGGTTGAGGTGGATGTTCTGAGTTAGGGACTGATGGCTCGCAGCAGCAACACTCACTGTCAGCCTGTTTTGGGACACTACAACATCAGAGTACGTGGGTCACAGCCTTGCACCTGATAAATGAAGCCTTTTAGACTCCTCATGTTACTGGGTATAGAGGTAAACAGAAGGCAGGTAGCTCCACAAAGGCAGAAAGACCCACCTCAGCAACACTGTCCATCTTTTAGAATAACCAAACTGGTGACACTTCCCAGTAGTTTCTTGCTGGCTTTGCAACCACTCAAGGTCACCAAACAAATTAACCAAGGGCTTGACTGTGTGTTATTTCCTACTCTTATTTCTTTGAAAGATGTCACTATAGGAAACTGGGCTCAGAAATACCACTGCACATGCAGTAGGGCTTAATGCATCTTCACTGAGAGCAGCACAGGATGGACAGCTAACAGCATCCTCCACTTTTTCACCCACACCTTTACAAGGTTTTCAAATGGGAAGATGAGCTCCTAGCAGTGACTTAACAGAAGCAGGACCTCTGTGAAGAAGGAAAGCTCCAGAAACCCAGGCTGTCACTTAGAGTGACGTGCCAGATGAAGGAACTGACAGCGTTGGCAAGAATTTATTAACGTGGTACTTGCTGCCTGTGAACCTGGTTGCTGAACAGGAGGTTCTCATCCCATAGCTGTAATGCTCCATCTTCACAGGCCATATGGCTTAATAGCTCCTGATTAACAGGGGGCACATTTCTATGTGCACATCTGTGTATGTGCAGTACTGGATAATCAGAAGTGAAAACAATTAATCAGAGCAACATGTATTCTGCATTATAAAAGAGACACATTCCCTGCTAGGAATGCTAAGGGAAAAAGAAGGGACTCATTCCGTGGGGAATGGAGCTGAGACATGGATGCTGTGTGGAAGCAGCTGTTACCAAGCAGTAGATGCCTGCCCTGCCACTCTCTGTGATCCAAAGTGGTGCACTTTACCCTCTATAACTTCCCATCAAGGGCAGATGCTATGAGTCAAGACTACCAGAGAGATGGGCAAGAAGGCAGCTTGTGACAAACACCTATTGTTTTTCATAAGACCCAAAGCTACCCACTCAAATGGAGCTTCTTTCTCTGATCCTTTCTGTGGGTGACTCTGAGGAACTGTACCCAGCCCTGAGACTGTATGAGTGACCTGAGCCCCAACCATCGCCAAGACAGACATCAATGAGGAAGAAAAGCACATCAAGTCCCATGGTGCTGATGCTAAGAAGAGAGAAGGGTAGGGCAGGGTTTGCTGCTAGAAACCCCCCACCAAAGCAGTTCGTGTCAATGACCATTTATGCTCATACCAGAACACTCATCTAGCTGATGGTGGTGGCTGTGTTGCCCTGTGGGGCTCCTGTCATGTCCCTCTGGACCTGGATCACGCTCCACTGCTGGCTTGGCCAGACGCACAGCCGCCTCTGTGATGAAGTAATTTCCTATGCCAAGCCCAAGACTGATGAAGGTTGACTGTTACCATGACATTTTACTATTGATACTGTAACACCTGAAAAACTTCACCATGAACAGCTCAGTCAGCCTTTAAGCCCTGACAGGCCATCAGTGAGTCCTGGAAATACCACCTGGAAGAGCTTTTCAGAGGGAAAATCCCATCTTAAATTACCATCATTTGCCTGTCAGCAACCTCACGGTGCAGCATTTCTTCCACGGATTCCAAGACAAAAGACAGATGGAGTAAGAGACTGGTAAAGCTGACCTTGACTTCTCTGGAGACGTGCTGGGTGATGGGGAGGCTTGGGTTGGTTTTCTATCTGGGAGTGGCACCTGCAGCCTCACTGAGTTAAGGGAGAGGTCTGTTCCTGGTGCTAAGCCAGGAGAGATGCCTCCTCCATGCACAACGGTGACAAGATTTAGGGACCTCAGTTAGGCACTGGCCTCACATGCAGTGTGGGAGACTGCAGTTCAGACAGTGCCAGTGTTCCCTTAGCACAAAGGCCACCGTGCCACAGGGCACAGTAACAGGACTGACAGTGCCAGTCTCAGATCATACCGTCGAACGGATGCCTTCCCCACACGTTTTGAAGAATAAAAACTGGGAATAGGAAACTAATACAAATGTAAACAAGACAAAACCATCATACCTCTAAGCATACTCCAGGAAGAGCACAGCAGGTCCTCTCACAGCTCCAGCTAGAGGTTAAGAGGCACAGACAAGCACAGATAGAGCTCCACAGGGACTGAGGGCCTAACCACTCAGCCCACACATCACTCCTATAGCTGCACCTGTGCTATCCCAGTCCTCACCCTTGATAAGCAAGACTCTTGTGGAACTGCAGCTTTGAAGGTGCTCGGTTCCCAAATCCACGTGTGACAAAAAGCCATCTAAAAAGGGAGAGTTTATACAGTTCTGGAGCAGACCCAAAACAGCTTTGCCTGGATCTGCCAGGAGGTGAGAAGGAGAGAAGAGCAATACATGAGTACCCCTGTGGGAAGCATTTTCTGCATGAGAAATGCTGGTCAAATCACTGCTTCATTTGATGAAAATCATATGGGGTCAATCAATTGAAAGGAAATTCAAAATCCATCAGGGGATGAAGAGTATGGAGTACAAGCCATGGCATATTTCACATCACCACCTGAAAACTGAGTCAGACCACACACCATAAAGTTAAACCTACATCCCACTGAACTTCTCCTGGGTGTGTTTCTGTACTTAAACAAAGAAGTTTAACAACCTTAAAGTGTGTGTGTGCATATATATCTATATATGCCTTAGTAAAAACTCTGACCAAAGACTCCAAACAACTGATTTCATGCTTTTCATTTGTACTGCATGTTCCTACCAAACAGCGTGATGTGTGCAACGATTTGCACGAAGTAGCTTTAGATTAACATAAAACCAAACCTGACTGGTGTAAAACAATTCACTTCAGTCTCAACTTGTGAGCTGCTTATCTTAAAAACATGCCACTCTGAAATGGGGTGAAAAAAGTATAGCAGATCAGAGGAAGCTGTTACTACATGACATTTCATGTGGAAGGAACAACCAACCTCAGCATCTGGCTAAAGCAGGAATTTATCACAAATTCTCTCTCTTTGAAGAGCACTTGGAAGAGGATCTATAGACAATTATGGAAACCAAAGGAAAATTGCTGCCCCAAAACTGCAGAAGAGAATCATGGTCTGCAATTTGTTAAAACCTATTGAGGCATGCACTCAAAGAACTGGGCACCTTCTTGAAAACTGTTTAACCTCATTTGACTTCTTAAAGAGAAGACTCTTTTCCCAACCATTTATACTGCACTGAGCTGTACTGATGAACTGCTTGTTTATTATATTAAGCTTTTAACTTGAAAAAGAAAGATCTGCTCAGTTATCCAAAGCAAACACCATACTTCTCTGTGACAGCTACCAGAAAACTTTGGAAAAGTTGTAATGGAAACTTTACCCCAATAATCTTTTCTCATTCATTTAAAACCAAAGTATACCTAAGAATTACATAATTAAAAAACAAAACAGCACAGATTTGGCTCATTGTGTTTAATACATTCACTACTGGTAGCACTTCACACATGTGGCAAGATTTTCCTTCTTCCTACTCAAAATATTGACTTAGGTTTCTGTCCTCAAACACAGTAGAGACCAGATACTATTCCCCACATTTTAGGGGGCTGTGCTCACAAGGTCCAAGGCCACACTGACCAGTCCCTGCAGCAAAATGCACAGTGTACCTGTCCCTTGATCATGACTACAACCACCTGATACTGTGACAATCTCTGATCCCAACTGCACATTGTTCAGATCTATAATTCTGTAGAATTCAAACGGAGACCAAAAAAAGATCACAAAAATACTCACTTGCTCCTCTGCCCTTCCCTTCTTTGTGTTAAAGAAACGGTGAAATGATAATAATAATTTTAAAAACACTATTTTATCAGAACACTATTTGAATCTGAAGTTTATCACCAAGATCAAATTCCAAACAATTTCTGTCAGGACCTTACATGCAGTTTTAGTTAAAGCATGTTTAGTAAAGGCATCTTCATAGCTCCAGGAACATGACATCACTCAGTTCCAGCCAAAGCTTCAGGAGAAGGTTATAATAACCAGATAGATTTACCCATTACCCCCAGGGAAAGTATGTAAAGCAACCTTTTCTTTCTCTTCTATCTTACAGGAAATAAAGAGCATTCACACCCATCAACCCCCACACACCCACTCCCACTTTAAAAGGAGCTGAATGAAACCTTCGGGTAATACAAAAATCTGAGGGATGAGGTGTTTTTCCAATTCATGTTCCTGTCTTGCTATCATTTCCCAGGCACTGTTTTATTTAGCTTGGCCTTTACATCACCTGAAGAACTTTCTAAACTCTGTAATTAAATTTTAGTTCTATGGAGAGTGGGGGAGATGTCTCTCACAGGCTCCCGAGTCTAGGCAGTGCAGTTGAAACTGCATCGATTTTTGTGACCTATGTTCTCTCCACCAGATTTTAAACACCGTTTCTAGACATCAAGCAATTCTGATTTTGCAGAATGATGAGAAGATGTCTTTGGTTGCTAAGTCCTAAGGGGAAAACATGATAGAAATTTTACCGCAGGGGAAAAAAAATAAAACCAAAAAATAACAGAAAACCAACCAACCAACCAAAAAACACCACTGCTGTTTTTACTGTAACTGCTTGGGAAAAAAAGCAGCATTGTGGGGAAGAAGAGAAACACATTTCACACCTTTCTTTGAAAAATATCTGTACCTATAGGCAGGGTTACAGAACTGATGTGAAAAGCAGTGACACTGCTCTAGGGAGAAGCTGAAGATCTGTTGGAAAGACTGAGTGAAGCATTAGCACATTGAACATGAATCAGCTCATCCATTAGCTTGAGGTTCTCAGATCTTAAGTAGGAACCATCTCCTTCATGCTTCCAAGAACTTTCTGTTGCTTGCCAGTGAAAGAAAGATAAAGGAAAACCAAAACCACTCTCTAAAGTTATCAGAAAAGGAAAGGGCTACGAATCAGGTGACAGGGTGTGAAAGCTGTTGAGGTAGCCAGGGATAACTACATCTAAATCCAGAACACCAAGCCAGCTGAAGAGGGCAGAGCAGCTTCCCAAAGAAAATAATTCCCTGGATCAAATGCAGCGTGGTCCTGACACTCTTGCCACACCTGCCCTTTGCCTTAAGGAGCAGCCTGGATGGAGGCAGATGATGGAGACTTTTGCAAGTCCTCTGGTCACATGGCCACAGTGCCAAACAACTTGGGATCTGTCCTGACTGTGACTGATCTGCTCATCACCATTCAGGATTTCACCCAGGTTGCTGAAAACACAGAAAATCTCCTGGGATTTAAACCAGGGAGCACAGAGACTGCTCAGTCACTTAGGAGCCTGGCATTAGGCACTTTCTCCCTGCTCCTCCAACACTGCTGGGGTCAGCCTGAAGCTGACGCCAGGCACAATGGCCCTCTTGTTGATACATCTGTTGGCAAGGCTCATAGAGACAGCCATTCAAAAAAATTACCTGAATCATTCCAATTACAGCGATGCGAACTGCCTCTGTGCTGCAAACACACTTCCACCCATGAGGACAACACTGGTTCCCAAGAGAGGATACAGCCTTGAAATCAGAGATCTTAATGGATAAATTACAAGCGCAGAGGAAATGGGAGCTGCCGGGGTCTGGCAAGAGGCTCTCTGCCAGTCACACTCAAATCCAAACAAACCTGGCCGGGCAGGTGAGGCACACAGGGAACTCAGCTTGAAGAGGTCAGATTCCTTGTTTGCATTCCACAACCCTCCTGTATGTTTCCATTTTCAAGCTGTGCGTTTTTCTACAGAATGCACAGCAAAAGCTTTCCGCTTTCCTTTTAAAACCACTGACTTGCCTAGAGCAAGTAAAACAAAGGCTTTCAAACATCTGCATTTCTTCCACATTTCTACCATTACCTCAGCAAGTCAAACCATCTGCAAAAGCTTAATCAACTTTGCTGAACCTGAAAGAGCCTCTATCCATAATCAGCGTTATGAAAGATGGCTAATGGTTTCTATAAATACTTGTAGGATTAGAAAAGTAATGTTTTACTTATTTACAGCTGTTAGCACAATTAGCAGCTGTTCTGCTGCTCATTTGCACATGCCTCTTAATATACTTTATGCTCGCTGGTGAAAGGCTTCAAAGGCTGTGACACAGAACATAAAATGGGGAGGCAATCCAAGAAAAACCCCAGTGCAGTTCTCTAAATGCAGGAGAATATTGCAGAAAAACAACTCTTGTGGCTGCCACAATTTCAGTGAGAACAACAAAGACCAAAGAGGGTGGTTGGGTGTGCAAAGGAAGCAAAGGATTTACTGCAATAAATACAGAGATAAATAAATGTAATGACTCACAGGGAGAATTCTTATGCAAAGATGTTTTTGGACTCCCACCGTACTGTTGTTCTTAATAAGACAGTTAAGATGTAATTAAGGAGTAACAAAAGCCCCACAACAAACAATAAATGGCTTCCTAAAAAACCACATCGAGCTACTTCTGCTGCTTACTGACTGGAAATGCAGCCTCCACAGGCACCTGTATTGGCTGGAGACCTGTGATTTGAAACAAACAGCTTGAAGAGCATTTCAGGACAGTGAAGATGCACACACTGACTGTAAGCAATTGACCTGCCAACATCTTCAGGTGTCACAGTGACACATGCACGTCCCCACCATCAGTGTGAAGTCAGCAGCAGCAGCAGCATACGTCAGGGAAGCGAGGGTGCAAAGGTCTGGATCAGTTATGAGCACTCTGGGATTCATTACAAACATGGGGAAAAAAAGAGTTTGCTTACACAAGAGATGAAAAGTTCGTCTGGCCCAAGACGAATATATACTTCAATTCCTCAGATACACCCCACGGATGCATTTAATTAGAACAATTCTTCAGTGTTTTGTAGCACCTTTTTGAAGAAATCAGGAACTAGACACTCGATTCAGTATCCAAGAATAAATGCAAGCTTCTTATTTTACTTGAAGAAGGTTAAAAACCCCCTCACACTTCCATCACGTCACAGTTCTGTACTGTTAGAAATAAAAATCAGTATTCTTGAAAGTGTTCAGAACAGCTCCTTCCTGTTAGGAAGAGAGATTTCAGAATGTCAAGAGCTGGTGCAGGGCTATCAATTTAAATAAGGGAATGAGGTTAAGCAGAAAAATAGACAATAAAGACAGACCTCAGTCCAGAGACGCTGAAATACAAGTAAAACAGCACAGCAAGATGAGACTACACTAATTCAGCAACACAGAGGTTCAAATATTCTTCAATGCAAACTATTTAAAAAATGGAGGGCATGACAGCTAAGCTTAAAGCCAACAATGACAGCAAGATCTGGAAATGCCTCCCCTTGTCAGCTCTAACAATATCCCTGCCTTGACAAGTACTGCTAAACAGCTTTTCTGTTGAGCCATCTGCATCAACTGAGTTGTTGACCAAGTCCAGCACTGAACAAGTTGAAGATGAAACCATTGTAATTTGCATCCCAAATTCTTGTACCCAGAACACAAATCAAAAGCTTGGGGGAGTTCCTGGAGGCCTAGAACCATCCTGGTAGTGCTGAGTCTCTCTGGAAGAGCAGTGGGAGAAAATGTAGAGTGGGTCAAAGGAATGGAGGTGGCTGTCCTGGGTGGAAAAACCTGCTGCTTGTTTGCAGTACAAGAGGTAGCACTGAAAAGAAAGGTGAGGTCAGCACTCCAGTCTGGAACACTCTAAAGCCCTACAGAGACCATTTGTAATGAGGACCCTGCAAAGCAATTACTCTTAGGAATGATGTATCAGTGTTAGAAGCTCTGGGGCAAACAGCTGAGATCCCTGGTAAAATAAACAGAAGAAACAAAACAGCTAGGAAGAGAGAAAAGAAGAGGTCAAATTATAGCTTACCCATGCCCTTTCTTTTACAAAGATTAATTAGATCATCCCATAGAAAGAACTGTCTGGAGAGTTGTCCTGAAACCTCCAGACATACCTCAACTGGAAATGAAGCATCAGGAAATCCAGCAAAGACCAAGGGATTCCCAAAGTACAGTAGCAATCACCACATTTGGCAAAACATTTCTTACGCTAAAGTGTTTTAAAAGTAATACTTCCTTACTCTTTCTATGGGCACAGAAGTAGCTGTATCACCTCAAACTCCCTTTGCCATAGCCCTGGATCCTACAGCAAGAACTTGGGAACTTTCTTTTTCACTGTAATTTCTTGCCCAGAAAGACTGTGACACACAAACTTCACTTCAGAGTGATTCCAAGAGCACATGGAAGAGTGAAAGTAAAGAAGTAGAAATCCAGTATACAGACAAATTAAAAACAACTAAAAACAATCAGTGGTAATCCAATGAGATGCTCGGACGTTATGAAAAGGATGGCAGAATGCATGCAAGCACTGCAGGTAGTATGACATGGTACACAATTATACAAGGGGTCTTACAGTGCTACTCTTTCTGTAAACCTTGAGAATTAATAATGCAAGATGAAGAAGCAGTAGCTTCAAAGTCTTGACCTCAATTTCTTCTTAAAACAATCCTAGTAGAATGTATCTTCCCATTGTTGGAGTAAGAGGTATCGGTATGAAAATGAAAAAACGAGTTGTGCAAAAATCCCCTGAAAAGGAATGTTTATGGTAGTCTGATTACTAATGGCTCCATATATGGCTAAGCACAGGAGAAGAAAAAAGACAAATACAAGTGAAAATATGCAGACCTCCTGATCAGTGTTAAGTAAAGAAACTCCTGCAGTGTCTGAATAGCACACGGGTAGCTCTCTACCAGAATAAAGCCTCACTTAGCCTGTAACGGTCTATTTGCAACCTACACATTTTCACCCCCACAGCTAGGGAGTATCTAGCACAATCAAGAAAGGGCTTTAAGAGAGACTTTCAGCAAGCAAAGACTGCAAAATCTGACTGCTTACAGATTTGCAGACTATCATTACAACTCTCCTCCCTCTCTACAATATACCTCTTTCTTGATACCCTTTACCACCTCCTCTCTCTCAGCAAGAACAGCACTTCCCTCGCCCTCCTGCAGCCCTTCTGGGTTGTACCAATGTCTCCTCACCATCAGCTGAGGGAAAGCAAAGCAGTTGGTGTGATCTGAGCCAGGCTCAACAGCAACCCTGCTGAAGCAGGTCCTGGCTGAGTTTGCATGGCAGGCTTGGATCACAGCCATGCTGGATGGGGCTTCGAGCCACGTGATAATAGTAGATGTCCCTGCTCACAGCAGGGCAGTTGGATCTTTAAGGTCCTTTCTAACTCAAACCGTTCTATATGACTTTCCTGGTGGCTCACCCATAGAGCATCCCCTCTTTGCTGCTGCTGCCAGCTTTTGTGACCATTATGGCAACTGGATGTAAGGATTCTGCTGCTCTATTAAATGTCATGGAAATTGATGTCTGTGTTTAAAAGCTGCGGGGGTTGAGGGGGAGACGGGTATGAAGGAATTCACAAGGAAAGAGCAAAGCAATGGCTAAATCATAGAATCATTTTGGTTGGGAGAGATCTTTCAGATCATCAAGCCCAACTGTTAAATCAGCACTGCAAAGGCATCACCAAACCATGTCCCTCAGTACCACATCTACACAACTTTTTAAATCCCTCTGGGGATGATGACAGCGACAGGGTGAGAGGCTATGGGAACAGACTGAGATACAGTAAATTTCTTCTAACCATTAGAAATCGCGGGTTTTTACTGATGGAACAAGGGAACAGTTTGCCCAGAGAGCTTGTGGAGTCTGTGTCCTTGGAGATACACAAAAGCTTACTGTACACAGTCCTGGGCAAGCTGCTTCAGCTGACTCTACCCTAAGCACAGGGGCTGAACTTGAAGAGAGACTGTGATTTTGTGAAATACCTTCTGAAAAAGTCTCAAGGATGAAGTGCTGGAAATCCTAGATGTACAGAACAAACAGCCCTCCTAATGCAATTCAGAATCACTTTACTTGGTTACACTGGGCATAAGCAAGAAAGAACAAATAAATATTTCTATCAAGAATTTTGACCTGCAACAACATTACAAACGCAAGCTTCTTTTAGTGTAACCTGCCAGCTGCCTAGAAACATTTTCCATTGTTTCCTTACTCAACTTCATCATTATCCATTATTTTATATTTCTTCAAATTAGTCTGCTGCTGTTACAAGGATCTTAGACTGTCAGACTGCAAAACAATACCCAACTTTTATCAGAGGAGTGAAAGGATAGAAAACATAAATCCTTCAAAAATAACAGTGACACTGAGGTTGACACATCTATCCATATCAGTGATGCACCACTTTGTTAAAAGGGTAAATTTTAGTCTTGAGATGAGAGGAGGAAATGTTTGGCTTATCAGCTCAGAAATTCCTTTACTCTCAGCTCCGCAGAAGCTCTTTTGTTCTACACCTAATTACTGTTACCTCATATTTCAATACATTCAAGATCAGATTGTTTAGCTTATAATATATGGATAGATTCCTCTCCTCCCACTACCCACTTACAGTTAAGGAAAAGTTTAATAAAAAAATTACTTTCAACCTGAAGCACCCTGCAGTTCTGTATCTCTCCCCACTTACAATCATTTAATCATATTACACTGATTGCACTTAATGATCAAGACAAAAAAAAAAAAAAATCTTTTCCTTTCCACCTGTTTTAGTAGCTATCTGCACTATAGCCTTGTCCAGGAAATAATCATCCTGATGGCAGCCTTTATTTTTAAAAAGATGGCCACAGACTTGAATCACAAATTATAGCTAGGACTGCCTGTAGAATATAGTAATTCTATCATGGATGAGTAAACACTCATCATAAGGATGAGTAAATGCTGTGGAGCCACTGCCAAGCTATTAGGAGCAAATCCCCTCTTGGCAGCAAAAGCAAAATGGTTCAAAAAGCCCAGGTGAAACCTCTTCTGGTCAGTGTTAAGCAGTGCCAAAGAGGGTGCCAAGGGAGAATGGCTATCTGAACTGATTCAGACATGAGAGTTAATTACAGTTAGGGACTCAGTCTTAAGACTCGCTCTGGTTTCTCTGCCAAATGTTCTTCACTCTGTTTATCACAAACATGGGCTGATCGTAGGGTTGAAGTTTCTAAGGCATAAGAAAGAACACCCCTAGGACAAGAGTCTCAGCTTTGAGTGCAGTCAGTGAAGTACAGTGCTGATTTAAACCACAGTCCAATTTCAGTTCTGAAAACCAGAAAAAGGATTTATTGTGCCAACAGATTCAAAAAAAGTAGAATGTCAATCTTAGATTACAAAACTGGTTGCCTCTCCCTTTGTGCATTTTAGCTTTTCTGTGTAATGGGAACCTTTGGTGCCTACAAGTAAGAAGGGCAGCACAGCAGAGAAAAGTGGCCTGTCTTTATTCCTTCAAAACTGAACTTGCCAGAGCAGAGATGAAATAGGTGGGAAGGTTGTCTGTGTAGGAACATTACGGCAAGACTGAGACACATTCAAGTCAAAATTAAGGAAAGGATAAGAAACAGAATGCAATTTAAATGCCAGGCTATTAATCCAGAACTAAGAGGATCCAAATTAATGTCCAGACTCCCACTGCTTTATCAACCTACACAGGGTGAATCACTTCTGTCTCTTCATTATGATGTTCCCACCAGCAAAGCAGCAAAAAACCATGGTGAGGTCTCCATCACTGTGTTCTGCTTCCACTGATGAAATGCCCTAATAAAGAGCTAGGTAGTAGATCTCAAATTTAACTGAAGAGTTAACTGACTCCAACTGAGAATACCTGAGTATCAACAGCCCTTGCTGTTTCAACAGTGAGAGGAGGTAACTCCATCCTCTTACTATGATTAACATTTCCTGATTCAGGACTCTGGCAATTTGCATAACTAAGTCCCATCTATAAGAAACGATGCTCAAAATTGCAATGCTATATGATCAGACTCAGACATCTGATACTACTCTATTCACACCAGAATAAGCTAAGCATATCTATAAATTCTGCTATAAACTGACATTAACCAGTTTCATGATACTGAATATAAAAAAAAACCAACCCTATTTTTCTTTAAACCCATTTCTTCAGTTTATAATTAGAGGTACAAAAATGAAATCACATACAATCACAACTAATCATTATAAGAAAGAAAAAAAGAAAAAAAAAACCCACAAGGTGAAAAGCTTGGTTTGACTGCAGCTAGTGGAGAAAAAGAACCAACCCAAGAAATGCATCTGCAGTAGTGAAACAGTTTGCACTCCTGATGAAGGAAATAAGAGTCTTAAGTCAAAGGACCATCTTTGTTGCTGCCGGTTAAATCTTTCAGGGTTATCTACCTATTTGAGCTTTGCAGACAGACCTCTGTGAATTTTCAGAAAACATGAAATAAACAGAATATTCAAAATACGTCCAAACCTGATTTACTGCCTCTTCCTGCTATTAAATGAAATTTCTATTAATTTTTAAGGAGGGATTTCAGCTCACAGGTTCATATGCTTAATGACACTGAGGAATCAAAAGCAGCTGTTGTTTTCTACAACAAGCATTTTAAGTACTTTGGAAGTTATAAAAGGACTTATTTTTAGTTGAGTGATATGCTAATACCCCAGCAGTGCTTCACTGCAATAATGCAAGCAGCTCAGCTACCCACAGCTACAGCAGTCATTAGGTATGGATTTCACTGCTGCTGCGTACCTACTCCAGCAGTTTCTTTGGTCAGCAGCACCATTAGAAGTTGCTTCTGTTGTTGCAGCCAAATAAAATGCAGTAAAAGCAATATCCCAGTCCTCTGAGATAAATATTCATAATCTAAGCACAAAATTAGAGTGTCTGACCGTAAGCTGAGACCGTAGAAAGTATGACCTAATCGGAGAAGAAGTCGTGTAATAACCACCATCCTTACGGTATCGTCGGATGAGGAAATCCAGTGGGATAGACATGGCTGTTAAATTGTTCCTATGAAACTCATAAAAAGCCTGCTTTTTTTCCCAGTGCTAAAATCAAGTGGAAAATCTGCTGAAATCAACGCCAACACTAACAACTGCTGACTCCAACAGACAGGAGTGTGACCAGGAATGTATAAACATGGTAGCTATGGTCAACCCATACATTCAACAGAAAGCCATGGGCTCAAAAGTAGTAAGCTA
The DNA here is from genome assembly GCF_027791375.1 of Indicator indicator. Classification (NCBI taxonomy): domain Eukaryota; kingdom Metazoa; phylum Chordata; class Aves; order Piciformes; family Indicatoridae; genus Indicator; species Indicator indicator. Next base: position 10,539,600 of record NC_072014.1, on the reverse strand, counting down.
TTTGTAGCTTCTGCTGAGTAATTAAATATATTGCATGGAAAGGAATTTGCAAGTTACCTGGTGTATGTTTTAGTCCTCAAATAAAGCTCTTTCAAGACATCAGACCAAAAAATAAAATCTGGCTTCAGAGATTTTGTTACTGAATATTCACAATACTAACAAGGTAGTCAGTATGTGATGACAAGCTCAAGTTTTCAGATGGCTTCCTCCAAAGTCTGCCAACACAGGGCTGGATTCCATAGAAAAGACCCAATTCCCTGACAACACTTCATCTGGCAGCTGCAACCAATCCACTTCCCTCCATTCACTTTGCCAAAAGGAACTACAGGGTAAACAAAGTAATATCTGAAGTTAGCGCTGGCATGGTGCTGGAAAGAGATTCCAGAAAAATCTGTTTATTGCAGATCTATCACTTTCTTATGCCATGTTCATCAAATGAAATTTCAGGCTATTTTGACTGACATGGATGCAGACCTGGTTTCATAGGTAAGAATACAAACAAGCAAGATGCTGTCAGACATTACCCCTTTGTACTGTGACAAGTATGCCACCAGCCACCACACCCAAGAATGCTGGCAAAGGCTCCTACTCTGGATGCAGAAGAGTGTGACTAAGGAATCACTGCCTTGAATCACAAAACAGCCAGCACCACCAGATACTCTACACAAGATAGATGTTCCTTGCTTCCATTTTTGGACAAATTCAAACCAAAATTCTCCTGAGTTGCTTCTGCATGACAGGTGTGTCTGCACCTCTTTCTCCTTGAATCATTTTAGAGCTGGAAGCTCCTCTGTCTCAAAGAATTACAAAATAAATTGGATGAAGGCAAAAATTCAAGTGAGCAGCACAGAGTTGTCAGTCATGACTTTGAGATTACTGACAAGCATGCAGCAGAAAACAGGTTGGTAATGTGACATGCCAGATTTCGTAACTCTGCACAATTAGCAAAGTGTCAGTCTACCTCCATCACCTTGGAGCTGGATATTATATTACAAGCAAAGTTACATTTTGTTTTTATCTCCATTCGTTTATGCAAGATTGCACCAGGGTATGTTAACCCAGCACGTCACTAACAGCTTGTGACCCCTCTCCATGCTGCCATCAGCCTTTGTTCTTGCATACAGGAGACTGGAAGGAGTGGCAGACAATCTGTATTCACACTTCATTACACCCCTGGGTCTTGCAGGAGTAGTTAATACATTTTCATGTGCCGTGCTGAAATGGAGGAAACCAAAACCCAAAATGGGTTGGGGAGCAGCTGCTACAAGATCAATGCAAACCTAAAGACTCATCCTTAAAAACTCTGAGCTATCTCAATTCTTTTTTAACTGAAGGAGAAACTGAGGGCACCCAGCACTTTGCAGAGGTTTAGATGCACAGTATGACTTACTTCTGTTTTCCAAACTACCACTAAGTGTCACACTCCAGTCTGATCCTTCTGCCCTGCTGACAACTGATAAAGATGCCTTCCAAGTATACTGAAGAGACTGCCAAATAATGCTTTGATCATCCACATTCTCTATTCAAGTTGACTTGACAGATGAAAGCAGGGGGTTTATTGTGAAAACATTTTTAACTTCAAGTTTGTTATACCATTATGTTACTGGGCAAGGTTTAGGGAACAAACTTTGAATATTATACAGGAATGTGTCCAATTTAAAATTTCTTTAAAATAATCTAGCAAAACTTCAAAGCAGTTAACAGGTTGTTTTCAGTGAAGAAGTACAGGGCAGAGCCTGGCATTCAAAGTGAAAGACAAGAAGGAACTGTCTTGGAAGATGGACTCTAATGCATTTTGACCTGCACAGGTAAGGTTGTAAAGCTGGGGGAAGGGAGAACCACAAAACCATGTTGACCTTTTAAATCCCCACTTATGTCCCACAAACAGGAAAATACCTGCACTGTACTAAAAGAGGCAACAGCTGTGAATTCTGAACTCACAGGGCCTTCCACTGTAGTGATGATTTCTATGCTGGACATAGGATCTTTGCAAATTATTTCCTCAGAGTACCTAACCAGATGGTTCCACAGCATGCAGTGGGTTTTGGTTGGGCCACATATGCAGGAAATTTTAGTGAATAAACAGTGAGAACACCACAAAATAGAAGAGCTACCAAGAAATGTGATTGTCTCTTTAGATAAATTGCAAACTCAAGACTTTCCACTTTAATCAAAAGCATTTTCATCCAACAAAGCTGTCAAGGTTATTACATGGAAGTGTGAAAGAATTTTGTGTGAAGGCTCTTCAGTAAATCTGGCAGAAGAGCCTCCCACATCAAACAGAAAGAAGAGCTGTGATACCTAGTTAGATCTATGGCTTCTCTGTGGCAACTCTTCCATTTGCTGCAGTGGGAGAATAGTACTTCTGACACTGAGGAAGCTTGGACTCTGAGGAGCAATTCTTTTTTGCGTCATTTAATGCTTCAGAGAAGTGGTACAAAAAATAAAACCAGCCAGATTTCAGTATGCAACCTTAGAAAGAGGCAAAGCAAAGGTTTTCCCTCTGTAAAGACAATGCAAGTCACTTTGACATGCTCCCTCACTTCCTCCCACCATGTCCCCCTGCAGCTAAACAAGCAGGGTGCAGAGGAGAAACTGTTCTGCATCACTTATGAGCATCTAAGCACAACAGACCTCACACATGGTTGCTCCAGCTCAAAAACATTATTAATGACACTTTTTTTTTAAGACCACCACTTGAAATGAACTTGCAAGTTAATGTTCTCAAAATGATGTCTCTGTTCTGAGGCTAATTTTCCAGCTCTCTCGAGCCATCACTGAACTTCAGGCATCTGAGCTTAAAAAAAAGGGAAAACAGTAACAATCAGAATTCTTCAAACATCATTAGCACTGTTTGCATACAGAATTTCGTAGGGTTGAACCTAGGAAACTGGAAAAAAAAAGACGTAACAGTATGGCTGCAAAGGAAAACTGTTGGCAATAGTAAGGAGTTTGACAAAGATAACTGGGTTAAAAAATAACGCAGTAAGGAATTCCATGAGCATTGATTTTAAAAAAATTCTTTGGAGAAGGCATTAGGAAATACAGTTTGCCATTAAAAAGCTTTGGAGTACAGTGTCTGGATCCAAACCAATAGAGAAACATGCACTCAGGTAGAAGGAGTATGCAAACTCAGGTAATACAGAGCTGGTTTTTGACTTCTGATGCTTTTGCCTACTTTGCAGAATAAAACCATTTTGACTTCTTTCAGTTTCTTTAAGGAATACTAACCCATCACAGCCACACAGCTATTGCACATAATTCATCATCATCTAGAAAACAAAATGCTTGTTTAGAGTTATTTCTAGTGGTTTTGACCACAAACAATATCTCCTCTGAAATGTACAGTGACCAGAGGCAGCATCTGTGGACCATGAAATTTTATTTATTGTATTTTATGTATCATAAACGTTTTATAATGGAATGTCTTTCACAGAATCTTGGACAATTCTGGTGAGTAGTACCCAAGCAAACTATTTTGCATCTTAAGTCAGCAACAGTCAGGACAGACCAGTGGATAATATTTCTAGTTCTCAAATATCTTGAAGTAAATTTATCTAAGTGTCAACAACTAAAGCAGAAAACCCAGTGAAAAACATCCACAGAAAAGCTTTTTTCTTCCAGCCACACAAACCAAAGCTGGAAGAAATGCTCTCACAGGTCATTTACAGAGGAGAACCAGCCCAAATTCTTCAAGTAAGAAATGTTAATGCACTAAACAATCCATTCTCTACAACAAGTCATGGTACCTCTGCTCTTGAGCTCTGCAGTTTGTTTCAAAGCACTAAGCAACTCTGTCCTTGAGTTTTACATAAAAAGCCAAAGGTAAACCCCAAAAAAGCAGAGTCTAAACAATTTTCAGGTAAGGGGAAAAAAAACCCCACAAAAATAGAAGACTCCTCCCACAGATGCTGCATTAATTTCCAACACAGATGTCAGCAAGTGTCTCAAGTGAAGGGCACCAGTTCTCAGTTGTTTCAATGCGCAAAGGTGTTGATCAGCACTGAAGTCACCAATTTGTAAAGGAGCTTTCTGCTCCTTCTGTTTCTGTGAAGTTTGGCATAGCTCTGGAGAAGTCGCAAGTGAAAAGATCTGGACTGTTCTGACCAAGAAGAATCAGTGCAGGAGCTAAGTGAGCTAAAAGTACTTAAATGACTCTGATATTGAAATGATAAAAAAAAAAGAGGCAGGTATGGCAGAGAAACAGAGAAGTCAGAAGTAAGACCAGTTAAATGAATTACTTCTTCAGGTCTTGTGGTTTAAAACATACAGATAACGAATATTTTTTCTCCTCAAAGGTTCAAGTTTTAATTTTATTTTGTGTTACTATTTGTTTATAGAGCATCCAACACACTTGTGACACGCCAGCATTTATACCCTGCTTTTCATTCACATGCATCATGTAACATTTCAAACAGGCTAACTTTCTGATACATGAAATTACATTAATAGAAGAAAACTAACTTCAAAGTGCTCAATGACATCAAGAAGAATCCCAATTTGAAGACACTATTCAGTTTCAAATGCATTTTGTCAGTTACTCAGTAATATGGATTTTTCAAGGCAGGCTTCATTCTAAATGTAATTATGCCCTTATTATGCATAAGCACAGAAACAAAACACCAGGAGGATAAAAGTACAGCTGGCCATGGTATTATTTTGGAAGAATCTTTAAAAGGATCAAATCTGAAAGTGATACACAGGCAGTGAACTCTGGGACTGTAAGTACCTCAAAGCATTATCAGTCTGAGGACAAAGTTACTCTAAAATTCAGCAGAGATGAAAGATTCCAAATCTGCCAACATCTGTACTTAGCTTGGCAAGGAAAGCACAAGGCTCTGGGTCTGTGTGGCAGACTGGTTTGCAGTGTTTAATAAAACCTGAGCTGAGACAGAACTGTAATTCCTTTCCACTTGGAGAATGTGCTTCATCAATTTCTGATGTGAAAGAAGAAAACAAACCACGAGCCAAAACAAACAAAAATCCCACCAAAAAACCAACCAACAAACCAAACAAAAAACCCCTGCTCTAGGTGAAAAGGACATTTTACAGTTTCAAATTGTTGCTGGTTCTTGGTGGTTCCAGAACTAAAGAAAATATGCTGGGCAAACAATTTTGATGCAGAGGGACAATTTAGGGGCAAATTCAACCTACTATATTTCAAAAGGGATGCCTAGGTATCTTCTTACAGACATGTCTGTATTTGTTATTTATGATTGTTGACTTACAGGCAGACATACTGCAGACAACTTTATCTTTCAATGACTTCCCTGTTTTCAGAAGATACCTTAATATCCTCTCCAGAATCTGCCCCAGGAATTTTGTCAGGTGCTGCTGGTTCTTGCCCAGTTGCCCAAGGAAGGGTTTGAGAAACTATGATTATCCTATAAAAATTCAAAAAACTTTTTTGCTGTTTAAAGATGTGAAAAACTACATACAATTGTGGAAGGTTATAAAAGCTCTTCAGTGAAATACGTAGTCAGCAACTGTTCTTAATTATCAATGGAATTTCTAATGGAATTAGATTAATGCTCTCACTTGTAAAGACAAAATGACAGTCCTCAAATAATTCAAGGAAAATGTTCATCCCAGAAGACTCATTAGAACAACCTCCAAAGACTGCAAGCAATTGAGAGATTTTTTTTTTTTTTGAAGCCTAGCTTCCTCAGGAACTGAAGCTATATAGGGCAATTAAAATCCTAAGAGAAAACTTTAAGAGGCAGCTTCAGACTCTGTAACAACATGAACATTATAAATCCATCTCCACAGAAACAGCCCTGAAATAAAAACCTTATTTTATTACCAAGAAAAGCCTTTAAGAATAAAAATAAAATAGCAAAAAGCCAAGCAGTGATTTTTTTTTTTTTGATTCAAGAAAAAAGATTCAGTAGCTCTCACAGCACCATGCAAGTGAGAAGTCTGCCCCAACACCCCTCCTCCCTAACAGCTTCTGGCTTCACGTATCACTGGTGCCAACATTGACTCTGTGATTCATCTGAGGGCACAGATAATGAAAATAGAGCATTATCCCAGGTGAAATGAGGCTGGCCAAACTGCTGTTGGTATCTTCTGGAGGATTTTTGCTAGTGTGCTAGCATTGCTGTGGTGAGGAACCAGAGTGACATGATTTGAGCAGGACTAGAAATTTCAACTGTAAAGGTGATCTATTAAAAACTAAAGGCCATAAGAACTGCAAAGGCTACAGTCATAATCACATCAAGAAAGTTGGGATTTGTATATAATTACTGAATTTCCTTCTCAACAATCTCAGAAATGTTCAACCTCCCCTCCCTCAGAATAAAAACACATCTACACACGTCATAACAGTATACAAAGCTGCCTGAAGACAGATGGACTAGAAATAATAGTTGGTGACAACCAGAGCTGCTGAAGTTCACCAGCTGTACTGAAATTCCACACTTACTAAAACCTGGGCCAGAACCAAACTCCTCCACACAAACCTATGCAAAATAATTAATCACTGAAGTATCAACACAATAGCTACAAGCTTTGATACTGATGTAGCCATGGAAAAAGCATGGAAACAAAACTCCCTTTGCTGACAGTGGTAGGGGATAGCCAGAGTCAAAAAAAGACAAAGCCAAGACCCCTTTTACATAGGGCTGTTATGCTGCATGTTCTTTAAAAGCTGGCAGAAAACTGGAAACTATGCAGGCACAGGACAGAATGATCAGTTCCTGCAGTGGAAGCAGCATTCTGATCCCTCTGCATCCAAAAGCAACTGAGTGTTTCCAGCAGTAATTAGAGTCTGACAACAGCCCTCATTCCTCTGGCTGGGGCAAGCAGAGAGACCACAAAAGTGTGGTATTAATCTTCTTTTGACGTATCAGAGAGGCGACAGCCCTCCTGTTCAGTGTATCAGAAATATACATTGCTGCTTTCCAAAGAAGATGCAAATCAGAACCATAGAATCATAGAATGTTAAAAGGTTGGAAGGGACCCCCTAGAGATCATCTAGTCCAACTCCATTGCCAAAGCAGGATCACCTAGGTCAGGCCACACAGGATTGCATTCAGGCAGGTTTAGAAAGTCTCCAGAGAAGAAGACTCCACAGACTGCTCTCTGGGCAGCCTGCTCCAGTGCTCTGTCACCTTCAACATAAAGAAGTTTCTTCTTATGTTGAGGCAGAACCTCGTGTGTTCCAGTTTATAGCTGTTGTTCCTTGTCCTATTACTGGGCACCACTGAAAAGAGACTGTCATCTTCATCTTGATGCCCACCCCTGAGATATTTATAGATGTGAGTAAGATCCCCTCTCAAACTTCTCTTCTCCAGACTAAGTAGCCCCAGTTCTTGCAGTCTTTCTTCATAGGAGAGATGTTCAAGTCCCACAGTCATCCTTGTAGCTCTCTGTTGGACTCTCTCCAGCAGAACCCCGTCTCTCTTGAGCTAGGGAGCCCCAAAGTAGATACAGTATTCCAGGTGTGGTCTTACTAGGGCAGAGTAGAGGGGGAGGAGACCCTCTCTAGTCCTCATGGTTGGCATTTAAGATGGATCCTTGGCAAACACTTATTCTGACAACATTTCTCAGCTTTGGTATTCAGAGCCACTGACAAAAGTCCCATGAAAGAAGACATGCTAGATTTTAATAAGAGGGTAAAGGCTCCCTCCCAGAGCGCTGTCTGTCTCACTCTTGCACAATGACACAGCAGGAAGCTTTTTCATACGCTGAATACTGACAGATGAGTTTCACTGAGGAGATGGAAAGATCGTGCAGGAAAATAACACAGGGTGATGTTACTCAGCTTCTCCTATTAGAACAGCTCATGACTGCCTGGATGTGTGAGTAAATGAGTGTTTGCTAACCTGCAGGATGACAAAACTTGCTTTTAAACTGCACCAAATACAACAGGCAAATGCAACTGGAATAGGATGCAACATTAGCTTTCTCGATATGGCAGGCCTAAGTAAGGAAGAAATCTAGGAAATATTTGGAAAAGCATTTTTACCTTGAGCCACATGAACAGTGTAAGGAACTTCTCTGTTGTGTACTGCACATAGAGCTTTGGAATGCTTTTTGGCAAAGAAAGTCTAAGAGCTTTTAAGGGACCCACCAAATTGTGATGTCCTGAACTAGTATCTCAAAATCACCATGACAGATGGGACATATGGAAAGTACTTTCTAGATGTCAGCTAACAAATAGCAGACAGCACCAAGAGCACCTCTGGCTAAGGAACACACAAGTCCTGAACTACTAAGCTGATTCAGTGTTTCATTACCAAGTTATGTCCCTGTTACTGCAGCATTCAGCCTACTTGGCTGCCACAGAGAGCAAATCAATAGAGCTCTGTTTGTGCAAACCAGCAAATCCTTCAATTTTTAGCACATAATTTTTAAGTGAGTAGTCATTAAAAGTTATGCTTAGGAACGTGTGGAATCGATTTGACTGACAATTAATGGCTCTGGTCATCCATGTTAATTACTGACAGGTTGACTTCTCCACTAAACCCAAAGCAGTCCCAGCTAATCAGCTAGGACATGGTTCTTTAAATTCAACAAGAAAACTCATGCTACCAAACTGATGAGATTGTATCAGTGTGAGAAGACTGAATGGTTGGAAACACCTTTTGTTTACATATAGACATTCTGATTTATGGAGTTCTAAACCAAGAGAGGATGGTTACTTATCTTCTAGTAATTGAGATCTAACTGCAATCCACAAAGTAACACTACTAAAACAAAGGAAACTTTCCCTAAGCTGGAAACAATTATGAGCTAAATGAAGGCAAGGGGTGTGGGGGGGAATAGAGAGTGATGGGAAACCAGAATTGTATCTGAATGCTTTATTAGATAGTGAAAGCCACAGTCAACACATGTGCAAGAAGGTTTGTTTCAGTGTAGAAACTGGCTAAATGTGGAAATTAGCACCAGATTTGCAGAAATGCAGTCAACAAGCAGGCAACCCACCCTCCAGAGGGACCTCCTGCTGAGAGGCCCAGCAAGGGCAATATGAAGCCCAGCTGCTGGGACACATTCAGCCCCTGCACATGGACAGTCCCAGATGCTGGACTGGGGACAGCACTGATGGGAAACCTTCAGGGTGAGGAAAGACTGAGGGACTCTTTCCATGGAGAAAGACCTTGGAGTCCTAGTGGACAGCAAGTTATACGTGGGTCAGCAATGTACCCTTGTGGCCAACAGGGCCAATGGCATCCCAGGGTACATCAAGGAAAGCGTATCCATTAGGACTAGACAGGTTCTACTCTGCCCTAGTAGAACACCCACACCTGGAATACTGTGTCAAGTTTTGGGCTCCCCAATTCAAGAGACAGGGATATATTGGAGAGAGTCCAACAGAAAGCTACAAGGATAACTGGGGGACTTAAATATCTCTCCTAGAAAGACAGACTGAGAGGACTGGAGTTGTTCAGTCTTGAATAGGCTGAGAGGGGATCTTATTAACATCTACAAACATCTGAAGGGTGGGTGTCAAGACAAAGGTGACAGTCTCTTTTCAGTGGTGCATAGTGACAGGACAAGGAATAACAGATATAAGCTGGAACGCAGAAGTTCCACTTCAAGCAGAAGCTTCTTTATGGTGAAGGTGACAGAGCACCAGAGAGGTTGTGAAGTCTCCTTCTCTGGAGTCATTCTAAACCTGCCTGGATGCATTCCTGTGCGACCTGCCCTGTGTGATCCTCTGGCAGGGGGGTGGGACTGGATGAAATCTAGGGGTCCCTTCCAATCTCTAACATTCTGTGATTCTGTGAACAGAGCTTGTTGGAGGAGATGAGGTGACTTTGGAAGGACCTAAAAGCTGCCCCCAAATACTGACGAGGAGGTTACTGAGTACTGAGTCTTTTTGATGGTGCACAACAGGAGAACATAAGGTTGAGCTGGTAAGCTGTATACATCTGACCATGCATACAATTACCATGTGGATAACTACGCTGTGGAGCATCCAACGTCACTTAACAGTCCTAAGATAAACTCACAATTGGGAAAACTGAAGTTTTACAAAGCTGACTGCATTGATGAGGAAATCACTTGAACAGTATTGTTTCATGCAGACAAACACAGGAATCCTGTCTGCAAAAGGAGAAGTCACACAAACTGGCAGACAGCATCCTCTGTCACTGAAAAGGGCTTTTAATGAAAATAACCAACTACTACACAGGTCTCTAGAACACTTGTATAGCTGCTAAGATGTCAGATTTTGGATACATTAGGTGAGGGCTAACAAGTCTGAATATTGAGATAATCTCTTTTTCTAGCATTTGTGAAAACATGTATTGACACCTCTGCCCAAATTTATTGCACAGCCTTCCAAAAAGTTACTGTTATGGTGCAAAGTGTATGAGGAAGAACTGTAGAATTACTAAAGCTGCATAAGCAATCATATGGAATTTAAAAAAAAAAAAAATCATTCCTGTAAAATGAACCATGTAAAAATCGTGACTTGGAGATCACTGGCTGAAGGAAAGTGGAAGGGAAGAAAATCAGTAACCAACAGATCCTTCCTGGAGCTGAAGGAGGCCATTGAGGCTTGAAAGATGAAGCTGCATGAACTCAGATCTGAGATAAACCTGTTTTTTTTTTTTTTGTTTTGTTTTGGTTTTTTTTTTTTTACAGGAGTCAATTGAACAATGTGAGCTCTGAATTTTGCATCATTTTTACATCTCAAAACAAGGCTGCTCTGCCAATGGCCACACCTACGTGCTCAGGTATAAGTCACAATGCAAAAATAAAGAGGTTCCTTATGCAGGAAGAGATTTAACTGCCCCTTTTAGCCTGACCTGTAACACACACATTCACAGCACAAGTGTTTTCCAAGAATCAGTAATCAGGATTTGATAACTATAATGTGACTTCTTCCAGCATCTGCAAGGCAGCAGTCATTTTTAGATGACTTATTACCAGCCTGTCTAACTGAACAAACTCCAATCTCTCATTTTCAATAACCAGAGGCAGGCTTCAGATGAGCTGTTAACCTCTTGGGCAGCCACACTTAGCCTGGAATGTCAGCAAAAGGGATCCTAGGATTTCAAATCTGATATGACATCAGTGAAAGACTGAGTCATTTTCTGGAGAATCACAGAAGACAGCTGGAGGGACATTTGTTTTGGCTGTTACAAGCTGCATACTCCCACACTGTCAAATGACCAAAGGCATTCTCTTACAATATCCATTAGACACAGATGTTTGTATACAACACTGTATATATGGATACATTTGCACATCTGTTTGTATGCAGATTGTGCATATGGGCATAAATATTACATATAAATTATATATATAATTGTATTACAAAAATGTCTCAGGGAAAAAATCAATGGCATTTCCATACTAACCAGATCATGTACTGCAAGTATTTTCTTAAGAGACAGGGCAGGACCACAGCAGTTTGACTTCACAACAAAGTACTTATAAGCTACATGACATCTGTGCCTGAAAGAAACAAAACCAAACTCACTCTGCAATTGCATCTTTTGAGGCTAATTGTAAGAGCAGCAATTTCTCTCCCTTGCACAATTTATTCTCTCCAGACAGACATCTTGAGTTTTGCCTTGATGCTGATGCCACAGCAAGTCCAGCACTACCTGGTACTGTCACTATCAACTACATGTCCAAGCTAAATTCAGATGAATTAAAAAAAAAAGCCACAGCTAACATGGCAGATGCCTGTGAACAGACTACTTAGCTTACTAAATAAAAAGTTTGTTCCAGAAGTATTTTTAATTTTAGAAGACTGTCAAAAAACTCGCTCAATTTCCCTTTCACTCTTCCACAGCTGCTGTAAATCTAAACACATCCCAACCCTTCCATGCCATCAGTGCAGCAGGTTGTATTTTGAATGCTCACCTCTTCATCATTGAGCGAGGTGTGTTTTTAAAAGCAGGTAACATCCTTTCTTCCTGTGGATTCACAGGATTTCCAATTTCTGAATGAGGTGGAGATGCAAGACAGCAATTCCTTAGCATTTTATCACTTTTTGGGAAGAGGACGTAACTCTCTGGCTGGTCTGAGGTCTAACAATTTACTTGAAGCACTGGTGAGGTTTGCCTATCACAGCCTCAGCACATCCAACACAAAACTGTACCAGTAAGTACTTTGGGAGCACCTCTCTTTACAAAAACCTACCCAGATACACTACTTTTCCTCTGGCAGTTAGAAGAAATCAAGTGCCAAATTTGGCACTCAGCCACAGTTGTGTAGTCCCACCATTCCCACAGAGCTACAAATTTCCCTGGCAAGGTGTTAGAGAATAATTCAGTCTAACAATGCAAACAAAGAAAAGAATTCAGTCTGCTACCTTCATGACACTGGTTTTGTTTCTTGGGCTGGGTTCCCCCTGTGACAACTTTCGGTGTTTTATGGCTTGGAAGGCTTCCCAGCACTCTTTGCCCAAAAAAAAAAAAAATAATCTTCCTCCAAAGTAGGTGTCTATTACATTTTTCTCACCTCAGGCTTGAAGTCTCACTGACAAAATACCAGAATTTGACAAGATCTCATTAAGCAAGAAAACAGCTGAAAAGATGAACTTGCAATCCTGATGCTTCCTCTTGAAAAAACGAGATAAATGAGGTACACTGCTTGAGTTTGCATTTTCAATGAACTCTTCAAATCAGCACTTACTTGGAAACTTTCTTCAATCTTTATGGTTAACTTCAACAAAAGTATCAAAAGTTTAATTAAAACAAGAGGTCTTAGGCATATAAAAGTTATAAAAGTTACACTTGGCATGTTTGAGATATGCATCTACAAAACAATGTGACACAACGTCTAACACTGACCAGTTATGGGGAAGTTAGAACTTTTATTCACTTCTACCTCCACACTCAATCTCAGTTGAGAGGTGCATAGATGTTCCTAAGGCCACTAATCAATACACTGTTTTGCTTTGCCCAGTCCATAACACTGAGTTTAAATAAGATCAGCAAAACAAAGATTAAGTTTCCACTTCTATCTTTCAAACAGAGCAGGCTCTGGAGAGACCTTATTGCTATATTTCAATATGTGACAGGGACCTGTAAGAAGGCTGAGAAAGGATTGTTTAGAAGGGCTTACAGCAATAGCAGAAGGGGTAGTGGTTTTAAACTGGAGCAGGATAGATTAGGGTTTAGGGTTGGACATAAGGAGAAAGTTGTTCATAATAAGAGTGGTGAAATACTGGAACAGGCAGTCCAGGGATGTGGGTGAGGCCCCATCCCTGGAGACGTTCAAGGTGAGATTTGACATGGCCCTGGGCAGCCCGATCTAACTTGAGGTGTCCCTGCTGACTGCAGGGGGGTTGGACAGGATGACTTTTGATGGTCCTTTCCAACCTGATGCAATCTGTGGCTTAAAAATAACCACACAACATGTAAGAGTTGGGAAGAAAAAGTTGCATTTTGAAAGAGACAAAGAAGGATAAGATCTTTTTATAGGCCTTCTAATATAAAGGCTACTCACAGAACTGCACTGTCACACAGAGAACATGTACAACTTCAGGGAAAAGCTCAGAAACAAGAAAGAAAATATAATCTATTTTGGGGATGTGACTACATTATGGTCAACAACTCTGGCATATAGTGAATAACACTGCTGTGGCAAGTTTACTTTCCCAGACAAAGTACATTTTGTTTGAATAACTGGTCGCTGATACAGTGAGTCACTCGACTGCCTGAAGTAGCAGCTTGCATGCTTTAAAAGGACTGCCTGGGAATTGCTGAGGACCCTGCATGCATCTGTTTGGGAACAGCGTGCTTTAAATAAACTGCTGACTCACCTTGTCACGCAAATGATGCTCTGCAGCCTCAATATTCAAAGGATCATCAAAATTCAAAAGATCCTGGAAAAGAAACAGATGACGTTGTAAGGTTCCCACTCATCGCACCACACAAGGAATCCAAAATAAGGAAACAAAGCAAGCAAGACCAGCAAGTGTAGTGCTATTTCCTCATGACTTTTATAGGCATCCCTGCCAAAGGTAGAGACAAATAAGTTTCATGATTGCAAACCAAATGACAAGTCAATTATAAGGCATTTGACCTTATCTACTGGCATGCCAGGCACAGCTCTGACGCACCTCTCCCTAGCAGGGATGCATTTAATATTTGAAAACTAATAGAGTTATAAATCTAATTTTGAAGGAACACTCAAAGTTTTAGAAGGCATAGTTCCCATGAGTATTTGTTCAAAGGTAAACTCAGCTTTTATTAAAAAAACCTACAAACTGCCTAATGATAAAGGAGGAAGAGTTTCCTTAACACCATCTACATAGCAAAGCAATTTCGTTTCCTTTGTGGAGAAACTGCACAACCTGGACAAATAGGAAAGTTTTAGTGCAATGGGAAAAACAGGACTGAGAGGAACAGGAGTGCAAAGACCCCATGACCTAAGTGGCCAGAGAGCAAATATAATCTCAGGTCTGCCAGCTCAATCTCAATAAATACTAACTTCAGAAGGAGAAAGAGTTTAAGGTTAAAAAAGAAGAAACAATGGAGACCAAGATGCTGATAGAAGGGGAATAACATCGAATCACATCCCTCCCTGCTCTTCCTGCAGCCCAGATCCCTTTCCAAGGTTAGCCTGTGACAGCAATGTAACACTGTGAGGAGTGTGAGAGGGAGAGATGGGAGGCAGCTGCTGCTGCAGACCTTTCAGCCCTAGCAGAGCTGTTCCCTGTTTTGCCCAGTGTCTCAGAGGAGCACAATATTAGCCAGGGTAACCAGCCACCCCTCCAGAAGACCTGGTATAGGGGACTTTTCTCTCACCTTTGGGGCTGGAAGAAACACTGGACAGCAAGAGTAGCCCCTGATGAACCCTCTGGCACCAATGGTGAAGAGAGGTCTCCCAGGTGAAGAAGATGTCTCCAGAGAACCTGTTTGTTCTACCCTTGATTTGTTTTGTGTTTCCAGTTTTTGAGTTTCAAATTTAGTCTTTATTAAAAAAAAACCAAACTTTTAGACACCTGTGCTAAGGCTGATTCTCTCAATGACCTTTAGTCCGACACTGATTTCTAATAGGGGGAACCAAAGCATCTCAAATCATGACAAGGTGCGTTCCCTCTATTTAGTGACTCAGATGTGAAAGAGACACCAGCACCAGGGCACTGAAAGGGCAAGTCCCAGAGCTATGCACATCTCAGTCAAAAAGGTCCTTCAGTTTGTCAGGACACTGAAAGATCTCTCCACTCAGCTTGTTCAGAGGGAGACTACCAAGAGGCAATTTCATGACTAGATGTCACAATCTTCCTCCCATGCACTTTCTTCAAGAAAATCCCAAAAGAATCTGCCAGGCCAGTACAATTCGGTGCCACCTATTCAAAGCCTTATTATTTATAAGAAGCTGGATGGGAAAGAAATCCAAGAAGCAAGCTGGGAAGCACAGCTCTGACTGGCCATAACAAGTCCCCATGGTCTCCAATGCCTGACCATCGCTCTTAGGCAGCTGCTTGCCCAAAAGATTATTTTTACCTGCAGCTCTGCCTCTGAAAGCACTTTTTTGTACCTCCAGTGGATTTAGCTTTCTTTCACTTACTTAGCAGGCAGTGGGAGGCTAACTGTGAAATGCAATTACTCCTTGTTGCAAAGACAAATGCTCTCCAATCTTCTAAATCAATTTACCAAAGAAGTTATAAAGATAAATCAAGTCTTTGGACACCAGGGAAGCTTAAGAGACTGCAGCTAGTCACTGGCTTGGTTTTTGCTAGAAGTTTTAGAATCACATCATGATCCTGGTGATGGTGCTAGGAATGAAATCACTGCCCTGCCCCTCCTCCTGCAGATAGCAGTGAAAGGAATTTCTCTCTTCAAAAACAAGCTGGGGCTAGCAAAGCCACAGTCTAAACAATCTAGAAATCCTAACCATAATTTAAATTCCTAAATATAACTTTTTAAAAGCAACACAATTCCTTCTCAGAGCAATAGGAATTTCTGTTTCCTGCAAACCAGCAGAATTTCATACTATGTGGAAGATCCCAGGTCACTTGTTACCAAAATATCCCATAATGGATTTGGAATCCAAAGTAGAAATAATGTACATAAAAGTTGGCATTTCAGATCACCCATGTGAGTCTTGCAGTTCTACCAACAAAAGCACAAACTGATTTCATACTTGTACACACCCTCTGAGGCCAAAGGGAATAACCTTAAGTTTAAGAGGCCATAGGCAGGGCTCATATTAGGTGATGCTGAAACCAAAACAGACACAATAAAGGAAAGTGGATATACAAAATATTCATTTACTTACAGTAAATAAAGAGTTTAACCCCCAGACAACATCCTGCAACAGAAAAGCACAGTCAGTGAGGTATGCATGTCAGTTTTTTTGAACACATTCACATATCTTATTTTTCTACTAATCCATGAAATTACTAGAAATTCCATCCAGACTAAGGATGATATTTTACTAATTGAAATCAAAACACTGAAAAACATTTCCCATTCCACGAATGCTTGATATTTATAAGTCATCAAAACCCAAATACTGCATATTCAAGCACAAGTTCAGATATTTCTTTGTATATAGGAGCCTTATTCCTGTTGTTTCTCTCCTCAAGAAGATGAATTAGTATCTCAGCATATATAGCACCAACTGAAAATTTCACTGCTTATTTCAAAGGGTAGGTAATAAAACTCGAGCAATCCATTCTTAAACAATGAAACTGTGTCAGACAAACATTTGAAGCTGCATCAAAACACCAGAGAGATTTAGGTGTAGTACGAGTATGGAGAAATACTGTTCTTATACAAACATATATCTCAAATAATGTTATAGCCTTTTAAGTATTTATTTGAACACAGCCAAATAGAGAGGGTTTGCAATTCCCTCAAACAGGAAGCTTTGCCTCCAAATGGCATCATCAAACACAGAGTACTCTAAGGTGGGCATCTCCAAAAAGGGTTCTACTAGCACTGACCTCTGAGTTCACATCCTCCATTTACAAACTTCAAAGACTAAGAAAACAGACAAGACCCAGTTATTACAGAAAGAAACCTAAAATGATCACCTACTGCTAATTCTGAATCTAAATTCCACCTATAGAAAAGATTTTTTTGCTCAGTTGCAGCATAACTAAGCTACCCTACTTCAAAATCCCACTGAAAGATGGGTACTGGAGCTCCTACCTGAGCTCAGCTCAGTCCAGCTCCTACCACTGTCCACCTAGCACATAATTAAGACCAGCATTGTACCTCCTGCCCTTACAGTCTGCTAGGACATCACACATGAAAATATTCTGATTTCCAGTAGCAGGATAAACACTGCACATTGTTTCACAGCTAAAATGTACCTTTCACAATAAAGATAAAGCCTTCAAGTAAAAACTTCGTATCCACGGCAAAGATCTCCAATAGAGGAGCAAATCTGAGCCTGTTTCCTGCTCCAGGCCCTCTGCTGAGTGGTGGGTTACAGAAATCCATATCCCTTCAGAATGCTATCCAATTATGCCCTAATGAAGAAGGCACTATGTCAGCATTATCTGGACAACAGCCTCTCAGGATCCAATTTTCCTTTGATCTTGCACAACAAACCTACTCAGTTTATCTGCTTTTAATAACGTGACTCTGCCTGGCAAAGCTGATGCTGTCAGACAGCCTTTTCAGCTTCAGCATCTTCTCCTAGCAGAGCTGCTGAAATCATCAGGTGTGGCAAAGGCAGCAACTCTTTCAACTGCACCCATATTACCTGTGACAGCTGCACTGACAAACTCCAAGAAAGGACATATCCAGGACAGCCAAGACCTACAGTGATGTGAACATTTTAGGATGACAGTGCTAAGCAGTCATCTCTGTTCCCAAGCAGCCATACTGTCAGTTCATTGGCAAGTATTAGAAAAGGGACTGTTTCAAATAATGGATGGGAGTCACTGTTTTACCCTTTAAGTGTTGTGCTTATTTTGCTGCAATCACTGCCACAGAAACTGGGCCCAGCAGAGCTTAGCAAAACATGGTATTAAAGGAACCTGTATTAAGCAATCCTGGGGATAAACTATCTGTGCAATGCAGTGGTGCCAGAGTAAAAATAAACCAAAGTCACTGGTTAAAAGAAGGATTTCAGCAGTGTGGAGAGCCTGGAGAGTAGGAACAGGCATGAAAGTCTCAGCTTCCACTTCACCCTCTTACAGTCGGGCATAAGAGGGTGCGCAGCACAGCACAGGCTGCCACAGTGCCACTGCTCTCAGGGTCTGCTTCACTTCAGTAGCCCTGGCACGGATGCAGCCTGAGGACTGACTGATGCAGAACAGGTAATCAAGGATGGCTGGGAGTGCCTCTGCCTACAGCCAGCCACTCTGCCCCAGCAGATGCTCTGAGCCCTGAAGGTCAGAAGCCCATTCCACTGCTGCCCTCAAAAGCTGTATTGTCCTTCAGGGGGGCAAAGTGAACGTCTTGCATCCAGTTTTACCCTGCTGTGTGTTACCCCCAACCTTTGGTAACAGGACCTCACTAAAGCACAGTAATTAGCTTTCTTTCACCTGAAGAAGCAGGAGTAAATTAACTTTTTAAAAGGTTGTCTTTCATCTACACCATGATAGCAGACTGCAGCTGGACAATGCAATGCAGAATTACAATACTGAGCATTAAAAACATCCTGAAGAGGAATGAGGAGCTCACAGTAGCACACTGGGGAGTGAATGCCAAAACAGCATTCATGGGGTTTCAAACTATGCACAACTGTTCAGCCATTTACCAGCACAGCTAAAAAGAAACAAACAAAAGAGCGACCAGTCACATTGATTCTGAAATCCTGAAGAGCTCACCATCTCTACATCTAACTGTGCTGAAGCCCCCAATCTTCCAGAGTCTCCCCACCAGGGCACTTGAGCATCTCCAAAACAAAATAGTTTCTGCTCCAACACAAGCAGCAGTGAGCCAGATCTTACCAAAAGTAAACACTGCAACTCAAAACAGAGATGTAAACTGTATCAAATTATTCCCCCATTCTATAAACATCTGCTTTGGTAGTTTACCTAAATTGCTCCCTAATTCTCATTTGCTGAATCCTGGTTTTAAGAGTGACTTGACTCATTCAGGCCGGCTTTGCATAGAGTTCTATCAAACAAACAAACCAACTAACCAACCCCCAAACCCCCCCCACCCCAACCCCAAAAACCCCAGCTAAAACCTCTGTAAGGCTGTGAGTTTTCAGAGTGCTGTGTGATTTTCAAAGCCATTCTAGAAACCAAAAAGCATGAAAGGATGATTATTATCACCAAATAACTTACGTGTGAAATTCTTAATATAGTTTCTGATGTTTCCACCTATTCAAGTTTTATGATTTGCTGGATTCATTTCATGCCATTGCACGGCACCCTAAAAAATAATGCTAAATTACTGCCAGAGGGAAACACTTTTTGTAATGAAATTGAGGCTAGCCTCAATTTAAAACTAGGATATTGAGGAAGAGAAGTGGGATGGAACAGATGAGCAAGAGTGATGCAAGCATTTCATATTTGAAAAATATGACACTGTTGCATTGCAAAAATAATCACTTCGCATTATTGACTTCGGCAGAGCTGCTTGCTGCATGCAGATCAGCCCTTGGCTAAACACTTGCTTCACATTTTCCTCACATGCTAAAAAGATTTGCAAGCCACCAAAGATCCTGTCACATTTAACAGTTCAAAAACTTCCATTTTCTTTTAATGTAACAAAGCAACATCCTTGGCTTCAAACACTTGCTGAACTTCTGGCTCAAGTACTCTGAAAGCAGAAAGTTAACCCTATGCACATGAATTTTTAAAGGTTATCTTCACATGCAGGTGCAGGGCAGATGTCACCTTAAAATGTTCATAATGCTTTATGCTGCCCCACTGCAATGAGACAATTTACTTGCAAAAGGGGAGTCAGACACAGGGATGTGCCTGTTCACATGGTGAATACCTGACAAGGCTGTTTCCTTTACCATGCATTTTTTGTCCACTTTCTTCTACATGCTTGTCATCAGAATTACAGAGTACAACTGCAGTCGCAACTGAGGGGCAACCTCAGAACAAAACTGAGGACCTCTTGTGCTTTTCCTGCCTAAGTTGCACAGTCTGCTCAGCATAGACCCTGCAGAAGAGGCTGCAGAAGTCCTTAAAAAGGTCTTAGCTGGTTTCTGCTCTAGCCATGCCCATGCAGGCTCCCTCTGCATCCCCCTGGTCTCTCAGAGGATTTTCATCAGCACAAGGTTAAATGCCTTTGTGAGCCAACTGCAGGCCTCGGGTGTGTGTTTTCATTTGCATCTCTTCCACATTGGGTCAGAGGATTCAAGTATGACAGCTGATCTGAAGAGCCAGGGATCCCAAGTAGAGCTGTACCATGCTAAAGCCACAGCAGGTAAGGGGAAAGGAGTATAGTGAAGGAAACACACTCCACAGCACTGTCACCATTCTGGGCTCGAGTGTGGGGAAGCCAACACAAGCAAGTCAGAATATAAACAGATTTTTATAAATAACCTCTATAATTTGAGTGAAAAGTTGTATTAAACCCCTACCCACAGATTTATTTATGGCATGCCAAATGAGGGGGAAAAAAAAAAAAAACAAACAACCAATCTGCCACCACAGCAATGTTTAAAGTTCAAGAGCAATTAATCAAAACTCTAAATACAGCTTTTGAAATAGCCTCTCCTGAGACTAGAGAGTCTCAAAGCATTGCGTTTGTAGGAGGTCCTAATTCAGTTTAGTCACCAAATCTTCCCAAGTGGCAGCTCTCACAACCACTCCACAAAGGCGATGTCACTGAAACCATGTCCCAGACAAGTGTTTAACTGCGCTTGCTGATGTTTGGAAATACAGCCCCACAGTGCTTCTAGTGAAGAGATATAAACATGGAAATTGTAAACTAAGGTTTTCTTTTTACAGGCAAAGTCTATTTAATACATTAAGTACAAGACAAGCCAGACAAAAGCAGCTAATGAACTTCCAATCAAAGAAATTTCTTTAGAGATCCAAGAAGCATTTCTGATCTAATAGACTGATTAAATTACAGCTCACTGCTAAACCATTTTTTATACAAAAACAATTTAACCCATTCAGATCAATGAAAGGAGCAGCAGTCATTTATACAAGCACATGTATGGAGCAAATTTTTGTTATTTTTTTTCTAGACAAACTGAAGCAGTGGCTAAATAAAACGAGCGCCAAGCTCTATACAACATGGTTTAGAAAATTGAAATTACACCTGAAAACTCAGCATGGTAAAAGCCAGGCCACTGCATGGCTGTCTCCTGGCACAGCTCTCTGCTATGTTACATGTCAAGACAGCTTTCCACTATCATTCACCTTCTTCCACTGCCTCTTACTAACAAGCCCACCTTCCTTCTCTCTTCATTGCAGGTTAGGAAACCAAGCACCCTTCACCCCACCCAGCCTCACTTTCCCCAGGCTCTGCTGGACTTTTCTTCCTGCTTCTTCCACAAACAGCTCAGATTGCCCCTATGGACTAATCACCTGCCTGCAACCACTACAACATAACTGACTGCACAAAGCTTATCATAGGTCCAAGGGGCTAAAACAAGGAATGCTTTCATGCCAGAGATGGTAGGCACTTTTCAGCTAATGAAAAAGCTGCTTCTCTCCTAAACAGTTCTCTAAAATGTTCTCTTTTACATTTCATCATCTTCTCCTGCTCCTCCCTGTCTTGCATTTAATGCCGCTACAGTATCTTGCAAAGTTACTGCAGCAAGTAAAACACTTCTTCCACCTGGCATAAAGTGATGAAGAGAACATCAGCTTTCTTTAGTCACCCACAAAGGCCATCTCAATTCTCATGTGCCTGCAATCCCAGCTCATGCTTCCCACCCAAACACAACAACAGTAGCTTACTTAGTGGGCTTTGGGTAATTTAAAAGGCATGAACTGCTCCAGTTAGCAAACACAAAAAAAAAAAAGGAGGAAGGCTGGAAAACGATTTCTTCTGTACTCAAACATACTAGAGGGAAGAAAACAGAAACAATTATAGTCTGTTTCTCTCCCAGACCAAGACAGCTGTGAATTGCCAAGTATGCAGGAGCAATCATCTAAAATCCTTTACTTTTGTTACTGACTCCTTGACATTTGTCCCCAAGGTTACTTCACAGCAAGAAATTAATCTTTTATAAATTGTTCCCCCTAGGGAATTCTGTGATAGTTTCTTAATGAACTACACTATAGTGATTATGAACACTGTAGGGATTGCCCTCTGGAGACCAGTCTACTCAACTGATTAAAGTTGACAGAAATTGCATATTCAGAAACCAACAATTTGGGGAAAACAAGCATGGTTTAATTAAACTTACTTATGTACTGCACTGTTTTACTGAATCCCTTTTTAAAAATCTGCTAGTAATAACAGCTACTGTATTTAAAACAAAGATGCATCTTTGTCAGAGCCATTAAAGAGAGGAAAGAAGAGTGTTGCAAATCTTGAAGCAAAGGTTCCTACCAGACATTCATTTGTCTAAGTATTTTCCCTGGTCTGGGCATGTAGAAAGAGGAAAAAAAAAATACAATAACTCCTTACAAGACTCATAAATCTGATTTATAAAAGCAGAATACAACACAATGTACCCCTGCAGGAAAAGTCCTGAAGATGATATTAAATACAGAATGTCAGATCAAGATGGAAGATTGTACTCAGTGGCTCATAGCTTCTCTTTACCAAATACTGGGTCTGAAGCTTTTTTGTCCACTGCTTATTCAGTTTTTAGAGGCAGAGAAGAAAGGCACAGAAATGAAAGCTTTAACAATGGACATTTAAGCACTTTAGAAAGCAAAGGTGGTGAGGAAATATCAATCTTTTGCAGTGTTCTTTTCTGCCAAGGACTTCCTTTCCAGGGGAGACCTGAACTATTGAAAGGTACCTTGTGATGAAGCTGTGCCTTTTGCAACAGCTACAAATATCTATCCAAACTGTGATCAAGGAGGACATTCAGAAATGAGAACTAAAACCTCCCTCAGTTTGGGTTTCACTGAACACATACAGGCCCTCCCCAGTCCCCTGTGCTGATCAGAGGAGCAAAGGATGCCCCAGCCTGTGTTGAGAACTGTCCTGAGTTCAGGTGGTTGCACAGCAAGCAGGGCATTGATGAGTGGGTTGCAAGATGGTCCAAAACGTCTCAAGTGTCTGGACCAAGTAGTAGTAACAGGCAACTGCCAAGAAGGATCAGGAAAATCAGAGGACATCATCACAGCAGATGACAGAGGAAGCCCCTGCTCTCAAGTCTCAGGACAACTGTGGGCTGGGGCAGGTCTGAAATCTCATTACAGAGGATCTGAAACAGATCTTTTGTTTGGAGCTCATAATGGAGCTTCTTGCTTACGAGTTATCCACACCCTAGGATCATTACACAGGAGAATCTAGAGAAGATGATACTTGAAGCATACTCCTCCCTATCCTGCAGAAAATCCTTCCAAGCACACATCCAGGGACGCTCCATCAGCCTGCTCCTCATCCCAGCTAGCACCAGCAGCAACTTCCTTGCACTTCTCCCACTTCTAACTGCATAAGCACTCTGCTTTTCTGTATGCATCTTAGGGTGGCCAGGGAGTAAGGCTTTCAGTAGAAGTTATACATTTGTATATAATCTGTGTGTGTAGATAAATATTTGAGATGGAGAATAGTGTTGCTGTTTTTCCACAGCAGCACTTTGTACAGCAGCACTGCAGGTTCTGCTCCTGCTACACTGATGAGAACAGAGGATAGCTTTGAAGGAGTCCATGTTATTTGCAACATAAAGCAGTCTGCAACAGATCAGTGCCAGTACCTTGGGGGACATGAAATGGCTGACACGCTTGCTTCTCTCTCCTCCAAATTCCTTTGATCAAGACCCAAGTGCTCACCTCACACCCTTTTGCTAAGTAAAGAATAGCTCTTCAGGGAATAAAGGATAAGACTGAACACTTGCACTAACCTGTTTCTTTTAAGCTGCAGACAGAGCTCCCTGCTTCTGTGGTGGCCTTTACCTAAAGCTACCCCCTTGCAAACATATTTTATTTTATTACTCACTTTGTTGAGTGGGGAAAAGAGTAAAGATGTTGGCAGGAGGACACATTGTGCTAAGTGGTCCTAGGAACCTCCATGAGATCAATGCAGAAGAGCTCAACCTCCCAACGCACTATGCATGTGAGGGTGGGAGGCAGCTCTGCAAATGAGGTGAATGAGCTGGATGAGACAGTAGAGGGAGCAGGCATAGTCCTCCTCTGAACAGTGTGTCAACCAGAAGGTCACATATAAAACAGCCAGTCAAGCACAGCACAGCTGAGGAGGTGATGACTCCGAGAAAGTTACTCCGCATATTCTTGCTCCTCAGAAAAAAAAGAGAGCTCACATGCCTGAGTGTCACTGATTCCAGGAGTCCTTCTGGCATAGATGCTGCAAGCACAGAATTAAATTCACCCCTCTTCCCTCCTAGTGTGCCAAATACTGCTCCAGGCACCACCACGTGTCTTGGAAATGACACATGGAGGAAAGCGCCTTTGAGATCCCCCCTTCAGCTGATGCATACAATTTCCCAGCTGATCAGTTTTGTAACCCTGGTGATCATAACCAAGAAGATCCCCAGGAGATGGATGTAGAATCATGCAAGACCGAGAATCTCCTTGCTAAGCTATGGTTGACTTCCTCCTGCACTGGAGGAGCTGGCATTTGAGCTCCTTGCTATTGCCATGAAGACTTTAGCTTTCTTCTTTTGATGACTTTCTTCTCCGTGCTTTATCATTATGGGGGCAAAGATACTCCAGATACTCCATTCAGGAAGGCAGCTTTGACATTTCTACATACGGCATAAAGACTTATTCAAACCAGAATTTGAATAACTTAATAGCAGAACAATGTTACCATAATGCTGGCTGAGAAAAATATTAGCAGCAGCAAAAATTACTGAGAACAACAGAACTTTTTTTTCCCTTCTTGAAGACAGTGACAGTTATTGTCTGTTTGAAATACTCCTCTTTACTAACTACACGTATTTTTGACAGCAGACCACCTGTTTTTGTTAACATGATGAAAGCTCTGTGCTTACACTGAAGCTTTCAGAACTACACAGGCTTATGCTTAAACATTGAGGTAAAGGTAACTGAAAAATTAAGTCAAGAACTTCTGATTCATTCCTCCAAGAGATCCATTTGACATTTGCACAATCTCAAATAAATAATTTCACTGCCTGAAGACAACAGCTGAACCAACCCAATAAAGAGGACATATTTTCCCATTTAGTATTTAAACACTAATTAAATAAGCAAGGCTCCTAAGGATAAACTCCAAATCGTAATAGTTTATTGTAAATCAGTCATAATTCCTTTTAGATTACATAATCTAACAGCACAGACATATTTCTTAACCTAGCATCTGAAGTTATGGGAATGGGATTCCTGAAAAAAAAAAAAAAAAAAAAAACAAACAACCCACAACCAACCACAAAAAAAAAAAAAAAACCACAAACCCACACCCAAACCCAAAAACCACCACTACCCCACTGTTTTCCTATAGGTGCATATAAAAAGCTGTCTGCGTATCTATAGCTGACGTGATGTTGGTTTCATGTTTCCCATTCCTGTGCCTGTCTCTCCTGCCAGTAGCAAGAAAAATGGCCAAAAAAAGCACTTAAAAATATCTCCACGAGGAATTGAAATGCATATAAAACTTGCCAGTGAGCATGAAAATCCTACAGAAAACAGTTCTCCAATTCTGAGACCAACTGTGGCTCTATCAGAACAGGGTTACAAAACATAGGACCAAACATTCCTTGTGAGCATCCATCACACATTTTGAAACACTGGTTTTAACATTACTATGCTCAGCCCTCCAGAGTTGCATGAATGTGCTTTGATTATTTTTATGGTTCATAAATCAGTCACTGACCAATTTCCAGTTGCAGTTTGTGAGAGATAATTGCAGAAGGAACAGCTTGACTTTTAGAATCAATTAGGCAATCACAATACACAGACTGACTCCTTCCTTTATTTTTTAAAAATCAATCACCCAAGGTAATTTTATAGCAAGGTGAAAAACAGCTTTTGAAAGAAAGCTGATGAATAGTAGTAGGGAGGCCTATCTTAACCAGGTAGATGATGCTCATGACAGTTCATGTTCAGGACAAACAGCAAGCAGCAGGGTGTCAGAGCAATAGCAATAGCATGATTACATACTAGGCATTTAAAAGCTGGTATCCCAGTGACATAAAAATGGGAGAATAGAATGAAATTAAAACCATCTGTTTGCTTTCTGACAGGAAAACTTCAGTTTTGACCACCAGACTTAAAATCAGGAGAAAAAGCAAGTTCACATGGGTTGAACAGAGGCCCAAAATTAACTTCCACTGTACTCAGCTTTAGAAATGTTTTAGAGAGGAGAAGACACATGCAATAAAATGATGCAGAACATAACAGAATGGGGAGTGGAAGCTCCTCTTGCTAACTCGTAGCTAGCTATAAAGAAGTAAAAGATTACACAAAAACCAGTCAGAAAGCATTTGCATTAGTTTTTTGACAACCCATATTCTGTGGCCCAAACCGCTACTAGAAATTATGTAAGCATTTAGGATTCAGGAGTGTTCCTATAGATACAGAAAATGTTTACAGTTACATCACTGGTGATTAAGAAAGTATATGTAGATTGTTTTAAAACATTAACCTTCCAATGATCTGTTTTAGGGTTCAAATCCACCTTTCTTCATAGATTTAAAAAATGTCCAGTACAGGAATTCAGAAACAGCACATTCTTTAGTGCCTTCACTAGTACACTGGCTGCTTTAACAGTGGTCCAAGGAAACATGTTCAGTAGCAGGAAAAAGTGGAAAAAGGACAATGCTCAACACTTAGCAACTTAAAGAGTATTCAGTCACTAAGTGCAACAAAACACTAGAAAATAAAATTGACTTAGCCTTTCCCCCCCCCCCTTAAGAATTCTCTACACTTAAAACCACAATATATCAGATAATTCTTACAGAGTATTAAGAAGATTTTAATTTTTATTAGAGGCAGTTAAAAGGCATAATCTAAATGCCTCCAAGTTTCTAACATTTCCTTTAGTACTGAATGGGTAAAAAGATTACAGCAGATTATTTTGAAGGGTTTTTTCACTTAAGAGCTCTGCTGCCACCACAAGGATTCAAAAGATGAGACAGAATCTATAACTTCTAAAAGGTTAAGCACGTAACATGAATGCATGGAGCTGCACACAGCAGAGCTGGTTTCTTCACATGGCTTTTTGAGGTTCTGTGTTATCTGTTTGAATGCTTTTACCAACGCAAGCAGAATTGCTTTGGTTGGAAAAGACATCGAAGATCATCAGCTCCAACCATCAATCCAACACCACCATGTCCCCAAGTGCCATGCCTACATTTTTTTTTGTTAACACCTCCAGGACTCCACTACCTCTCCAGGCAACCGCTTCCAATGCCTGACCACTCTTTCAGTAAAATGTTTTGTTTTTTTTTCCCCCTAATATCTAACTAAACCTCTCCTGGCACAATTTCAGGCCATTTCCTCTTGCTTTATCACTTGATATTAGGAAGAAGAGACTGACACCTGCCTCACTACAACCTCCTTTCAGGGATTTGTAGAGAGCAATGAGGTCTCCCCTCAGCCTCCTTTTCTCCAGACTGAACAACTGCAGTTCCTTCAGCTGCTCCTCTTAAAACTTGTTCTCTAGACCCTTTCACCATCTTTGCTGCCCTTCTCTGGACATGCTCCAGCAACTCTACGTCCTTCTCATGGTGAGGTGCCCAAAACTCAACACAGTATTCAAGGTGCAGCCTCACCAGTGCCAAATACAGGGGAACAAACACCTCTCTGGTCCTCCTAGATGTGCTATTCCCAATCCAGGCCAAGATGCTGTTGGCCTTCTTGACCACCTGAGCACACTTTTGGCTCATGTTCAGCCAGCTGTCAACCAGCACCCCCAGGACCCTTTCTGCTGGGCAGATTTCCAACAATTCACCACCAAACATTACATGGGGCTGTTGTGACCCAAGTACTGGAACCAACACTTGGCCATCCATCCCCATTCTCAAAAGTAAATATTTTACAAGGATTTGAGAATGTTCTATTGAACAAATTTGGCTATTTCTCCACCAGAAAACCAGCCTGCTTTCATATTATTGATTAATGGAATATGAAATACTGACTTTCAAGTCTACCATTAGCCAAGACTGGATACAATCCATAGCACTACTGTGTTAAGTCACACTGTATTCATTTGTGGAGATGGGCAGGTTCTCCAAACCATGGTGTCCAAACATTGGAAACAAATTATTCAAAAAGGCTGCATTGCAGCAGGCTGAGAGCTAAAATTAACCTGAGTGACACCTCCTGCCTCTGGTTTGCTACCGGTCACTCACTGTTCAATGTAATTCTGTGGTCTCTACTCAGCATGTACCAGCCACAATTACTAATGCACACTGACAAATAACTTGGTGGTATAGCCATACCACCAATAAACCAGCAATATTCTCTATCTCAAAAGTGTGTCTGGTGTGGAATTTAAGTACTCTGACACTAACCTTATTTTTTGTGATGATATTTAAATCACATGAAGTGATGACAAGTGAGAAAACAACTTACTGAAACTGCACATTTACTTCAAATAGAGACTGAAGATAAAGATGAAAACTTCTCAATTTGGGGTTTGTTTTGGTTTTTTTTTTGTTTTATTTATAAGACTATAAAGCACGAGCTTGCAATTGTGGTGCTCATGGTGGGAGGGTGGGGGGAAAATCCAAGTAAGATGCATGATCTCCCCCCCCCCCCCCCCCACAAGTTAAAGTACTACACCTCTTTTTTCCTTGGTGAATCTTTCATTTCAGCACCCAGAGAGTTCCTGTTTTGTTTGGGGTTGTGGCATTTTTTCCACCCCCTCTTCAACTTATTGAAGTTAAAAATACCCTGAAATGCTTCATAATATTCTCTGCTTTATGCAATACCCAAGTGTAGATGCACTGCTCCCCACTTTGAACACTAAGGACGTAACAGAATTCAAGATGGAGCAGTAACTACACCCTGATTCCATGCCACATGACATTTATCCCAAATCCAACTTGCCTTTCACTTTTCCAAATTCTTCTGCTCAGAAGAACTTTGGAGGATGGAAGACAGACAATTGATTTGTCAGGAATATCAGTACAACAGAAATTACAAGGGCTATAGATTACTGTCAGTCCTGCTCATGTAATGCTTCTGTATTTCTGGGTTCAGTAAAAAAAGAAAAAAAGGTAAAAAAACCCAAACAAAAACCCCCAAAACACCAAAATACAACAATATCCAAACCCCCAAACCCAAACAAAAAATCCATACAAACAAAAACCCCAAAGCAGACAAACAAACAAAAAACCCCAAACCCCAAACAAACAACCACCTGACCACCTTTACAATGCATCAGTTCTCATGGTCGCCTGCAGTCACACCATTCTACAAAACCTTCCATCAGTCAAAGCAGCTATGATAAAACCAGCAAACATTTTCTAGTCAGTTAGCACTGTACTTGTTTCAGTATTGCCATCAACACTTGTTGAAAGACAAAAACTTCAGTGGTTTCTAGAGCAAACCACATTATCTGTCTCTTTCCAAGTCCATAGAAATATTTTACAAGATGCAGTTTGAGATGTGTATCTGAAAGGAAACAGTACCTTTAACGTTCTAGTTGGAGCCCAGCCAGTGCCATCAATTGAATGTTCTCTCAATAAACTGCAAAAAAAGGACACATGCATTATACAGTGCAACTTCTGGTTAAACAATCTTTGTCAGGAATCTGCTCAGAATACATTAAGAACTCAGGAAGGAACTGCAATATAAGAATTACAGACCTCTTGTACTTTACCTGGTGCAGCCATTTTAAAGTGCAAAAATTGATATGCCTTCCTCAAGTAACAATTCACACAGTGGTACCTCAAAGCTCCTAATTGGAGCTTAACCTTTGTCAAAAAAACAAACTGAACTATCAAGCAAAACAGGATACCCTTGTGTCAGTCTCAACATTGAGATGGATGTGTGCTCTGGTTTAGAATATATTCATCTTTAGTGAAGACAGGCTTACAGAATGACATCTCATCAACTTTGCACGTTTCTATCAAAAAAAAAAAAAAAAAAAAGGAGGGGCTTCTTAAAAGCAGGGATAGGAAAGTGAAATAGTTTTGGGCTGCCTGCTTCAGAAGGTTCTGCAACAGCCAGAACACGAACAGATGCATTTGGAGCCTCCAGAGACACTGTGCAAGACAGTCTAGTGGCAGAGTCTTTAACAGTCCTCTTGCAGCAGGTGAGCTATAGTTCACCCAGAACATTTTAAGGCTGTACAAACAAACCCAACACCACACATCCAGCTGAAAATCACAATGAAGACTACTCTGGGCAAGACACGCTGCTTACAGGAGAAGAAAGTTCCTTATAAGCTGTAACACATGCTGTTGATTTTAAATATAAATACATCTGGATATTAACATAAATAAAGATACAAACTTTTCTACACAGTATGTGTGTACACAGGAATTTAACATGATCCGTGTACTATGTTGCATGTTAAGTGCAGCAAAGCTGTTGGGCAATTTACAAGTTGGAATTACTGGGGCATGTTCAGCTGGTTCGGTGTTCCTGGACCTTTGAGGGCAAAACAGCACCAGTCATGAGAAGTGAAAATACTGGAGATTAAAGAGCATAACTGAGCTGACACCTTGCACACATTCAAAGTAATCATCGGAATGAGAAAGTCTAGAAAATTCCTCAAGGCACCATTTCACAATCATGTCTTCTCTTTTAAGAAGTCTTCTAAAACTGGAAACTCATACAGCACAGTAGCAAAAGAGAAAAATTCATCATCACCAAGCAGCTTTCACTACTGAAATGACAGTATTGAAGTGACATAGTCTCAAACTATTAGGTTTTACCAACCTTCAGGATAATGTGTATTGAGTAATTTTTAAATTAACAGTAGATGGCTGGAGCAATCCAAGCTATTCATAGTTATTTATTGAATGAATTGAGTTTCTAATCTAAGGAGATAAACCATGACTAGCATTAGGCCTTGTTCTTAGCCTCTCTACACTGGACAAGATCATCATATTGTACAAAACCTTTCCATCTTAACTGTGCTGCTAATCTCATTTCTGTGCCTTAAAAAGAGAAGAGATACGACAGTATCACTACTCCAGCTCAAAATTTCAAGAACATTAAAAATAATTTCTCATGGCTGCAACTTTTTTCATCTTACAAAAGTAAAAGGTAAAAACGCTGCTGAACAGGGAAGAGCCAGGATTTTCAGGGTTTCTTCATACACTTTTGCTACAGTACTCTCCTTTTAACTCTTCACAGAGCTCACAGTGAACATGAGAGGAATAAGTTAACAAACACGCAAAAAGCACAAATATATCTACTGATAGAGCTCAAAGTGCCTGAGCATGTAAGCTAAGCCTCATTAATATCCTTCCAGCTTCCCAAAGCAGAGCGCTCTCGGTGTATCTCCAGCTGGGGATATCAGCAGCCAGGACTTGAGAGGCCTCATGGCCCTCTCACAGAGCTCTAGCAGAAAAGCAATAAAGATAGATAAGTGTACCTTTGCCTAATATTCCTCATTTGCTGACATAATTCATTTTTAGAGCAGCACCCACTTTCTTTCAACAAATTGGGAATGATCATTAGGCCATTAATCAAAACCTTATCCCAGCACAGGGTCTACAGAAATCATATCTCATGGTCTCCATGGGGATGACCTAGATATAATTGCCAGTTCGGAGGCCTGAATGGTGATCTGCTCTCAGACTATCATACTCGGAACAGAATGAATACCTAAATGCATACAAATACACTAAACACATCATGAACTATTTCAGTGAACAAGCATCTGCATGGAGCTTCTTTTCAAAGATCTGTCATCCACAAGTCCTGCTGCCATAAGGGAGTTAGACTATTACATAGCTCTCAAATGCCAGAAGTTGAAGAGTTTTCATCACCTACTTCATGCTTCTAGAGGCTGCCTTTGACAAGCTACCAAGTAGACCACAAAAGCCACCTGTTCTATCAGCTTCAAGATACCTGATGGGCAAGAAAACCTCTTTAGTTGAAGTGACTATTCTGAAATCACCAGGACTGGGCTGTCTCATGCTGGATTGCCAGAAAGCCAATCTAGTTGAATAAAACATTCAGAAGCCTCCCTTGTGATGCTCGAGAATGAATTTGCAAAAGAGATGTACAGACCAGCTGTGCAAATTCTGCAGCATTTTGCATCACTAAAGCTAGTGAGTGAGTGCATGCCTTGGGGAAGAAGTGGCAGGGCTGACAGGAAGGTGAGCACTGTAACACCAGCAGGAGTTTGTCAGGTGGGGAACTTCACCAGGAACAGGGAAGGAACACTATTTCCATTTGCTTTGTCTTCAGCTGTAGTAGGATCTGAGAGAAGCTGAGCATGTCCTTAGTCATGGAGAGACCTGAACTGAAAATTGCACCTTACCATCTGTATTTATCTATGGAGACCTCCCAGAATATAATTTCAAATCCTTTCCTCTGAATTCCCATGGGAAGACTGCAAAAATCACAATTTTTCAGGCTATAGTAACCCAAACAGCCACTGATGTGACCAGCCAGCCACTCAGCTTTCGTTTTCACAGATATTTTTTCATTCCATAATTCCTGCACAGAGTAAAACTTGGAGGAGTTTTTGCTTTTTAAATGCTCAACATGCGAAAGAGTCCTTACAAAAGCATATACTGAACTGGGAACTTGTGTCTCTAGCAAGTTTAAAACTTCCTGAAACTCCAGCTGACAGGATTCACAGCTTAAGTGACTACAAATTACAGTCCTGGAGAAAACCCCCTGTGTAAAGCTCTCAGGTAAATACATTTATCAACATAAAATGCCAGCTGCAACAATCCTCTTGCCTTCCTTTTGCCAACAGAAAGTACCATTCGAAGTACATTTGAATTAAAAACAAGCTGTAAAGGTACTTCAGAAACCCTCCAGTGGCAGGGACACCTTATAGGAGTTATCCTCTTGCTCCACCTCCCTGCTCAACCCAGCAGCGTTCTGAAGGCCACACTATAGACTGGAGAAGTGGAACAATCTATATAGAAAGTCTTTTTAAAAAGCTTTTTGCTTCCACACGGACACATTTGGGAAGACTGGGAAAACCATTAGGGAAAAGACAAGCAATCAGCATAGTCAGATTTTGTAACTGGAGAATTTGCAACATTGAGCTATACTAGATAACATAACCAGTGTTCAAACACTCCTCCATTCAGCAACCTTTAATAATATTATATAATATACTACCATGAAGTGACCAAACCTTAACTAACAACACATCCAACAGCGCTGACCACCTGACCAGAAAAGCAGTGAAATTTCAGAATGATTAAAACATTCTAAATGCTTATGCACTCAAGAAGGCAAAAAAAAAAAAAAAAAACCACAGGCACAGATCACATCAACAGGGAGGAAAATGATAAATAGTCAGTAACATGAATTACATTTTCAAACAAGGTAGTCTCCTGGTGTAGGAAGAGAACAAACATCCTTTCCTAGGTATCTTGATGTTTTCCATCCACATGTGCAGTGGAGGCGAGATCCACAAGTACAGTCCAGGCCTAATTAATACATCCCATTATTCATTCAATCCTGAGTAACTGCAATCCATAAAGCACAAGCACCATTTTCCTGCCCAAAACTTACACTTGACCGCAATGTGCGCTTGCAGCCCAGAAGGCAAATTGCATCCTGGGCTGCATCAAAAGCAGTGTGGCCAGCAACTTGAGAGAAGTGACTCTGCTCTGGTGAGACCTCACCCAGAATACTGTATCCCGCTCTGGGGCTCCCAAAGCGTGAGATCTGATGGTGCAGGTCCAGAGGAGGACCATAAAGACAATCAGAGGGCCAGTGCAACTTCCCTATGAAGGCAGGCTGAAAGAATTGGGACTATTTTGCCTGGAGAAGAGAAGGCTCCAGGGAGACCTTATAGCTACATTTCAATATCGGAAGGGGACTCACAAGAAGGCTGAGGCAGGACTGTTTAGCAGAGCTTATAGCAACACGACAAGTGGCAATGGTTTTAAACTGGAGCAGGGTAGGTTTAGGTTGGACATAAGGAGGAAGTTCCTTACAATGAGAATGGTGAAATACTAGAACAGGTTGCCCAAGGATGTGTTTGAGGCCCCATCCCTGGAGACATTCGAGATCAGACTCCATGTAGCCCTGTGAAGCCTAACCTAGTTAGAGGTGTCTCTGCTTACTGCAGAGGGGCTGGACAAGAAGATGGCCTTTAAGGGTTCCTACCAGCCCAATGCAAACTATGAAAGTTTAATCATTTGGTGTGTTTTAATTCAGAGGTGATTAATGAACCAATATATACCGTAGCATGAGGTATGTTTACTAAAATATAGTGGGGGAAAAATATTTACAAGGAATTTTTTTACTGTTTTTAAAAATAGATGAGGCTATTTTAATGTAAAGAATCTTTTATAAGTTGATTGCAAGTACTATATATAGAGTGTATTCTCCATTATAATAAAGCAATCCAAGTTATTTTAGCTTTTTCATCTAAATGGTAAGACATTTCAAAGGTTTGATATGTTGAAGTACCTGACAATCAAATATAGCTGATGTACTGAATTAGAATTATGATGTTCCAACACCACATTCATCTTTCATAAAACTATTTAAAGACAAAAAACAGTGAAATATCCTCAAGAATGTGAAGGTTTATTTAGCCTTTGAAAATGTTGCACTGTAGTCATGAGCTCAAACTTGATTGATGTTTTGCACTTCTTGTTCCCTGATTCCAAACAGCTGACTTATAAATTCCTTTCCTTGCACTGTTTGACTCAAAGTGTATGAGCTTTTGTCCACTAACTAGGCCACAGGGACACTGTTGAAATTTGAACTGTAAAAACCTGATCCTCAAATCAGTCTCCCCACTGACCAATGACAACTTCAGCTATGTAAAATAGAACAGGTCTAGGGGAACACTGAGAAACAACAGGTGTGGCAAATTTGCCAAAAGCAGCAATCCACTTGGGCAAAACAACCTTCCTGCATCACCAGCATACAGCTCCAAATAATTGTGGACAACCAGACTTCTAGGTAGTCCCAGTGGTTTTAGTGTAAGTTTTTCCAGTGCTTTTAAATCTTCCAAACCCCAAGTGAGGTAAATGTTTACAGAGGCCAACCCCTGCGGCCTGTTATCCTGCTGCAATTTGGCACTATCAAGCACCAGGAACATATTACAGCCTCCTCAGGATGGTTTTTAATCACCCTTTGGTCTGCTCCATGCTTCTGAGCTCATTGTCATTGTGGCTAAAAGCACTGATACAAGCTCTTTAGTTATCAGCAATGAGCTTAAACCTGCCTATGAAGTGTGACAATTAGTGAAAACTTCATTTGCACCAGGACTTTGCATACAGCATTTAAATGATTTTTTAAATCTAGAGGAAAAAAAAAAAAAACAACCAACTTTTTTTATTTTTTTTTATTTTGCTACACATGGTGGCAATGATCTAGAATTTAAGTAAGATTGAACAGCTTTCAATCTTACTTAGAGTCATTACTTCTGCTTCATCTACTTTTTCTTTTACGCCTCATTAACTTGAAAAACAATAGTTATGCTTCTCACTTCTGTTTACATTTGGTTTCTGGCCAATTTCACCATCAGGTACTCATTATGACACACTGAAATTAACGTTTCAGAATGATTTTCAAAAGGAAACATTTACTACCAAGCAAAACCACCAGTAACCTAAGCCACTTACTTTGGTAAAGTAAACCTTCTGGGCTTCATATGTTGACTTATACTCTTCCAATTCTGTTTTAACTGGCACACGTCTTGGAGTCAATATTAAACGTTAAAATAAGCAAATGGCAAGTATAGAATAGCTAGCATCAAAGGGACATGTTTTCCTTTCTTTCTGAAATATAAATGGTTTTCAAGCACTTAACACATTAAGGAATTAAAAAAAGTAAAGCTGGAAGCCCAAGAGCATTGCATTCATGGAGGGAAGAAGACAAAGGTCCAACGAGTTTGGTTCTGTCTGGAATTTATATTTTTATCCCAAGCAGAACAAAGCATTAAGTATGAATCTCTACATCTTACACGTGGCAAGAACAATACTTTCAGTAGATTTCTAAGCTCCTAAGGGTCACATATCACTGGTCTGTAGAATCTGTTGAAAAAAAACACTAGCATAAAAATCATATACAATGTTTCATCACACAGAAAAACCACCCAGGTTAATTTAAGAGAATATTATTACTACCTTAGGCAGATTTCTCCTGTCTCTGTAATGTTCGGGTGCCAGATTCTTGTCGAGCATTTTACTTTTGGAGGCTGCCAGGAGACAAGAAAACAAATTGTGACGTTACCCCTTAAAATAAAAAAATCACATTGCTGCTGCAAGCCACAAAACTGGAAAAGGCAAATAGATTTGATGTTTACAGCCTAGATTTGTGTATTCAAGGCACT
The DNA here is from genome assembly GCF_027791375.1 of Indicator indicator. Lineage (NCBI taxonomy): Eukaryota > Metazoa > Chordata > Aves > Piciformes > Indicatoridae > Indicator > Indicator indicator. The sequence goes on along the minus strand of NC_072014.1, from coordinate 10,503,259 downwards.
AACAATATAACCCACAGGAGCTGTACCAGCTTTCTCTGCCCTCTTAATTTCTCTCAGCCCTTTACAAAAGCTGAGCTGGTGTTTTGCTTTTTCCTAGAAAAACAACTGTAAAGACAGCTGAAAAAAATTTACTCTTATCCTGTCTCCTTCAAGGGAGAGAAAATATTCCATGTCAGTTGCTTTCTTACCACTTAACCAGTAAGACAGTAATTTAAACCAGAAAACTACTTAGTGTTTTTTCCCCAAGGCTTATCCAAGTCAAGAGTTTGAAAAACAGCAGAGGATGCAAACAGTAATAACGACGTCAAAAGAACAGCATCTTTTCAACGCAGACCTTCCTGTTCACAATTGAATAAGCAGTATTACAAGAAGCATCAAGAAGGCACCCAAACTGAAGATATTTATGTAAAAATCCACCAAACTTCTTTTCTGGCAAGATGCCCAGATTTATGAATTCCATAGTGGGTTTTGAAATACAGGTTCTTAAAACACAGTCTCGTTTGCTCTAGTTTTGTGAAGTAAATAAAAAAAAAGAAGAGTGGGTCATAAAAATTGTGGTAGCTTAGCAACAGCACATTGTTGATCCATCCAAGCTCTCCGAATTACAATTTGCAGCTTTCAATCAAGCAGATGACTTCTTATTGTAAGTGTACTGGAATACATCAGCACAGACCAGTACCTTTCATAACTTCAATTAAATCACATATTATAGATATAGAGCTATTTGCCTCCACTGCTTCACCATGAAGACTTCAGTCAAGAGACAAAATACCTCAAATAACTGTGCTTGTGTGGTGGCATTTTGTGTTTTATGCAATGGTTTTGTTCTCAACTGCCCAACTGACTTTTTAGTAAAATATTCTTTTAAATAAGACATCATAGAAAAGAGGCAAGAGATATACAAAGTACTGAGCTACCAATAACATGTGCAGCAGTAAAAGACAACCCCTCTGGGTGATCCTGTTCTGGCAGGGGGGTTGGACTGGATGACCTTTCAGGGTCCCTTCCAACCCCTAGTGTTCTATGATTCTATGATAATGCCTCTCAACAAATCTGCAATTCATACTACAGATGTTGATTTTCCTCCACTCTTACTTTGTTCAGTAACTCAAGGGGTAATGACTGCCTCAGTGCTGGATCACAGCGTTACTGAAATATAAGTGGTATACAGAAAACAGTCAACTTTTTTTTCCTTCAAAGGAAATGCTGTTCTTAGAAGTTTACAAACAGCACATCTTTTCACTAGTTACACCTTCACATTGTTTTCAAAGATTAGTTCTCAAGAAAGGGACAGTAGCAGTGTTCGCAGTGTTTATTCTGTGCTGCTAGATCAAGATTGAAGAGTACATTTCTACCATATCTACCTTCAAATGCAGAATACATTGATGAGTAGGAAAAAGGTAAAAACTCCATGAAAACTAAGCTTGTGGGGTTTTTTTGTTTGGTTGTTTGGGTTTTTTTTTTAATATAATTCCCAAATCCTCACAGTCAGAGTGAATTAACTGGTGTCTCATTTATTTGCATCATGGAAACAAAAGAATTCCTTTATCCTTTCATCAAAGGGTTCTTCATAAAATTAGAAAATCCCACTCCTGACATTAAGACAACAGTTTTCTCTCTTCTTTCTCGGTTAGGCAGGACAACTGCAGCAGAATCAATAGAATTTTTCTTCAGACAAAACTTCTTTGAGCTTGTTCCAAGATATATTTGGCTCATTTTATCACTTAAACTCTTCCCCTCACTTCAGATACTGAAAGTTACACAGGCAGATCCCACCTCTAAGGAGGGGGTCACAACAGTGAATCCCTCCATTTCCTCATTCATTTCTAAGTAGTCACTTACCTTGTGGGATCTCTCCCTGTTAGAAAGTAACTTCTCTATCATTCTCAGTCCACTTAAACATATCAGTAAATGCACAGACAGTACAAAGTGTTGCAAGCATGTGAGACCCCCACATATACTGACTTTAGTTCTGGTGGAAGTTTTTTCTCATCAAGTTTCTCTCACTTTAGAAACGCAGCTAATAAATAATCTTCCCCCTCCATTATTCTCACCAAATGAGAGAATATAAAGTGCTAATCAATACATGAACTTAACAGTTTCAGATCATTTTCCTTAGAGAGATTATGGGAGTTCCTAGCAAAAATTTGGAATTCTTTAAAATGTTTTCTCCAGGCACTAGGTAGTCACAAAGCATTCATATAAACTGCCCTGCAACTACGACTCCCATTTTTTTTTCCTCCCCAAAAGAGGAATTAACGGGAATATAGCTTCCAGAGACCAAGCTACCCCTAGGTATTTCTTGACACTCTCCTAAACCAGGTCCTGAGGATCTGAGTTTGGCTGAAACTGACCACCAAACATAGGTAAGCACAAAGTACAGAGAAAGGAGTTGAAAACTAAGCCACACTGCCCTGTGCTTTTGATGGACTGGATTACCCAGTGGAAGAGGAGATAACTTACAGGAGAGTGGTTGCAACACAAGAAGTCATGCACTTTGAATCCCTGAGCTTCCTTGTGCTGCCTCCAAGTTTCCAGAAAGATGCATTATAGAACTTGAACTCAATTCCCATTCCATCAATTCCAAGCCAAGAAGTGTATAAATAGGGTCAAAGAAGTGGATGGAAGCCCCTTGAATGTGACATCTGATCCTTCAGGGGGCAAATCCCCTTCAATTGTTTCCTGTTTCCATAACAAATTTATTGGCCAGGAAAAGGGCCAAGATTAACAGCCATGCTGTTAAATTTCCAGTTTTTGACCACTGCCTAGGGCATCTCATGTCACAGAAATACCAGTATACTAGAGAGTCACTAAGATTATCTACTTGATAACATGTTAGAACCACAGGAGCTGCAAACCAGAACTGGCATCCAGTTTAGTTTGTGAATGTTAAACCAGATCAGTACTATCAATTGGATCCCACTCCTTAAAGGACCAGCTCCCTAGTCTTGTAGCACCTATTATTTCATCAGCTGTACCTCAAGGCAGAAAAGAAGGGAGTATGTTTATTTGTTTTTTCAAATAAATCAATCCCTTGGTCACTGGGATGGTTTTAATTTTATTTTTTAACATTTGCTTCCATCCTCCACTGCCCTCTATTTCTGGGCAGCTGGTCAACTGAAAAAAAAAGCTGTGCTTGAGGAAGAGAAGCTGAGAACACATTAGTCAGGCAGCAGTACTTGGTGCTAAAGACATTTGCTGTACACACCATTAAGTGCTTCGCTTGCCGTTTTGCAGCTTCTTCTAATGTCTACATGGACAGCAACATTCCCAGCAGGTTTTGTAAGCACAAACACTAACAAACTTCTCTTTGCCTTACACAGAAAAGTTCAGGAATGTGCAGCCTGTTTCCTAACAAGTGTAATTCTCTAAAATGGCAAGTGAGAGGTTTACCAAAAGATTTTATTATTTCTAATGGCACAGTAGTTTGAGGAGACATGACAACTATCTAACTCTGCTTCAGCTTTCTTCTCACCATCTCTCTGCAATATCTGTCTCAGTACCAAATGCTTTGTTGTGACTCACTATCCTACCACCACCAAAGAGTCCACAGCCCATCTGGTAAATAATATACTACATTGTTAAAGAAGTCTCTTTCACTCTGCACACCTAAGATTATAAACAACAGTACATTTCCAACATATGCAACATATTAAGGGCAGATTCATGCACAAAAGGATAGGCAAGCAGGAATCAGCCATTTTCCCTCCCAAATATGATGAAATATGAAGTATTTTGAACTGTGGAGCAGGTACATCCAAGAAACCCTGCCTGGGACAGGAGGGACTACTCAATCACAGAATGTTAAGGGTATACAGGGACTGCTAGAGACCATCCAGTCCCACCTCTTCAGTCTGGAGAAGAGAAGGCTCCAAGGTGACCTTATTGCAGCCTTCCAGTATCTGAAGGGGGCCTACAAGAAAGCTGGGGAGGGACTTTTTAGGATATCAGGTAGTGACAGGACTAGGGGGAATGGAAGTTCTTCACCATGAGAGTGGTGAGAGCCTGGAATGGGTTGTCCAGGGAGGTGGTTAAGGCCCTATCCCTGGAGGTGTTTAAGGCCAGGCTGGATGAGGCTCTGGCCAGCCTGACCTAGCGTGAGGTGTCCCTGCCCATGGCAGGGGGGGTTAGAACTAGATGATCCTTGTGGTCCCTTCCAGCCCTGACTGATCCTATCATCTCCCTGCCAAAGCAGAATCACCTGGGTTAGTCCACACAGGAATGCATCCAGGCAGGTTTCCAAAGTCTCCAGAGAAGGAAACTCCACAACTTCCCACCTCTCTGAGCAGCCTGTTCCAGTGCCCCATCACCTTCACCATAAAGAAGTTTCTTCACATGTTAAGGTGGAACTTCCTTTGCTCCAGCTTATATCCATTGTTCCTTGTTCTAATACTGGGAACTACCAAAAAAGAGACTGTCACCTTCATCTTGACACCCACCCCCCAGATATTTGTAGACATGAATAAGAATGCCATCTCAGCCTTCTCTTCTCATATACTAGTGGAAGCAGGCTTTTCTTCTGGAAGAATTGAGGAAAAAAGAATGAAACTTTTAAAAGCCATTCAAAACAGATAAAATTGTTGATTTTCCAAAGGCTTTTAACATGCTAAAATAATTTGAAAGTGAAATATTAATAGTCTTAACTCTTCTCGCTGTAGTACTTTTCACATAGATTTACTCCAGCTTTAGGAGCTCAGGATGATTAGTTTTTCTTAGAACATGGACAGCTCTTATAGAAAGGAAAACACTGAATCCAGAAAACATCAAAAGCTCAAGCTCACTGATTCCATTTATGGCATGCCCCTAAAACAGTGTTATAAAAAAAAAAAAAAATTATCAATCAAGTCAAGGTAGTCTTAGGTGTGAAAGAGATCAGATCCGAGCAGAGGATTCTGCAAATGCAACACCAGGTTTTCCCAAGGCTCCAAAAAGCAGCCAGCCTGAACCAGTTGTCTACATAAAGAACAGATCCAAGATGCTCAAATTTCTTTTGGAAAATACTTTGGGGGCATGTCTGAGATTAAATATTCCTGTTCAGGATGTTCTTCACTTTGACTGCCCTGGAGAGTAGAAGCATTTCCATTCAGGACCATGTTTATATGCTTGTGTCCTTGGAAACCTCACCAGCTACTTCCTTCATTAGGGCTGCAGGGAGCATCACCTGAATGCTCACTCCAATGCCACAGAAAAGAGGAAGAGAATTCCTCATTCTGGCCCCATTTCCAATCAGTCAGTTTAAAAGGTGAGCAGTAACTTGCAATATTGAGGGTTCTTCGTAGTATTTTCAGCTAGCACTCAAAAAAAAAAAAAAAGCAAAAACCAAAAAACAAAGCAAAACAAACCAACCAACCCAACAATCCCAGAGTCTGTCTTATTAAGGCAGAAAGAAATTTAACCAAGAACACTCAAAGAGTACACATTAAAACACCAACCCAAGAGCAGCAAGTGCTCATAAGCGTATTAATTGAACCAACTCAAAAATGCTACTGAGGCATGTGACTTCTTGGGTGCTGCCTTCACAGAGCAGCAATGTAGAGAGACCACTTACAGACCACAGGTGTCATCAGGTCCACAGCATTTGATTACTGCTTGCTTCAGCATAACCAACACCAATATTTGCTCAGTTTCAACACTAAATCAGCCACGATGAAAATCTATGGACTAGGTAACATGACAACGCACAAGTGCAGCACTTGGAAGAGTTCCCCTATTTGGGCAACACACCACTCCAGGGAAAGCCTGTGGTGATGCCTCTTAGCTCCCATCAGCCTTGCTGGAAAGCATGCAGTGAAATGAAGGAATATGGTGACAATCTACTGCTAGCACTGTAGCACAAATCTGTCTGAACCATCTGCATGCTTACAATACCTAATTTAAAACAGGAACCCTTTCCAGTTCCTAAATTCAGATGCTTCTAAAATTGTCCACCACTCCAACAGTTTACATAGCTTAATTACGGATACAGAAGAACTCTTCATAATATTGTACTGCAATTACAGACCATAATAAATATTTCTAATACTCATGCCAGCAGTTCACTGCTAGAGAAGTCTTTCAGCCCTACCCTGCTGTGTGCTCTGTCCCACAAGCAAGAGGCAGCAGTTCACAGTAGTGCTTGCTCCAACGCATCCCTACCACATCTTAAGCTCTTGAATCCTTGCACCAAGGAAATTCATAGCCCAGGTACCAAATATGACTGTACATCCTAGTCAGTTACATCTAAGCACAAAGATAAGTTACTACTCTGTATTCACAGACCCACTACTTTCTGAACAATCTCCAACAACCTTTACTCTCTGGGCAGAGTAGTATGCTATGGCTGCAGCACACAACAAAATCTTCCAAGCTTTTCCTCTGTAACTATATATTGTCACGCTCTTCCGCTACACCACCAGACCAAACCCCTACTTTTTTCCCAGTGCAGAAGCTGCTTATGAAGACTGAAGGAAAAACAAACAAAAAAACCCCCCAAAACACAAACACTAAGAATTCCCCAGGGGAGAAGCAAACATGCAGGACTTCAGCAACAGAATACTACAGGAATTAAAGGATGCCATTACAGAAATTATAACTTACATTTTGTAGCTTCAGCAACAGGTGCTCTTTTCTTCTGCAGTCTAAAAAGATTAACTAGAAAATGGATGCAGGCTCTGAAGCAAGGCTGTAATGACTTGCCAGTCTTTTTTGTCCAGTGTTTTTACTCCTGACACACATTCAGCAGTCCTTCAAGGAGCTTGACACGTGCAATATCCTAACCTTGCTTGTGAACTGAAAAGAGCACTGGCAGGTCTGGAGAGCTCTATTAAAAACAATCATCAGGCATTTCAGTATTATTCTGCCTGGCAGAAAACAAACCACGGCCTCAGAGTAATTATCTCCATAAATATGAACATAAACATTTTCATTAATAACCTGACTATAATCCAATACTCAACCTACTGCAATTTTTTTTTCAACTTGCACAAAGGCAAACTTTTTACTTTTGTATTGCATGAGAGGTGTTCAGAATTAAAACATAATTAAAAAATATCCAATTAACATTTGCTGTAGATTTTCTGCCAGTGCTGAGCAGGGAAGCATAACAAACCAGATTTTTTAATTATAGCAATTGAGATTCAAAAAAACGCCAAGATCAAAATTAACATTCAACTCTCCTATTAACACACAGTAAATACTTTTCCTGCAGCAGTGTTTAGGTGACTATCTAAACACAAGAGTTTGAAAAATTGAGTACACATTGTGTACGTTCCCCTGTGCAGCATTGCCACAGTGATTAAAATTGCTGTTACTGAAGAGGACTTAAAATTAGACCAGCAGAGAACACGACAGGGTTGCCCCCTTTATACTGAAAGCCATGTTTCTCAGGTATGTGATGGCACAGTTTATTCATGTTGGAACAAGGATGTAGTCAACACTAAAACATACACAAGCTAGCCAAAGTGGTCTGTATCGCAGTATGAAATTCTTTGGTGAAGAGGAACTTAATAAAACCACATAACCATAACCAAAACCATCCAACTGCAAACATGATTAGTACATGTAGGTGTTTTAGACTGAAGTATATCAACAAAGACAGGCAGGATCTTAAACACGTCCAAAAAACACCACCAGATTGAGCAGATAGTCCTTGACCTTACTCTACAAGGAGAGAGCAACTATCAAAACAAAGGAGGGGGAAATCGAAGGCTGATTCAGAAATGCTACAGTCTTCAGCTAGCCTGAACTTTTGCAAGATGCAAGCTCCATGTATTCATAGACTATAAATAATCGAATATTAGGAAGCTTATGAAGGCATCTTGTGCAATATGAAGCCAACTCTGCTTTCAGAAACAACCTTTCTACTCGCAGTGTTAAATGCACTGTTCTCCAAGCTCTGTCTGGGAATTCAAGCTATTACATTCCAGAACAAAGCACCTCCTTTTTACATGCATACAAACAATGCTATGACCACAACTACTACATGTATATAATGCTGAATTTAGGCTTGGTACATTTGCACAAGCCAAAGGTCTGGCTGGAAATGCTTCTCTGGTATCCTCCACAACACATTCTTCAGCCTCTCTGAAAGAACAGCTCTGAACTATCACCACCAAAAGTAAGAAAAAAGAACGAACAAATAGAAGGACTGGAAAAAAGTTACAAAAGGAAGCAAAATTATCCAAACTATTCAAAAGAAAAGAAAACACAATTTATATAACTAAACGCAAATATTGTGGCTCAAATGAATCTCATTTCCTTACATAGCAAACTACTGTGAAACAGAGTAGCAGGTATAATTCCCAAGAACCAGACATATGCCCCAATTGTTTCCTATTTCTGGAGTCTATCTTTGTTGTTTTGACAGCTAAATTCTGAAAACAATATCTCAGTTATTTTTACTGCACTTGCAAGGTTCTGCAATTTTATTAAAATACAATAACGAAATACCAGCTTGTGCTTGAGCAGGCCAAACTGCCTGGAGCTTTCCATTTATCTACAGTAAGATAGCACAATCATTTGTAGGCCCTCTGAAAAGCCATTTACCTAACCACTGAAATTGGTATTTTTAAAAAATACTTAGCTAAACAGCCTGGGAGACAATCAGCAGAATCAGTGGCATGGGCTGAAGGAGGCCACTTGCCACTACATCCATGCTTTCCATATCATCCACTGTGTGTTCTCTGAAGACATTAAGCACCTACATCCAATATTAGAATGATACACACCAGTTTGAAGGCCCCAGAGAAACAAAACAAAAATAACCAACCAAAAAAAACCCCACTCTTTCCTTTTAATTCATGGATTTAATTCTTTCCGTTAGATATATCCTTTCAAAATTTTTTTTTCTGAGAATAATGATTAAATTCAGGTCTCAAGAATAATTAACCCACAGGAGAGCAGAACTTCAACCAAAGGGAGACTCGGGTCTGATTCACCTACACTTTTAAGCAGCTTCTGCCAGATGGTTGCAAAAAGGTGCAGTATCACTAAGGCAGTAAGAGCCTCAATGCTGCTGGGTTGTAAACACTGGATTGCAAAAGAAGAGCCATGGAAATCATTATTCCCACTCCCTGGGACTCATGCGACACTGCATCCAGAATTATGTCCTGTTTTGAATTCCACAGTACCAGACATACTGACAAACTGGAGTGAGCCCAGCAGACAGCCACCAAGATGGTGATGATCAGACCAGAGCACACACAGTAGAAATAGAGCTGAGAGTCCGGGATTTATTTGGTCTGGAAGAAGGCTAAAGATGGGACTCTGTTGCTGTCTACAACTACCTAGTGAAAGGGTACAGAGGAGACAGTCAGGCTTTTCTTAGAAGTGCACAGTGATAAAGCAAGAGGCCACAAACAAGCTGCAAAAGGGCAATTTTGACCCATTACAAGAAAAAACTCAGAAGGGTAACTAAACATTAGAACAGAGGTCCAGAGAGGTAGTGGAATCTCCTTCCTAAGAGATTTTTAAATGCCAACTGGCCCAATGCCTTAAGCAATCAAAGACTACCCCAACTTCCAGCAGGGGTTCAGATGGCCTCTAAAAACTCCAGACAATCAAGATTTTTCTACAAACTCATGATATTTTAGTAACAGACAGAAGGTCCTTTCTTAGTGCCCATGCCACAGTCCCTCCGAAGTTCTATTGCCTAGAGGTGCAAAATAATAACTATTATGTTAATGAGAGATACTCACCACCATATTGTAGGCATCAGGAACTTCAATTTCAAACTGAAACTTTCCACCTTGGTAATAGCCCTCATCTAGAAAAGAAAAACAACAAAATTAAACAGGAGACTCAATATGAAATATCTGTAACTGCAAAGATTAAAATAATGACACAGGACTATGATCAAATATTTAACCTAGTTATACCATAACATTAGCTGCCACTAGTCCAAAGACAGTGTGAATATAGTGTCTTCCTCCACCTCCAAAACCTTTACAGTGGAAGGTGAAAGTCAGAAACAAAACAGTCCCAGAGCGACCCAGGAAAAACCACCTTCCTGATCAGAGCACAAGGTGATACCAAACTAGAGGAACAAAATCCTGCCACACATCAACTGTATGACATGCCACAAAACCAACCCTTGGAATGAGATGGATACATCTCGTAACACTTTGCAAATGCATGCCAAATCCTGCTCCAGGATTTAGCACATCTTCCTAGACTCAAGCTAGCAATCACATAATCATAAGCAGTATGAATAATGGTATGCAAGAGCATGCTTCAGAGTGTACTACAATAAAAGAGCCAACTTGCTCTTTTATTGTAATTATCTTAGGATGATATATCAGTTAGGAAAATCTGCCTGCCTCTCTGTCAACCTCAGACTCAATACTGAATTATTAAAATAGCTAAATTTTAAAATATGAAATCTGAAAATATCTTGTTGCATTTAACCAGAGATAATATAACAGGATAATAGCCAGTCTGCAGCTCTTGAGATGGTTGTGCTTGGAAGCTGAAATGCTTGTAAATGATCTAGAGTGTGTCTGTCTAGCATTGCCATTATTGGATAGGGTTTTTTTTCATTAAGAAAGAGAAACAGACAGGTACCCAGGACACCTCAGGAATGCTCTGGTTCAAACCACCTTGCATATTCTCTGTATCACACAGTCCAGCCACAGTGAAGGCCTGAAGGTCAGGAAGGCTGGCCATCATTATATGACATCATTTTTTAAATATTTAAACCAACATTGCAAAGGAAAGTTCTGTGAAGCGATCCACAGTTTACATAAAGATTAAAACCAGTTTTCTTATTATGACCTAATATAGGTCATCAAAATCCTCATTCAGGATGGTGTCTTTTGGACCTGTTGCCTTCCCCAGTCCCTTACACAGATTTAGCACAACCTTCATTTTCTCCCACCAACTAACACACCACATCCACTTGCTCAGGTTTCACTCCACGCTACAATTTCACCATCGTCACCACAAGCCTGTAGCTTCCACATTGTAATGGCCACTGGCACAAGACACCCTCCTCCTCTTTGTTGTGTCTCATCAGCTGACTTACTGAGAAGGAGAGGATACCACCTTGTTAAATAACAGACCCTCAGCTGTAGGGGAAAGAGAGCCAGCAACATCTGCAGCTGCCTCCACGCTAAACTGCGCAGTGCAAAGCTGCAAGCCTTGCTACTGCCAATCTCACTTTAATAACCTGTCCAGAACATAAGCTTTTCAAATACATTCCCCATTTCCACTCCAGTTCAGTTCTGAACTATGTTTGATTTATCAAGCAGTCTTCTCAGACACACAAAGCTTCACCAGGTAGAGGTAAATCCAAGCACACCGATTTTCATGGGAAGAAAAGCAAGATAAAAGCATTTGTCTTTTGTTTTCAAATACTTTACTGATTTTTATCTCAGTGTAATGCATTTCTAAAGAATGAGATGTAAAAGGTGAGTTATACCAATATCCTTTTGATGAAACTGTTCCCTGCCTAGTGTGTGGAACGCTCAAAGCAAGACACTGTTTCAGGAAGGAATGATTAAGGAAACAGATAAGATTTTACTGCCTCAGTGAACAACGCTGCTCACATTCTCTGCTGTGAGAAGCTTCTTTCTTTTGTCACCTGAAACAATCATCCTGTCATTGAAAAATATCCTTATGCCACTATTTGCCTCTGTTATTATCTCTGCCAGTACCTTACTGGATCAAAAGCTAGGAAAAATAAGGAGAGAAATGATTAGAATATGGTCAGAGTCCTGCCTGATGCACTAATATTTGGAGGAAAAAATTGGAAACTGGCTAAAATATGGTAATGATCTGGGGGGGGAAATCAAATAAATAAATAAAAACATGAGTTTAAAAAGCTGGCATACAAAGAAAACTAGAAAAATATGCAAAGCCAATGCAAATTTCCTGCAATTCCCAGATAGCTGGGGTAGTTTTGGGTTAGCATGATTGTTTTAGAGTCCTGTTCTGGAGGGAATTAATGAAGAGCCTGCTTTCTGGTTTACATGCCATAAAAATGGCAAATGTTGGTGAGCACAGCTGAGCATTTAAACACTGCTGACTTGAGGAGTTGCTAGTAAAAGTACATCCTTTGTGGCCTGTGTTAATTATCTTGTATTTTCTTTTAAATTAAAAAAAAATAAAATTAGTATTTTCACAGCATTCTTAGCCAAAGCACCTTAAAAACACAAACTGCAATTCAGAGTCAGGCTGTTGAGAATGAAACTCGAAACCAGAGTGGGAAAAGATGGTTGCTCTATTAATAGGGCTTGAAGACATAAATTTCAGCAGGAGGAGGAAAACTAGATCTCAGACATGGTCCCTTTTTGCAAAAGTCTCATCAGTGGCCAACTTCCTAAGTTATGTGCTAAAGCTATTTTCTTTGACTCTCTTATTTATAGTACTTTCCTCACTATGAACTTTGCCAGAACTTTAGTTTTTCCCACCACTGTTACATGCCTAAAAAAATTGAGGGTCTTTGTCCCCATCTGTATTCATGTTGTGGGACACAGGGAAAGAAACTAGTATATAGGAGAAGCTCTTTATTGGCTCAAGATGCTGTAAGACGACTTCATTGTGAAGGCTCATCCTGTTAATGTGTTGCAAGATTTCTGGCTGGGAGCCGAGGCTCTCCAGAGATAGGAATTTTTAATATACATTTGAGTGATTGCCGATGAGCAGCATGCTTTATTGCTGTTCAGTGAAAAGATTTACAAACATACAGGGAGAATTGTGGGGAAAAAAAATGGGAAGAGAGACATTTTACTCATCTGATTTGGTAAATATGTTCTTGCTTACTTTATAACAGAATCAGTAGGGTACCCAGTGTACTTTTTTTTTTTTGTTAGTGGTACCATGGAATGATGCCAAGATAAACCTGAAACAAAAGGAGTAGTAGTGCAAGACAACAATGAGTTGCCTGAGTGAAATTCAAACATGTAAGCATGTGGAAGTGACCTGCAGTGTGAAGTGCAATGTCTGAAGTGCTCCAAGTCTTTCAGTCTTATACAGAATAAGTAATTCTATAATTAATACATAATGAATCTCTTATGGCCTCTGGAGGTGTTAATACACAGTTAGAAAGTGCTTGAGCTAATCTAAAACTTTTTTGCAGAGAAAAAGAATTATCCCTAGACCATCTGATCCTACTGCTTTCTGCTGACACTGGTAGTAATTTAACTCCTCTGAACACCATTTCATCTCAGTAATCCTGCCGGAAACTCTGCACTCATTGTGTGAGAAAGGGCTTGCCCCCTTCAGCTGAGCTCACCTTATCCAATTCCTTCCTGCATGTGGACACTGGGAGTTTCTGCTGTGGCTGGGAGGAAGTGGATCTATCCTGAGCTAGGTCTAAAGGATGAGGAAGAGCAGAGAAAGCTAAGACCAACTGCTCAGCTTTCCCCCTGCCACCTTGTGCCTCTCTTAAGCAACGTCAAAGTGGTTTTGCTGTCTGTGCTTGGAGTTAAGGGCCTACCTTAATGCTCCTGCACACCACAGAGTCTGTGGACCTGGTGTTTTCAGTATGCAAAGAGATGTGGAAAGTGGTTTTTCTCTTGCTGCACGACTGGCAGGAATCTGACAGTCTTCTGGCAAGCTCTCCTCCCTTGGTGCTGTTCTTGGACGTTTCTTTTGGACAACTGTATTACACTGAGCATTCTTTAAATCCGAGGATTTTTTTTGGAGACATCCATCAACAGGCATCTATTTCACATTAGCTGGGTGGAATACAAAAAGCTGCTGCACACTTTGCTCCAAGTCCAGAAAAATCAAGGAATTACTGAAATTATGCTAAGGAAAATATTCTTCTGCTGATGGACTCCCTGAGCAACCTTAACAGAGTTGGTCTTTCCTCTTTACCAGGATGAATCAGCAGCAGGCTTCTGCCTGTGCAAGCACACAATGGTGTTTCTTGTGATTGCTTATGTTGGGAAGCGACACTTGGAAACAGTAAGGAGTTCTGACAGTTGGTTAAAAAGCCATTATAGGGGGTTACATAGTAGAGGATAAAGTGCAGTTAGCTGTATCCTGTAAGGTAACCTGGTGATGACTGATCTGTTTGAACTCTAAGATATTAGACCATTTCCCTAATTTTCTAGATTGTGCTACTAGATATCCACGCATGGTGCACTCAGAACAAGTAGCATTTTATGTGAAATAAGCAGTCACTCTAAGACTTTCTACAATTTAAAATGAAATTTAAAACTGTCACCAGAAGAATTCTGTAACATTAAACACTAAGAAAGGTTACTGTGAGAAGTGGAGAATAAGAGAGCTGAGAGTATTTGATGGCGAAGCTTATTTTCTTATTCAAATTAATCCTTTTTTTGAGAACACTAAAGAAACTTCCTTCACTGTCCTTTCAAGAGCAGACACATTCAAAGTGATTGAATAAAACAATGCACCCAAGAACAGGGTTTCTCAGTAACAAGGCTAGAACACTGACTGCAAAAGGCATTTCTACAGTTAAGTATCTTCAGTCACCACCTCATGGTACCCTGACAGCTGACTACTTTCAGAAACTGCCTTGGTGTAAGGTTCCTTATAAAATGTGGATACAGAATTCCTGCTCTAATGTTAAATCAGAACATAAAAAGAACATAAAATAATTAGCACTCCTCTACCCAATCTGTCACAGGAAGGTGCAGTCTGTTTACCTGCAGTTACAGAAACTGATCACCTTAAGAAGTGAGCCACCAAGAGCCTCTCTGCTGCGCAGGCTACCAACCTTGGCTTACCCACACGTAGTACACAAGCCCTAGCAATAAGAACTGCATGGCAGCACTAGACATGCCTTGGCAGCCACAGCTGCGCTGAGCCCAGCTCTTGTTACACAATTGGAAAGCAGCAGAGGTATTTGCAAAGCACTCCCTTAAGAACCAGATTTATGACCAGGATTTCTAGAAGTAACTCAGCTCCTCAATACAAGAGAGGGTTCCAGGCAGGAGGAAGAAAACTGGTGCTTCCTCTGGACTGATGAAAAAATACACTACAAAAATAGTTGCCTCAAGCAAAGACTTTGGCCTATTTGAGCAAGAAAAATTCTTTGACAATCGCTTAACTGCCTCTCTGCTATCTTACAGAAAACTAAGATTTAGCATACTCTGAAAAAAAATCCTCAATAACAAAAGGAATCAGAGTTAGAAAGATTTTCTTGGTATGTGTTGCATTCTGCCTTTAGAGAGCTGTGCTAAGATGCAGCTGATCACAGGATTCTGTACCTGAATTACACACAGCTGAAAATAGATGTTTACTTCGATCAAACTGCAAGTGCAGAGACTTCAGCTGTGCTGCTATATTTAGCTTAACAAAATGTTAATTAAGATCATCTCATTCCCAAGACCATTTCAGCAATGAAGCTAAACCCATGCTCTGCACTCAATGACTGTCCTCTGACTGCAACACAAACCAAAAAAATGACTGTATTTGGACCTTAGAATTAGTATGAGGAAGCTATCACTGCTTCAAGATATCCCTAACCCACACAGTGACAATCCTGTAAAGTCAATTCTCTCCCAAAATATAAGGCAGCATCATATAAACCGAAGGACATTTGGTGCAAGCAGACTAACACTGGTCAAGTAAATGTATCTCTCACACACAGAATGAGAGGTTAAAAGTTCTGTAACAGCACTTGCATTTATTTTTGATTACACTGACTAGGGCAGCCTTACTCAGTTTTCCATCACAAAAAGGAGTCCCATGAATGGCCATGTTAACAAAGACCACCCAAGATTCCTACTGCTGAGGAAGTACTAATTGATTTTGGGTAATAAGCAGCAACAGTGACATCTAGTGCCCGTTTGACTTCAAGATCCTGAATTCTATCGCCCTGCTCAGTTTAAATCATTATTTCTATAGGTAAGAAATCAGGATGTCTGCCATATTGCATCTGAATTCTGTCATCAATAAGCATCTACAAAAACCGTGCATCTAGAAGAATTATTTAGCAGGGAAAGACAGATCCCAGCACGTCTAACTCAATTCACTGTACTTCACATGTCAATCCTCTGAGTATCTGCAAAGTCTGAAAAGGTAACACACAGCAAAAGGAAGTGCATATGAACTTTAAATAATCTTCCATGCAAACGTCTCTATAAAACACAAATACATCTGTCTACTCTAAAATGGACAGCTATGTAAGCAAACTCTGATTTCAGACAACTATTAAGAAACTTAGGTGGAAATGGTAAATTCCAAAAAAGTTTTTATTGCTCAGCATGCCAGCAGAAGCTTCACAGTGTACTTAAGTTGTATTAATAATAAAAGATGCAATTTCCACATAATTAAATATTCAAAGACTTCAGACATGCCTACCTTTGAAGTTTTCCAGCAGTGTTATATATCATCTATCTCTTCACCTCAGCATAATCAAGCAATAGGTAGGAAAGAACAAATCTGTACCACACATGACTGCAGTACAGTAATTTCTCTGGAAGTACTCCAAGATTTTTCTCAGCAAATAAAACAAGGTGATTTGCAATTGGCTGAGAGAAAATTTCTAAGTGAGCAAGCGAGCTGAGTATTTCCTAAACCCACTCAATTTTGGTGGCCTTTTTATTGGCATCTAGTTCTCAAATCCAGCCCAGTTTCTCCATTGCCTCTGTTAAACGATCACTGGATTACAGCCAGTTTTTCTTTGATTAGAAAGCTTATTCAATTCTTGAGCAACCTCTTCAAATTACACTTCCTAAGCACCAACACACACAGAAACAAAAAGCAACATATTTTAAAAAAATTACCTGGGATTACAGTTAGCTGAAAGTAATGAAGCTTGTTTGGATCAGGAAAATTCACTTTACATGTACCTGTGAAGCAAAAGAACAATTTGCATCAAACAGTTGGGTTTTCACTGTTATATTACCTTTCACACTGTCCAAATTCACTCCCCTACCTTCCAAGTCAGGTGATTTCCTCCTACACTTTGTCTCTAAGCATTTCCCGACACAGTTGGAGGTCACCTGCAGTAATGGCACTTCACTTTGAGCTTTGAAGCAGCTTATTTCCACTGAGTAACTGTCTCAAAGACCTTGCAATGCCAAAGGACTTGTTCTTCCACATAGGTTGTAACTACATGTTAAGATGATAGCATGTAAAATGAGCATCTCTTCCTTACACATTTGCACACGTGAAGAAATGCATGTATCTTAACGTTTGATCATAGACTGCAGTCTGCAAGAAGTCATGCCACCATGGCCTTGTGCTAACAAAGAATTACTGATAGCTGCAAGGTATAAACCAGAAACAAGCTTTACTGAAAGCCTCATCCAAAAGCCAGTGAAATCTCTATTCAGCTGTCATGCTGAAGTTGCTTCTGCGTACCCAACTACACACATTAACAACAAAAGTTACGGAACAGCATTACAAAGCAAACACTATGTTTTTATTCTCAGACTACAAGAATGTAAGAATAGAAAGGAGAAAACGAGTGGGGGGGAAAGATTAAACATCAATCTGATGAAACTAGTCAGTGGTTTCAGTTCAACAGCTGCAAGTTCACAGCATAACAGCCTTTTGTTTGCATTTGATGCCACAAACCAAGTTGCACAGAACTGGCCTTTCTTGACTATGACAGAAACAAGCTGTCAAGCTGGCACTAGAAGATGTGTATATCCATGGATACATTAGAATCTGTCATGCAGCCTTTAGCTTCTTAACCCATTGAGCTGTCTGTTCTTTTCTGTAGTCAAGGAGCTACGTTTCTGAGATCTAGAGCCTATTTGCCCGTAAAAATAACCAGAGCTGTACACAAACCCTAGTAATGCATTCACATTGCAGTAACTACAAATCCTGATGTGTCTCACTATCAGAGTCTAAACAAAAAAGTTTAACAGAAGTTAAAAATCACTACAAGTAAAGTCTCTTTAACTGCCATAAAAGAAAAAAAAAAAAGATGTGGATACAGAAAGGAAGCGTTAAATAATGGCTTCTTGCCCTCCCTTTTTGCAGCTTCTGCTCTGTATTTTTCCCTTCGGAATTCCTCCCATCAGGCTGTCTGGACACTGAAAACCTGACTTTTAGGATCTGCACATTGATCTGGATTTAGAATCATTAGCAAATAGAAGACGCTTATCAGAAGTGGTACAGAGAAATATAACCTGAAAAGATTAAAAAAATATGGTAAAAGCTTTCCTTAAATGGGGAAAGACTAGAAACATCCCAAGCTACCTGCCGGCATAATCAGAGAGAATATCCACTGCTTTCCCTTACAGGATAAGCAGACGGACAAGACAGCGTGACTGCGCAGCATGCGAACAGCCTGCACGTACACTCTGCCTGCTGCAAGCAGCTCTGCCTCTCTCCCTGCAGGGAAAACATCTTAGATTGCTCTGAAACAGGGATGCGCACCACAGGAAGTTATGTAGAGCAAGCAATGGTCTCTGAACATACTTCTGAGCTTACCAGGCAATCACTTGTGCTTGCCTGTATTCCAAGAATTCATGGCAGAAGGATGCTGCGCTGGTCAGTGCTTGAAGGGAAAGAAAACTCGGCAACAGCTCAGCTTCACTGTCAACAATGACCCTTAGCGACGTATACAAACCATTAAGAACTTCACTCCCCTTTGTAAAACAGCTCTATGTTCTCCTGTCCATGACAGAACTAGGCTTTCCTAGGCTAAGGAACAGCAAACAGATCTAGCTATCTACCTTTAGTTTAGCAGCAATGAGCAATTTCACAAGTAACACACAAGTATCAGGCTACCGTTTGCATATGAAGTGAGAAAGCATTAGGTTGGCTTAAATACGTTTCCTGAGAATGGAGCTATTTTCTCTGCCTCTAAATCAGAATCTGTTTTGAAACAGAGAGAATGAAGAAAGGAAAACAAACAAACAGAAACACCACACAAAAAAAAAAAAAACCAAACAAACCAGGAGTGAGGCAATAAAAATAAATGCACTTGTCAGTTTCAGGTATCTTGTGGATGTTTCATGAGAGGCAAGCTACCATTCCACCAGCACTCAAATTCTGGACCCAAATGATCTATAATGCTTCCCAAAGGACACTAATAAGGGTCCACCTCTCTACAATCTTTTAACAGGGAGCGACAAAGAAAACCAGTTCAAGCCTGAGTGGCAGGGTTTTGCTCAGCTTCCCCTGAAGTTAATAAATATCATTAGCATTCGCATTTCAGTCAAAACATCTAGTTCAATGATCCTTTACCCTTTAAAATGCATGCTATTAAATGCTATACTTACAAGGTAAATTAGCTTCAAGTTCTGCAACCTCTGTTGAAAGAAGGAAAAAAAGAGAGATAAATACTGTTATTTATGCAAGCATAAAGCCATTCTTGAAGACCAAATTGGCAGATCTAATTTAAGCCACCCTGTAAATCACATTTTACTTAAAAATGTAACTAAACTGCAAGGGAGTATTACCTTGAAATTTCTCTTTACGACATGCAATTCATTACAAAAATGCTCATTTGCCCTGTAGAGAAGGCAAATGTATCCTACTGTGATTAGGAGGTCCAGCTCTGCCAAGACTGAAGCATTAAGGCTTCTAATACACAGAGCATTGGCATTTCAAAAGGCATATCCAAACTTGCCTATATAAGGCACTAAAATACATAGAGCCAGAATTCTAGAGCCTGCAAAATACAAGGGTGGAAAATCCTCAAGGATCCAGGTGAGAGTCCAGTGCTGAAAACAAGGACAGGAGGTTCACAGCCTGCATAAGCATCCCTACTCTCCAGCATCTACTCCAATGCTCTTCTGCCATAAACTACACAGGGCCAAGGTTATGCACCGCCTTTGTAGGGAAGCCTCCAGACATGATAAAGTGTCCTGCACACTTGAAGCCAGCTACTGAAATCCTAATTCAAGGGCACCATCATACCAGCTGTGGTCCTGCCTGCAGAGACCAGCATTAGGAGCACCAAATTCACAGTGAAAGACAAACTTCCATTTCAAGCACCTGGCACTGCAACGTGCATTGGTCAGTGACAAAAACCACATCCACTGAGCAACTTCCCCCAAACCACTGCACTGCTGAACAAAACCACAGCAGCACTAAGAGTATTTGCTCCTGTGTCTCCTGGATAGTTCTCTGGGGAGCACAGCTTGCTATAGACAGGCACTTTTGTTCAATTGTAATTTCTATTTATTGTATTTCCCATGCATAAAACTTAAAAGCTATTCAGAAAAGAAAGGAAATACCCTGATACAGTTGCATAGCTCCTAGGAAGAGAAGTTTATTCATAAGCTCTTTCTCTGCCATGCTACTTTCTCTTGAAGACTCCCTGCTTTCTCCCTCTTTTGTGTACTTTGTTGAAGCCTTACTTTCAACTACCTGTATTTCACAGAAGTGTGAATGAGAAACACCAAGATATTTCCTTCTTCTGAAGTTCTAGGAAACTTGATATCATTGCATTTCCAGTAGCCTTCCTCCCCCCCCCCCCGCCACTTGATTTCTGCACAGACCTAGCTCATTTTTTTTTGAAGGGGCTAACAACATGTAAACAGATTTCAACACTAACTCTCAAAAACATACATCTGAAAAAACCTGTAATCCAATTTAGGATACAGGGGGCGATTTCTCGGCACAGAATTCAAACTGATCTGATCACAGTTAAGAGCTAATTCCCTAGAACTTTTCTTGTGTCCTTGCTTACCAGACCTGGCTAGTTTTTGCAGTGAGTTTATTTGGCTCACATTTATCTAAAAAGTTCACAGCTGCACTCTTTACCATCCCTCACTCTGCACCACTACAAGAGGCACAGCTGATTTAACCAAAACAGTGAACACCACACCATACTAGGGCCCTACTTTTGCTAAGTTTTCCAAGAGCGTTGTCTTTATCATATACCAAAAAATGGGATTTCATTTATAGCAAGAGAAGATATAACCAACTTCTGAAGGCTGCAGCTATACAAACCCATCATAAGAGTATTCTCTCACCCCTTTCTCTTTAAGCTCACCAGCCTTTAATACTGGAAGGCATCATTAATCATCTCTACAAGGTACAGTTTAGGACCTGACTCTTATTTTAAGGTGTTGACTGCTTTCCTTATTGCTTGTGCATTGCTCAGCTTAATGAACCCTGCCTGCCTCTTGCTTCAGTTCTAAAAAAAGGGCAGTGGAGAAGAGAAGCACCAAAGGACACAACATATTCAAACCCAGCAATGGCACTGCTGCAGCAGCTCTGCTGAGCCGGGGCCTCACTTCTGCATCCTGCAAGGTTCAGTAGAGAATTTACTGATCACCGTAATTGCTTTGAAGTATGAAGAATGTCCTCTGACACATTCACACTTCTGTTTCCTTTTGTCTTGGCACAAGAATGAGTGGGTTTTCTTGTGAAAACATGAAAATGAAAGTGCTCACACCCACAAGTAGGGAACAGCACATAGTCTTTCTTTGAAGGTGTGCAAAACGAGGCAAGGCTACCGTAACCAATCCACATGAAAGTGGACTAAAACAAGGTCCCTAAAATTAAGGTTTTTGTCAACCCTGCCAAGAAACCACTGAAACTAGGAACGAAGGAACTTTATAAAGGGAAAAAAAGGTAGAGACATGCTTCAACCTACATTTTTAAAGTAACATCAAGTAAGGAAACAGATGTTACTATTAACTGTGCCATATAAATACTGGCAATTAAGAAGAACTAGCATATTTAATGGGCCAAAGCTGCAGTGTTCGTGAGTTTTACAAATTCCAAGACTCTTTGGCAGCAGCAATCTTAAAACTGAAATCATCTTTGTATTTTCTATTTGTCAGAAAGCAAACATTTTAACCACTTCATCCGAGCTCCGTTAAGATTCTGATGTTTTAAGCTATGTAGCTTCTACTAAAATAATACCACTGACAGAACTATTCTCCATAAGAAAATGCTCCTTGTACAGCCTGCCAACTTAAGAGGTTTAATAGGTTCATAAATAAGCAAAATATAGAAGAAACAATTAGAGCTCTACTGCACTGAACTTTCAAGACCTCCAAAATCCTCACTAAATTAAAATGCAAACTTAATCTCACAATCTTCCTGGCCTTCTCTATCAAAAAAAAAAAAACCACTAACTACAGATAGGCAGTAAAGAAAATTCAATTCCACTGCTTTTCATTGGATTTTGTAGACAATCGGTATGTGTGTTGCAATCCAGTCAGGATCCTCACTGTTTCTTTTGATGCAGAGACAAAACAAACCTATAACTCAAGTCTCTGAAATATTGTGTGAAAGCACTTCAGAACTGCCACAGGAAAACGGTGCTCATCAGTGCCCACTCAGCACAGGCTTAGAAACACCCTGAAGCATCTGAACCTCTCTTGTAGTCAAGAAGGCTTATTGCCAAGAAGTGGCAAACCCCAGAGCACTGCAAGGCCCTGCACCCACTCTGATAAGCCATCCTGGGTAGGCCTGAATGCTCTTAAGTGCAGACACAGGCCAGAGCTTCTGCAGGGTTAAAGAAAGACAACAAACCCTCAGGTGCAGTCAGCCCAGACCAGTTCCCCAACAGCCAGGCTGATGTTCCTGAAACCTTACGTGATCTGTTGCAGGAGCACACCCTGGTATACCTCTGCAGGTATGTTTGCAGAGTCCTGCTTTTGATACAGGAGTGGCTGAACAGTTACAAAGGCTCTTTTAAACCACAAAACCAGTAAAAAGGCAAGGGTTGAATTTAAACCTACTACAGACTTGTGAATGAAGAGCTGAATGCAAACTGATTGCATATCAGAAGCAGCTTAGGACCTTTTTTAAAAGAGGAGAAAGCTAAACCTAACACAAGCAACCAGAGCTATTTATAAATGATTTCACAAACAACAACTCTGCCTACCCATGATAACTCTCAGGACAGATGTGGAACACACACTCCTGATGTGTGCAGGTTTATGAGACACCCATATAAATGTTATATTCAGAAATGTACAGATTACAATCACATTGTTCTGCTCCTTCCTCTACCCCACATCAACAAGTCAGAACACAGAAGTGCTTTGTTTATTAACCATGCCACATCAAGTCAAGCCCTACGCTTCCCACTGAAGTTTGTTTTGAAGTACACGAAATGGAAGTATGATTTCCTCAACTGAAATTAATGTTCTCATTCACAGCAATACTTATTTCTCTGTGGTTTTATCCAAAAATTTCTTTCCTGTTTAGGCTTTTCTTTAATGTACATCTTTAAGACTACTAGAGATTAAATACCTTGACACTGACAAAAAAAAAATCTCCATTTTCTACGTAGTAATTCTAGCTGTATAATTCTGTTTGCCTCCTAATCCTTATCCATCTATCTTTACAGCTTTTCCTGCTTTGCTCTGAGCTGTACAACCATACTGATCTGTATTAGATATCAAACCAACCCCCAGCACTTCCAGTTTTTCAATAAAGTAAGAGATGCCTATTTTCTTTCTTATTTCTAACGTTTGTATTTTGATTTTTTTGAGGTTGTTTTTCTATTGTTTTTAAACAAGCACCAATTCAGATGCTTCAGCTTCTATACACTGTTACAAAACTTAGTATGCTGACATCAAACACTAGAAAGCTCCACTGTGGTTGGAAATCTCTAACTCTGCAATGTATCACTTCATGCTTCAGGTACACTGAAAACAAAAAAAATAATCAGAGGTGTATGATCACTTCCCTTCTCCTGATGACCACACTATTCCTGATCCAGGCCAAGATGCTGTTCGCCTTCTTGGCCACCTGGGCACATTGCTGGCTCATGTTCAGCACCCCCAGGTCCTTTTCTGCCATGCAACTTTTCAGACACACTGCCCTAAGTCTGTAGCTTTGCACAGGGTTGATGTGACCCAACTGCAGGACCCAGCATTTGGTCTGTTAAACCTCATATCATTGACCACAGCCCATTGATCCAACCTGTCCAGATCCCTCTGCAGGGCCTTCCTACTTTCAAGCAGTTCAACACTCCCATCCAATCTGTTGACACCTGCAAACTTATTGAGGAAGCACACAATCCCCTCATCCAGATCACTGAAAAAGATATTAAACAAAGGCCAGCCCCAAAACTGAGTCTTGGGAAACATCACTATATTTAACTCCATTCAGCACAACTTTCTGGGCTCCAGCCAGTTTTTCACACAGCAAAGAATACACCAATCTAAGCCATGAAACAACAGCTGCTCTGGGACAAGTTTTGCCTGCAAGAGACTTAAGATCAAGCCCAACCATTAACCCAACATTGCTAGGTCACCACTAAACCATGTCCCTGAGCACTGCATCTACATATATTTTTAAGCCCTCCAGGAGTGTTGACTCAACCACTTCCCTAGGCAGCTTGCTCCCTTGCACAACAATCCTTTCAGTGAAGAAATTTTTCCTAATACCCAATCTAAACCTCCCCTGGCACAACTTGAGGCCGTTTCTTCTCATCCCATCACTTGTTACTTGAGAAAGAGATCAACACCCCCCACCTCACTACAACCTCTTCTCAGGGAGTTGTAGAGTACGAAAAATCTCCTTATGCCTCCTGTTCACCAGACTAAACAATCTCAGTTCCCTCAGCCATTCCTCTTGAGACTTGTGCTCTAGACCCTTCACAAGCTTCAAAGCCCTTCTTTGTACTGTATAACCACATTAGACATGTAAGCAATCAAAATAACTGCTCAGAAAAACTAACAAAGGGCACAGTGGGGAAAAAGGACTATTTAACTTGTGACCATCACTAAAGACAAGGACAGTGCCTGATGACAGCTGATAGCCCACATACTTCCAGTTTTAATAAAAGTACTTCAGATACTGACTTTGAATTTTCTTCTCATTCATACAGCTAACGTCATATCTAAATTATTTTTTCCTACTTCAAGGCAGTACCAGTTTGCAGACATATAGTAGGTTTATGCCAAATCTCTAGAAGTCTGTACACACCATCTATGCTTATCAGTGGCTGAGGTCAAAACCATCTATCCCACAATCAAAATGTCATGGATGTATTTACCAGTGTACATGGTATATCTGAGGACTTCAGGGTTATCAGTGTGGCAACACACCCTTCAAAGAGATCTTGTAATGCCTCCCTGGACAGGACTCTCAACACAAACAAGGCTGTCTTTACCTCCAGATATTAACCACACACTCTCTTCATCTGGGCATTATTTCCAGTAAAACTGGCAGACATCTATCTGCAGACTTTATTAGACTATCACCAATTTACTGTGGATCAGGAATAGGCAAGTATCTCCCAAGCACATCAGCAGCAGCACTTGACCTGGCCATCAGCTATTCTGACCTTGGTTCATAGACTACTACCAGCTCACAAGGCTGGAGGGATTCAGGGTACTGTGCCAGTAATCACTCTGAGCTAAGCTTCCAGGATAGCACACCATGTGTGGAGGACAATGCACAGATCTGCTGCCTGCTGTTCTCCTACTGACTCAGAAGACGACTTACCTGCAGCCAAGAAGGATCCACGTGTGTGCTACAAAAAGCACATGGCTATCGCTGAGCTCTTCTAATGTATATGACTGTGGTGCCTTGTTCCTTCACCTCAGAGGCTTTACATAGTAAAATAAAACCATCTTTACTAACACTGTTAAGAGGTAGAGCTCAAGCAGCATAACCTCAGCACAGCTGCTGGGACAAACACAGAACGTGCTAAGCCTGTCTCATCTCCTCCTCTTTCTTCCTTCCTTCCTGATGGCCGGCACTTCTTTATTTTGTAGAACAGATAATCTTGTCATTCACAATTGACACGAGATTGACCTGAGCCTTTCACTAACTGTGCAACTGTCACCTGTTAACTCCATCAGTACAACCACTCTTATACCTCCCTCCCACATCGAAGACAACAGTCTATTAGACTTTCATACAATCCAGCAGTAAAAGGTACCCTCTTTGTATGCACCTCTTTAGCAAGCAGCTATCAAACTCATTCCTGCAGATCTATACATAACCTACAAATGCTATCAACATCAGAAGTCCATCTTCACTCAAGCTCTTAACACTGTAGATGCTGCTGGACCAAATTCTATAAACTTTCGTTAACTGGATGGTCTACATTTAGCTTAAGGAGTAACTCAAAAGAGAATATCCCGAATAAGTCTTTTTCACACTCTCACTTTCAGAGTAGTTATGCCAAACTGCTCTGCTTGCACTGTCAGGTCCCATTTTGGTTCAGAATCCATTCTAACCAGACTGACAGCTCCTCCTACAAGTCTTTTGGGACAGCCACATGACGCAGCTTTCACACACAATCAGATCACGATCTGGCACACATAGCTGTCAGAAGAATGCCAGCAGTGACCTGCTTTTACCATGTATCAGTTTGGGACTCAACCTGTTCAATACTTGGTCTGCACTGCTTTGCTAATGGTAGCCATAGCAATCATAATGCCAATACTAATTTCCTATAGCTTACATTCTTTCCTGCCCCTGCAAACTAAATCCCAGTAAGGTTTTAGTCATAAAAGCAAAACCCACGATTCCTCTAACACTAGTGTAAAATTTATTATGTCACTATGCACTGTACCAGGTATTGTAATTGAAGTGTATTTATGTTACACTGCTATTCTGCCCTTAAATCTATATCTGTAGGTTAGTTTAAATCTCAGATTACATATATATATATATATATATTTTTTTAGTCATTTGGCTTTGTAGCTTAGCCTGGTTAAAGAGCTTATTACTCCTGCCTGCAATCTTTTCCCCTCAGAAGTGGAGTTAAATTAGGATTTCCAAACTGGAAGTCTAAAACAAGCCCTTTGCAAGAGTTACCACATCAGGGTTTAAACTGATTAAAACTCCCTGTCCTTACAACACTGCAAAGACAGAAAATCGTGAATAACATTCCTACAGTCTAGTTGATGCACTTCTCACAGCACTGAGGCAGCAGCATTTGCAGTGAAACCTCGCCCCAGGATACAGTTACATGACAGAATCTACCCTAACTCAGAGTTCAGGCAAACATACCAGTGTCCATCTCAAGTTGCTCTGACCCAAGAGCAGGAAACGTGAGTTTCCTTGGATTGGCATGAATCCTAATAGTGACAGCTCACACATTTGCAGCTTTACGTTCACTATTGATCAGAAACATCAACCTAAACAATACATTCCTTGCTATTAGATCGAGCTGCACAGCTTGAGCACTAAAACTATCAACCAGAGGGTGTAAACCTGAGTTTAAGACCATAGTAACTGCAAAGTGTCAGCACTTAACAGATTTTTTTAATATAAGATTATCTATGCTACAGGAAAAAAAGTCAGCAAGAAAGAGCTGTCCCTGATTTTACTATAAAATAGTTTAATTATTGTCTCACAAACCACCTCATTTCCCCAGAATGTAAAAAGTTTGGTGTGTTTTGTTTTTTTTTTTTTTTCCTCACGAATGACAAGCCAGCTGGTAACAACCTACAGTAACCTTCCTAGAAAGGACCATATCATACTACAAAATTGAGTTGGCTTTTTATCCACAGCTTCATATTCAACTTCTAAAGATTCCAGAAGTACAAAAAAATACCTCTTTGCGTTGCTTTTAAAAGCTTTTTAAAGTCCATTGCCTCTGATTTATACCATTGAAGATGGCAGATCATTGATGTTACTTTTGGGACTTTCTTTCCTGTCAGAGGGAGCTACAGTTTTGATCAAAAAAAACCCCAAACTTCCTATATATTTAGTGATTTTTTTTTTTAAATCACTTTTTAATTGAGAACACATTCTAGTGAGGGACTAATTTTTCAGTAGAGTAAGTAGGAGACTTTTTTACGTTTTGCATTATTCAGTAAGCGTCCCTCAGGCAATGAGCTGTCGGAGATATGATATATGCCCATATATACCCTACAATAGAAATTCTGAGTTAAGTCACAAGCAATACTTCTAGAAATCATTTTATGTGCAATTTAGTATTGTTTACTGGCAGCACACCCATAAACGTCAACCCCAAGATATTTAAATGTAAGTCCCTTTCACCTTTAACAAGTAACTTGTCTCGAACAGACACCCTCCGAGTCGAGTCAGAAGCTGGATTGGATGCACGGGGTCTTCTGACACCATCATCCCGCTTCAACTTGCTTGCCAGAGTTAGCATTACTGCTGTTTTCAATCTAGAACACAAATATTTAGAACAAAGTCAACTGTCAAAACTAAAGCACTAAAGGGAAGGGAAGTACAAAAGCAGGTTACAGTTAGTTCCTTATTCAACAATTACCATCATATTCTTAGCAATGCAGTTAATATGATGGAAATAAAGACAAGGGTGGCCTAGAGTTCTTGAAGAATAAGAGTTTGTTTCAGATGTGAATTCTGAGGGAATTACAGTATCTTAGGCCAAGAGCAAGTTCAGTTTTGCTGGAGAAAGGTTCAGCTTTCATTACTGTTTACAAACCAATTTCAGTGCATCATCTCCTGCAGTGTAACACTGCTTTACATCACTCCTTCAATAGTGTTTCTGTGAAAATACTCCCGCCAGATCTCTGGCCACACAACCTGCTACAACCATTCTCATCTATACTTCACAATATTCAGAGATACTTCCGACTAGTAAAAGAAAACCCTTTTGAGGAGACAAAAAAAAAAAAAAATAGAGAGAGAAAGGGGAGGGGTTCCTGGAACAATTCTCTAGCATTAGGAAATGGTCTTTGAGTAAGCTACCAGGACAGAGGAAAGGAAATTAATTTAAACAGCAAATAGGGCCATTATCTACACAGCTGCCCAGCAGTAGCATTTCACAGTTAAAGCAACAGTGAACAAAGTTGCACACAGATATTTGATAACTGAACAGTTTTGCTGTGCCAGTCCAACCTGATAGATAACTGCACTGATGAATTACAATAAAAGGTAGACAGAATGCCAAAGGCAATGTCATGACTTAATACATTTCAATACAGCTCCTAGTTGAAGGCACCTCCTTCTTCTTACCAGTCTGGCCAAAACCTACATAATGCTAACAAGATCCACACCCTTTAGGCCCCATCACAACTAAAATGGTAGGAGAAACGTTTATCCTTTAGTCATGCTGAGTTTAAAAAAAAAAATAGGGGGAAATCCAATTTGTGGAAAGTCAGCATAAAGCCTCCACAGGAACCAGTGTGGAGAGATGACCAGATAGGCATGATGCAGCAGATAGGAAGACATGAAACACATGCTCAGGTAACATCAGCCCTCAGAGTATCAAACAGAGAATCAGCTGAGATATTCATAATGCAGAAAACAAAGTCCAGTAAAGCACCAAGATGAAAACAATCACACTAAAAAATGACAAGATATGATACAAAATGTAACTTGGGCAGCTTCAGCTCTCTGTGTCTGGATGTTTCTTTCCTTCACACAAACAAGCCCTGAAATGAAATTTACCAAGTCCATTGCAACAGCAGTTGCTTTGCTTGTTCATTTCATAAACCAGGAGATAAGCTTCTGGCCTGCCAATCTACTCACTACATTTGTAAGAGACAGCTCTATGGCTTTCCCAGGTTTGAGAGAACTGATGGATTTATACCAAACATCTAGCTAACACCAAAACACCAGTGAAGGAGCAAGAAAGAGAAATTAGACAATTTACATGACACTCGGATGTGGAGAAGAGCATAACAGATAAGTGAGTAGCAAAAAAACATATTTCACAACAGTACCTAATAGCATGAAACTATGGTAAGATCTACAAAAAAAGTCAAATTCTCTGAAACTGACATGGATGTATGTTAGCTTCAAGACATATATTTAAAAAAATAAATAAACAAACAACAAACCACAAAACAACACCAGCAAAAACCAACAACAAAAAAGCCCCACTACACACACAAGTCACAAACTAAAATTTAGTAAAAATCCAGTTTGCTCGACTGAAGGTTTTTTTCCTATCACTATCCCAGAAAAAGAAATATGATGACAAAACACTCCTTTTTTTTCTCCTAGAAGAGAAAAGCAACAGCTTTTTAAAGAGGATGAGTACTAGGAAAGTCTGGGAAGTAGTGACACATACTCCTAAAAGAAAACAAGAAAAAAAAAAAAAAAACAAAAACAAAAACACCAACATCCCCTCTCCCGCCCCC
This sequence comes from Indicator indicator, assembly GCF_027791375.1. Taxonomy (NCBI): domain Eukaryota; kingdom Metazoa; phylum Chordata; class Aves; order Piciformes; family Indicatoridae; genus Indicator; species Indicator indicator. The sequence continues at coordinate 10,473,389 of NC_072014.1, read as the reverse complement.
CCCCAAATAAAAACTATAAATTGCAGACAACACTCTCTCCCACTAGAGAAACTCTTTCAGGTGTCAAATGAAATCAATTTCAATGGGAATTAAATAGCTAAATATATTTATAGATCTGCTTCTTCAGTCTTTATCCTGGAAAACCAAAGAGGAGTGCGACCAGTATGGAAATGCGATGATTCGCTCCAGATATCGCCGAAATTGCAGCGATGCCTCAATGGAAGAGAGCGAGGAAGCACCCAAAACTTGCTAACCGGGGAAAGTAAGGCTTTGCCCCTGCACGGCACCGGGGAAACAGGAGATAGAGGGGTACTGTGCTTATCTATACGGAAGGGCAAGAGAACCCCGGAATTTCTCCAGCTCCCTTGCGACCGGAGGAAGGAGGGGGGAGGAGGAAAGGAGGGAGCAAAGGGCCGCCCTGCCCCACTCCGCCGCCGCTAGCGGGAAGCCCTTCTGCAGGGGGACTCGCCGGGCTCCTGCGGTGGAGCAGGACCTGGTGGAGGCAGGGAGTGGTCCCGAAGGCCCAGCGGAGTTGGTCCCCTCCGGCGTCGTCGGGGACCTGAGGCCTGGCGGGCCAGGGCCGCCCCAGGAGATGCTGGGGGGGCAGCAGGTTGGGGAGCGAAGGCCCAGGAACTGAGAAAGGCCCAGATCTGAGCTGAGAGAGTTAGCCATGGCCCACAAAAACTGGGGGCGACCTCACCTACCTTAGCGCGGTGTCAGGGCCCGGCTCCCGAGGCCAACACCATCCCCGGGGCTGGCCCGGGGCAGGGAACGGCGGCGCAGCTCCTCCCTCTGCCCGCCCTCCCTCCTTCTCCTCAGCAGCGGCGCCGGAAGTGGGCGGGGCAGGGGGCGGTGCCGCACTTGATCTCGCGATATTAGGGGGTGGGGAAGAGCATTTACTCAGTTCTCGCGAGAGTTGGGAGTGACAACCTGTCACGTTATGGGCCAGCGGCGAATGGGGCTGTTTTGGGGTGCAGCGGCGGGGTTCTGGCCTCGGGGGAGCCTGGTGGGTCCTAGTCTGGTGGCTCATGGCTAAGGGGTCTTGCTGTGCCGAAGAAAATCATCCCCCTGCCAGCGGGAAGGGCCAAGCTGCAGTGGTTTAACACCTCGCTTTCTTTAGTCTATGCATTAGTGACTGCTTAATTCAATTAATTTACTTTGTACGTACCGGCGCCATTGTAGTGGAAGCAGTGGTCAAGCAGATTAAATGCGTGTGAAGAACTGATTGTAAGTGCATTTGTAAGTGTTGGCGAGTAAATGGTTTGGATATCATGACTCACTCTAGACTAACTTGACCATTAGTCTCTTAGAAGCTCATGATCAGATCATATCAACAGGTAAAACTTAACTTTCTAAAAAGAGTTCTACTATTTGTTAGCTTCAAGTGCAGGAGCGAACTGCAATTAAGCTATCAGAGAAGCAACTAGGTTAAAAAGCTAGAGAACAGACTTGGGAAAGTTTAGCAGACACCAATTAAAACACTCACTGCAACCTAAGCATCCATTGCAACAATACAGCTTCACTTAGAAAAAACAAACAAACAAACAAAAAAAAGGAATTTAGCTTAGTCAAATCCAGTCAAAAGAGTGCAGAACTGCAACTTGAAGGCTTTAAATGTCCTTCACCACTTCCATTTGCTGATGCCTTGGTCTTCAGCTGGAAAAAACTGTAAGCAAAAGATGGGAGGAAAAGCATGTGTTTAGAAAAACCTGCTCTTTACTCTGGCTTCAACAGCATAGAAGGTAAGAAGGGAATTAAGGGGAAAAATACACCCAATGTGTGTATGTGGGCTGATGATGGCTATAAACAGTGAACATGGCAGTCCTTTTCCTGCCTTAGCTTCATGGCTATGCCACAGACACAGCAGCCAGGACATCTAAATAGCGCCAACTTTAAGAAGAAAAAAAATCTCCACGATTATCTGAAACTCTAAATCCTTGGGGTGTTTTCTGATTACTCCAAGTGCAGATTGATCCAGAATGAGCCTATCAGCTAGCTGTAGAGGTGCAGGAGACAGCTAGGACCCTGGTGGTGCACCTTGCACCAGAGGTTGTCCGTTCAGATCTTACCACTTGCCTCCTTCCTGGCATTGCCATAGCAATCAGTCTCTTTTCTTTGCCTTGACCATCTCCCTTCTCCTTTGCCAAGTGGATGGGTACTGCATTTGTGAGCAACTCAGACACTAGATGTCTTAGAAAAGCCTCTGTGTGACTCTGCATCCAGATTCCCATACCAGTGCAGCTAGGAACCAAGGAGATGGCCTGAGGATAGTTATACTTTCAACAACAAAAGCTGCTGTGGATCCTACAACACAACTTTGTGACCCCATCCATGGGGCATACGGGGGCAAAAAAAAAGGTTACAAAGCCAACCACGGCCCCAATATTTCTTGGCTCATTTGCCTCTTAATAGTGACATCCTAGAAATACAAGCTTGACTCTTCAAGGTACTGATGTGTTTTTTTGCTGTTATTGTTTTCCTCTTCTGAAGTACACTGCCAAAGTCCAAATTTGCCCTGCCTTAACAACAGCTAGGATGCTCTTCAGAGAAGTCAAGGAATGTGCTTCTGTTTTATCTTAAGTTGTCTCCAGCTGTTCTTCCTTTGTCTGTGGTATAGCAGTTGAGTGAATATCTGGTCACTGTGACCTGTGCAGGGATTAATAAAATTTATTTACAGGCCAATTCATAAAGGTGCTGTCAAGAAACCACTGCCTCCTCTGAAGACTAATTAAAGCTGTGTCCAGAACAGGCTGCAATGGTGTCAAGTCTCCTTGCACCCTCTGCCAATTCCTCTTACTAGTGATGAGCAAAATTCAGCATCTGATGTTCAGTGACCTTCTGAGTTACTCAGAAATCTCAGTTTTCCAGCAGCATGAAGTCCTTGAAAATCAGGTCAATCTAAACCATGGCCTGGCTGTTCTTTTTCTTCAGGCAGTGCTGTTGTAAGTCTAGACAGGGAGACAGCAGTGCCGTTTAGTGGAAGCAAGAGACTCCTCTTACTGTGCTTCCTCTCTACCCACACAACATCTGGGCTGGGAAAAGCTAAGTGCAGGTGGCATAGTTACACAAAATGTGTATCATGAGGGATACATGGTGCATGCACACGCTTCCCACTGCCACATTTTCTCAGCTCATATTTATCCGTTTGTTTGTTTTGTGTTTGGCAAGATGGTTTTTTTCCCTAGTCGCACCTCCTTTTATCTCACAGACTCGAGGAACATAGTGTAATCCACACCTGAAGCTCATCTCTCAGCCTCCCAGAAGTGAGGCCACAAGGATCTTGAGAATTTCTGTTTGCTTGAAGAGAATCTGGATTTTCACAACTACCAACTGATCTAGGGCACATTCAGATTCCTTCAGTGAAAACTTCCCTGGTGGCTACCCTAAAACAGGCACTGCACTGTGTGTCTGAGTCATCAAGACAAGGTATTTCAAAAGGCGGTGCTGAAGAAGCACAAGGCTCAAAGGTTCTGCACCTAAGGAAATAAACACTGGCCAGAGGAGTTTATAAAACAATTTCATAATGTTACATCTCCACCTGTGCATCACTTAGTACTTAAAAGCACTAACAGCTGGGTGAAAATTGCTAACAGTTGAAACCCAGTCTCTGCTGGTGCAGATGTGATGGAGTATTTTCTTTTCCCATCACTGTGCCTGTGACTTGGCAAGTATTGCAGGTTTCACACAGCAAGAATTCAAGCAGTTGCAGACATCACCTGGTGTGGCAAACAAACCCAAGGTTTCTCCTCTGTTGGATTCCAGGCAATTACCCATCCACTTTCCATTACCCAGCTGTGACTGTTTTTAAAACTAGAGAAGATGAAACAAGCATCTTGCGTTTAAACTATGCCATCATTTAAAGACTATTTATGGCTTCTTGTGTCCCTTTTGGTCTTTTTCTCATATTTTTATTTAACACAAAATGTCTGTTTGCTGGAGATGAAGCAGAGGAAGCCTGCTTTTTGTTAAAGTATCGGCTCCTGCCTTATGGAATTTCTCATACTGTGAGCAAAGAGAGCTAGCTGTTATCCCGGCTCCCTCCTGGGTTCTCCAAACACAGCTTTTCTATGCTCTCACTTTAAGAACACTATTTCTGTATCCAGACACATCCCATCTGCTGAAAGATAAAGTAGAAGTCTTGGTTGCTCATGTTTTGGTCCCAGCATTTGCAGTCTCCAAAGGGATGCTCATTCTGTTTTTATACTCACATGCTCAGCAAGCCAGGACAGCCAGGATCACACATTTTGCCTACAGAAGAGGAAGAGGCCTTAATGGAGAAGGCCAAATGATCTTATACCTTAATACAGGGAATGGTTAAGCTTGGGTTTAAGGCTTTTTTGATAAGGGATCTGATTTTAAGTACAAAGATAAAAACAATAGGATGACACACTATTTGCAGTTGTTAAACAGTGAAGGACTTGCAGAAAATGTCCTCACTAATACTCTTTGCTTTCTACCACCTTTGTTCCTTCTCTGAGTTTAACCTCTGTTGGATTTTCCACTCCCTCTCTTAAACATGGACATCTGCTTTTAGATTGAAATCATTGTAAACTGACCTGTCACAGCAGACATGAAGCTGTCTTTGGAGAAGGAAGAGGCTGCTATGCAGCAGTAACTGCAGCAATGCTGGAGCATCATAGCTACTAGTTTATAGTCTCTTCTCCCAAGGAACACGCAATGGGACTAGAGGAGGTGGTCTCTGGTTATGCCAGGGGAGGTTTAGGTTGGACAGTAGGAAAACTTTTTTTCCCCAAAAGGGTTGTCAAGCCCTGGAACAGACTGTCCAGGGCAGTGGTGGAGTCCCCATCCCTGAAGGGGTTTAAGAAGTCACGTAGATGTGGTGCTGGGGGACATGGTTTAGTGGTGACCTGGTTAAAGGTTGAAGTCAATGATCTTCAAGGCCTCTTCCAATCAAAACAATTCTGTCATTCTGTGATATGCCAAGGCAAAGTAAATATGACTGATGTGAACCAGACGAGATCGTTGCCATGTATAATGCTTTGCCCTCTGCACACTTCAACTTGTGTCTGCTGCAAGCCATCTGGAAGAGGAACAGACTGCTGTAGTTTCATTGTGGTCATGGTAGCAATATCAGAGCTTTTTTCCATACTGCTTTATTAAAGTCATATGAAAAGGAGATCTCAAGAGGTCTTGCAGCAACCACTGCCTTCTTGTTAGTCAATAAAATTGGGCATCACTGTGGACAGCAGAGCACTGAAGGAGAAACATGCCAGGAGAAGAGCAAAACCAACCCCATGGGCTGTGTCTTGTGATGATTACCAAGTGGCTGAGATTTGATGTATACTTTATAACAATCACACAACCCTCTGATTAAAATCAATGTACATGTCTGGGTGCTGATATCTATCAGAGAACTGCATTGACCTGGAATTTAGCTGCTGCTTCCCTTGAGCTCTGATAAAAGCAGAGCAAAGAACACCAGAAAAAGGTTTAAAATTGGATTAGAAAACAAGGTTCCACCTGCAAGTCTAGGGAAAAACAGACAAACAAATAAAAAGCCCCACACTGATTTTATTTGGTTTTTGAAGGTGTGGGTTTCTTGCCTAGACAGTTCTAATCTTGGTGTTTGAGTATTCCTCTCTTTCCATCTCCTAAAGCATAGTCCCATGCCCATGGGATTACACATCCATGGTGATGACAGCCCCCAGTGACAGCCTGGGCTTTGGAGATGGGATTAATCTTAAATTCCAGTTCTCCACCACCCTCGACAAAAAGAAGTCACTCTTCATGTTTAGATGGAACCTCCTATGTTCAAGTTTGTGACTATCACCTCTTGGGGAGGTGGTGGAGTCACCATCACTGGAGGTCTTTAAGAAAAGATTGGATGTGGCACTTGGTGACACAGTTTAGCTGATGTTGTGGTGTTAGGTCATAGGGTGGACTTGATGATCTCAGAGGTCTTTTCCAGCCTCTGTAATTCTGTGATTCTGTCCTGTTGCTGGGCACCACTGAAAAAAGACTGGCCCCATCCTCCTGACACCCACCCTGTAAATATTTATAAGCACTGATAAGATTCCTCCCTCAGTCCCCTCTTCCTTAGGCTAAAAAGCCCCAAGTCCCTCAACCTTTCTTCATATGAGAGATATTCTTGTTCTCTAATCTTCTTTGCAGCCCTTTGCTGTACCCTCTCAAGCAGTTCCCTGTCCTTCTTGAAGTGGGGAGCCCAGAACTGGACACTGTATTCCAGATGAGGCCTCACCAGGGCAGAGTAGAGTGGAAGGCAAACCTCCATCAACCTGCTTGCCACACTCTTCTTGATGCATCCCAGGATACCATTGGCCTTCTTGGCCACAAGGGCACATTGCTGGCTCTTGGTTAATTTGTTGTCCCCCAGGACTCTCAGGTCATTTTCACAGAGCTCCTTCCAGCAGGAGAGGAGCAGACCTTAAGATTTTTAGCTCTGCCTCTATTCTGTTATCCACAAACATCCTAATGTCTCCTATCTAGGTTCTGACGTAGTGCAACACATTGCCTACAGCTGCAATTCAGTTGGGATGGTCAAAAGAAGTGACTAAACAACAAGGTCTATGGAGATAACAGTAGCCAAGGCAAGTTCTAGGCAAGCAGCCAAGGCAAGCATTTTGCAGAGGTGAAAAGCCAAGCAGTTTGAGACTGTCAGGCAAACCCAGCAGCTCTCTTGTGCAAACTGGGTGCTTGGGATTAACCTCAACTCTTTCTTGCACCTAGAGGGGACACTACAACACAACGGTCAGGGAAGTCCCCAGCTCGTTGGCTTTTAGGAAGGGAAACCAACTTTGGAATTGGAAGGAGCAATAGACAGCACAGGAACTGAGAGCTCCTTTGCTCCAGTTCATTGTGTAGCTCTTTTTTTTTGCTACAAAAGATGATTCCCTGTGGAATTAGTGCTTGATGTTGCATCAAGAAAGCACAGTCATGGTCCTCTACCCCCACCTATATGCATCCTCCTGGACCATGAGGCAGACTGACTCAGAGAAATATTTATGAAGCATATCTGAATTTTTCTCCCTTCTTTTTTTCTTCTTCATTCCAGCATTTGGGGATGGAACCATTCTCTTGGGCCTGTGAAGCCTTTTCTCAGAGCTTTGCCATAAACCATCTGGAATTCCCTTATTACTGTGACAACTCACAGTGATACTCTAGCAGATGCAAGAGGTGATTCCTTTAAATATTTACACTCTTTAAACTTTTAAATGCCTTCACCAAAGTTATTTCAGTTACTGCATTTTCCTGATATGCCTTCTCCCACTTCTGGCGGGTTTGGCATAAATCACAGCCTTCCATTTTGTAAAGCTACTTTTTTTTTTGTTTTTTCCTTCTCAAAGATTCTTCCTGTCAAGTCTTACCAGTGCTGGTCCAAAAGATTTCAGGCTTGTATGAGAAGCAATTGGAGATGGAGGGGTTTGTGCAGTGAAAGGAATGATCAGGCACAGAGAATTGCAATCTCAGGACATTAAGTTCTCCTTTCTGAGAACATAGAAATAAGATTTCTTTTGTGATGTGAAGAGTTAGGGCTGTGCCAGCCATTAAACAAGTGACAGATGCTCTCTATTAATCCCTCTCCGTTCCCAAAGACTTAGGGGTTGGAAGACTAAAACTACTTTAATTAAAATAATACTAGGAATAGAATGAAATATATACAAAGATAAGACCAATATTGAACCCAGCCTCCCTGAAGGCAATTACATCACTGTCACCACTGATACCGTGGCCAGACCCTGGGGAAGTCCCAGGTTGGACTCCGTGGCAGAAGGCAAACTGGATTCAGGAACTCATGGATCAGGATTGAAGGCAGAACAGTGCCCTCCCCTGGACACCAGCCCTTGAAGAAGAGACCATACCCCTTGAGGTCCATCAGTTTTATACCAAATATGATGATATATGTGGACTGGGATTCCTCCTTGGTCAGTTAAGAGTCCCCTGTCCTGCCTGTCTGCTCTCCCTGCAGGTGCAGCCTTCTACTCTGCATCCGTAACACGGTACACAGGGTTTAGCAGTGACCTTGGTCTGCACACCAGTCCTTGGTGCTAACTGAGTGCACTGAGTGTTGTCACAACCAGAAGCAGCAGCCACTCTTTGTGAAAACATGCCCTTAGCTGCAGAAAGTGCAGGGACTGAGAAGAGACTGAGCTGAAACCTAAAATCGCTGAACGCAATTGGTCCTGTTCTGACTCAAACCAAGACAAATGAAACAGAAAATTAAGAACACCCTGGGAATGGAGCATCTTCCCTGGAGCCAGAAAGCTTTCCCAGCCCCATTTGCAAGCACTTCTGTGGGAACCTGAGTGCAGGGGGAGAATCCAGGGCCGCGAGTCGCTGGGGGAAGTTCAGAGACAGAGGAAGTGGTTCAGTGGTGGCTAGAGAGGTGGCAGCCAAAAAATGAGACTTCTGAGGTTCAGAGGAAGCTCATCATTGCTAATTCAGGCAGCAGTTTGGAGTCCCAGGAGCCTTCAGCAGCTGCCTATTCCTCTAGTCCAAAGTGCTGGGTTTTGCAAGAAAAGAGTAACCCATCACAGCTACTTACACACGTGCAGCTGAAGTCACCTCCAGTTCAAAGTGAAACTTCACTTGGAAGTTCACTTCAAAGATTATGTGAAAAATAACCTTTTTTGTCAAGGCAAATTAAGAGCAGCCAGATCTCACTGAATAGCCTCCCCAGATGGCAACGTGAGAACATGACAAAATGATTCCCAGTATTGCTGATAGACAAAAATTATTATTTTTAAACAGCACCAAACAGAAGGAGAAATTACAACATCAAGAGCACCAGTATCAAGCATATTAAAAGCCAGTACATTGCCGTAGCACCAGCAGCAGCTTATTTTTCCTCTTCCTCAGGGTGCCAAGCCTGACACAGAATTCCCCTCACCCACTCAGAGGGAAGTTGGCCAGGAGGTCTCCCAAGCTGGCACAAGCAAGGACTACTGAGGTTTAATGCAAGCAAGATCTTGCCACTTTCTGCCTGTTGGTCACAAAAGAGGAGCCACAATCACCACTGCCACGAAACATTTTGCTCTCTTCAGCCACAGAACTGTCTTGTCACTATTGTCTTTACCTTTCACCCTCCAACAGTCCAATTATTTCCATGACACAGTCTTTTCTCCATGATGTTACAAATCACAAATGAACAGCTGGCTCAGGGCAATCTTTACAGGAGTCACAGCCTTGCCCTCATCCTCCATTTCCAACCACTTGGTCTACCCTGACTTTTACCCCATCATTTTCCAGCAGAACTTTCCAAAGCAAGCTCCCCTCCACCACGGGTTAAACATGCATCCATCTACTTACCCCTTTAGGTTTCTTTCCTGCAAATTTTGCCTTTGGGGCTGGAGATCAGAGTTTGCATAGGAACTAGAGAAGGCACCTCCCAAACACCAGGCTGCAGAGAGACACAGCAAAGCTGAGATGTCTAAAACAAGGAAGGGCACATCCTTCTCCTTTTCCCTGCAGAGGCTGGAGAATAGCCTATGTCATCCCTCTGCATTAACCAGCCAAGAGCTCAGTGATGCTCAGAAAATCTCTGGCTGCCCACCACCTTACAGAATCACAGGATGTTAGGGGTTGGAAGTGACCTCTGGAGATCATCAAGTCCAAGCCCCCTGCCAGAGCAGGGGCATAGAATCTAGCACAGGTCACGCAGGACTGCATCCAGATGGGTCTTGAAAGTCTCCAGAGAAAGAAACCCCCACAACCTCTCTGGGCAGCCTGTGACAGTGCTCTGCAACCCTCACAATGAAGAATTTCCTTCTCATGTTGAGGTGGAACCTCCCGTGCTGCAGTTTATATCCATTTCCCCTTGTCATATCACAGGGTGCAACTAAAAGCATATCCCCTTCCTCTTGACACCCAGCCTTCAGATATTTATAAACATTTATTAAATCCCCTTTCAGTCTTCTCTTCTCCAGACTAAAAAGCCCCAGGGCTCTCAGCTTTTCCTCATAGAGCAGTGCTCCAATCCCTTAACCATCCTCATAGCCTGCCCTCCCTCCCTGAGCCTGCAGAAAAGGCTAAAGCACTTCTTGTCCACCTGCCAGCAGCCTCCAGAAGAAGCAGAAGGGCTCATACTGAGCTACAAAAAGCTGTCAGGGTCGTTGGGCTAATGCTGGCCAGCTGCAACTCTTGCAGCTCCACCCCAATCAACCCCCAGTCCTGCACTCTGAGGGGCCTGACTGCCCTGTTGCTGAGGCCTGGCCCATCTGGCAAATGGACAAAAATCGTCACCCCAAACAAAATTTGCAACAAACTTGCTTTGCATGGGAGATACTGGAAGGTTACCCTGCCAAAGGCAGCTGTGCAGGGGAATAGGGAAGGTATCAGCACATCTTTTATTTCCTGCCCTTGCAGGACATGCAAAGTGAGGAGCACCATGATGGAAATGATACTCCAGGAACCTGGTGGGAAGATAAAGAAGGACTGCTGTTCCTCAAGAGTAATTTCTGCCTTCACCTTCTCAGAGAGCTGTGCTGCGACCCTGCTGCTGCTCCAGGAACAGAGCTAAATTCCTGCCCTGGAGAGGGAGGTGCAGGCAGCCCTGAGCCTTCCTCCCAGGTGCAGCCCTTTGGCAGCAGCTGCATTTCACAATGAGTTGGTAGACACCTTAATGAGAGCAGGACAATCTAAATACATCTATTTTAGGGAATGGATAAACACCTTCTGCCTTCAACAGGCTTTCCTCTCCATATCCGTGTATTGTTTGGATGTTACAGCCTAGCACTTTTGGCCAAGCAATAGTTTTAAAACAGCCTGAAGACAAGCTGCACACCCTCTTCCCTCAGGATATGCTTTCCTCCCACCTTGAGGTAGACACAGCTCAAGTATGCAGGCAGCTTCTTGAAGTTGTGTGCTTGGAGGTGTCTTGAGGAGCCAGGGCCATCAGTCCAACAGAAAGAGGCTCAGGTCAGCTGCAAAAGATAAGGACAGCAGCATTTAGAGCATTAGAGCCTTGAGGATGATTAGGGGACTTGAGCATCTCCCCTATGAAGAGAGACTGAGAGCCCTGGGGCTGTTTAGTCTTGAGAAGACTGAGAGGGAATCTGACCAATGTGTATAAATATCTGAGGGGTGAGTGTCAAGTGAATGTGGCCAGGCTCTTTTCAGTGGTTCACAGTGATAAGACAAGGAACAATGGGTTCAAACTTGAACATAGAAGATTTCACCTCAACACGAGGAGAAACTTCTTTACAGTGAGGGTGACAGAGCACTGGAACAGGCTGCCCAGGGGGGTTGTGGAGTGTCCTTCTCTGGAGACTTTCAAAACCCACCTGGATGCATTCCTGTGCAGACTACTCTAAGTGATCCTGCTCTGGCAGAGGATGTTGGACCTGATGATCTCTTGAGGTCCCTTACAACCTCTGATATACTGTGAGACTGTGATTTACCTGCTTTATTGCCTGCCTACCTTAGTATAAAGCATAATTTAGGAACAAAAGAGAAAAAACCCTTTTCCTCTCCCTGTCAGCATTCAGGTTTCATTTGGACAGCATCCTTTCAAAGCCTGAGCAGGACAAGTGAGTGGTACCTGGGACACACTGTGTAACAAATGTCTCTGTCTCTTTGCAGAAAGCCATGGTCATGCTGTGGCTCAGCTGCAGGCAACTCAGTCGCCAACCCTGCAGCCTGAAGGCAGCAACCACAAAACTACCCCAGCCTCAAGCACCCAATAGCTCCTCTCCTTTCTGACTCTGAAATCTGCACCTTTTGGGACCCCAGGCCTTGGGTGATCCCTAGGTTCAGGTGATCACTCACCCCAGGTGTGGCCATCACATGTACATGGGGCCACTGTTGCTGGCTGCCCCACCTGATGACCAAAGAACTATCTCCCTGACCTGAGGAAATGGAGATTGAATGAAGTTTGGATCTGCTCACAGGTCCTTCTCCTCCTCTCCTTGCTGGGTGCCTACCTTTCCCAGCTTGTCACTTATCCTGACCTCCACTTTGATGGTTAAATCATTCAGAGACCTTCTGAGGGCTCCTGGGATGGGCAAACCTCCTACACCAGGATGTGAGCATCTGTTGACAGCACAAATATTGGAAATAAGAAAGCATAAGTTGCTGATAAGAATCCATGTCTAAACTGGACACTGCAACTGGCTGAAGGCCCAGATATCCATGTTTGTGATGGAAGCCAAAGGGAATGGCTGAGGCCAGGTGTGGGCTCGGGAGTTCCTTTTGTAGCAGTTAACTGTTCCTGGCTACAGTCAACTTCTCCCGGCAGAATCTGATTTTTCTCAGCAGTAGATGACTTTTCCTGGTAGAAGACACCAAGTCTGCAAGGCCCATCAAGAAATGTTTGTGCAACTGCAAAGCACACTTAGTGATACGGCTGCAGTCCCACCCCCCACACTTCACACAATAGCAAACCGAGGTGTAAATATCATCCCTCTTGGAAACCTATGTGTGGAGAAGAATTGGACACCAAAGCCCTGGGGGCAGGTTGATGGTTTTTGTCTTCCTTGCCCTCCCCAGAAGGGATGCCTTTTGATGAGCTGCGACCTCGGCTGTGCTACCTGAGTGTACTTTGTCCCGGGTAATTACGTGGGTAATTACAATTGTGTTTTCTTCAGGCTGTAGAGCAATTCCTGCAAACACTGGCAATCCCATAGAGGTGTGAAAAAGTGTTATTGGTGCATTTGGCTGCTGAAATGCAACCAGACCTACAGCAAATTGGGCTGTTCGTGCATCTGGTGACCGACAACCATGGGAAACTGTGTCGTTATTCGTGCATCCCACTGCTCCCTTTGAAGGCAAGCAGACCTACAGTGTGTCTAGTACCAGACCTACAGCAACCCATCCTAATTGGGATCCCTATGAAGAGATAAGTCCAGCCCCCCCCTAGCCCCTCTGATGACTGAGGACTTGGCTAGAACACAAGGGGTTCATCTCCTATTAAATTTACCCCCCATTTCACACAACAGCATCGTCTTAGGCTGTGGGCTCCTCCAGGCTTCATCCCCTGGTTTGCACCACCTAAGATGGGCGGCCAGCAGCCTCCTGTCCCTGAGCAGGCAGGGACAGCCCCAGCCCTGACAGCATCCCTCTGTCCATGGAAGGGTGGTCATGGTGCACCCCTAAACAGCTGTAGATGAGCATGAGTGCCTAAGGGATGATGTTATAGCAAAGAGTAGTAAAGGCATACGACAGCAGCTGGTCAGTTTATGGCATCCAGTTTATTTTTCGTATTACACAGCATGTAAAAAAATAAAGTATACAGGCAAATATGCATAATGCAATCTGTAATAAATAGCAGGATAAAAAAATAGATTTAATTTTTAAAAGTGTCTTAAAAAACAGCAATACAGAGGTTTTCAATAAATATACTCATCATTGCACAGCACCTTCCAGGGTGGGCTTTTCTGCACCTCCTCCTAAGCCATACACCATAAAGCCCTATAATTTAAGACTGTGAAGAAGAAACTGTTCCCTGAGCTAAAAAAAAAAAAAAAAAAAAGGAAAAAAAAAGAAAAGGCTTAAATAGGAAATACAGCCCAGCCTAGGGGTGCAATAAAAGTAATTCTTCCAGGTCCTCAGGACACCCTTTGGGTTGGTGAGTGTCCCATGAAGTGCTGGCCATCCTGTGGACTAACTGCACTCATCCCGGAGAGCTGCACACTGTAGGTTGTTCAGGATTTGGAAGAGGTGGAGGATGGCAGAGGCCTCCAGGCAGCCCGTGGTCTCCTGTGGTGGGGAGATAGGACAGGTTAGCAGCTGGAATGGGGTGCAGCTGCTGACACCCCCAAACCCCTCGCCCCGCTGGCCTGACTTACTGTTTTCCTGGCTGTCTCCAGCTTTTGCAGCTGTTGCCTCAGTTTTCTGGAGGGCTGATGTGAAGGAGCCTCTACGGCCATCTGCAAGGAAAGCAGCCACGTAAGTACTGGCAACGCTCTGCCAGCACCGGGGCTGCTGAGCTGGCGTGGGGCCTGAAGATTTTGCAGGGGCACTCACGCAGTCTCGCAGGTCCTCCTGGGCCTGGGTGAGGAAGGCCAAGGGGCGCTGGCGCATCTCAGCGAATCTGGTGGGGGCAGGGAGCTCCAGCATGGTGATGGCAAAGTCCAGCTCAGCTTCTACCAGCATCAGTCGGTCAGGTACCTGCAGGCAGGACCATCCTGGTTAGGGACCCAAAGTGCTAGGGCTGGCTGTGGGCTGGAGGATGGGGCTTTGAAGCCCTGCCCAGGGGTGCAGATGGAGCTAGGACTAGCCGATGGGAGGTGCCAGATAGAAAGGGAGCTGTACCACTGTGTTCCAGCATCACCTCACTCTTACCGACAGCTCTGCTGGTGCTAGACTCTTTCTCCGATGGAAGAGGTTGGTGTGGCATCTGCGGTCTGACAGCAGCATGAGGTCTTTCTCCTGCAGGCAGAAAACAAAAAGGATCAAAATGCTGTCGTCTTGACTTTTGGGGATGTTCTACAGCAACCCTGAGGGGTTTGAAATCAGGATGAAATTTGGCCCAGCATCCTTGTCCCCAGACTCCCATGGAAAAAATTCTCCTCATTCCCAAACTGCTGCACAAAACATCCACTTTGTCACTTGGGCTCTTGAGTGTGGCATCCCATCTGCCTTGCCTCCCACCAGCCCACAGATCCTCATTGCTAGTGGTACTCACAAACTCTTTTTTCATCTTCTGCATAGCCTTCAGCTCGTGGGGCACGATGAACTGGTACTTGGACAGACTGCAGGTCTTCTTCAGGGCGTCTGAGGGGAAGGCATCCCCGAGACTGGCCCCAAGTAACAGAACAATTAGCAGGATGAAGTTGAGGCGCAGCATTTTGCTGATGAGAGCTCAACGGTGAGCAGGTTATGATATGGCAAGAAGCCAGAGGATGAACCAGAGCCAAATCTTCTAAATCCCTGATCTGGAGATGCCGGATGGTGTTGACTCAGGTGGCTCACTCGGCTGCGGAGCTGGTCTCGGGGTTCTGCCTCACTTCCCTTGCTGTGACTGCCTTGCTGCCCCATCTCTCTAGCTTTTTATTCTGCCTGCACTGATTGCACTTTCAGGTTGGCAGGAAAATCCACGGCCTGGCAGCTCTGGCAACTCTGGAAAGAGGAAAGCGAAAGCATGTGAGTGAGAGAGACGCCTCCTGCTGCCTGCCCTGCTGCTGCCTCGACTGCACGAATGCACCCAGCACCGCGGGAATGCAGGGGGTGCTCAGGCTGCACACACTCCTCCAGAGGAGCTGAACGGGGGACGCTGCTGCCACACTGAATGTCACAGAGGTGGTGGGAAGTACAGAGAAGCCTGGGCATGGCCCAGCCTAGCACCATGTGAAAGCTGTGAGAGTCCCCTAGGCACTCAGTCCCACGGGGCACCAGGCTCGGGGCGGCCAGGAGAGTTTTGGAGCATCCCAGGTGGCAGCAGGAGTTTGTGCCTCAACTTCCCTGCAGAAAGTGCAGCACAACAGCCATGGCAGGGAAGGGGCAAAAGCAGCATCCAGGAGTGGGTACTGCTCAATGTAAGCTGTGGGCATGAGTTTTACAGGTGTGTGACCAGGAGGGACCAAGCTCACTACAAAAGCAGGAGAAAGGCTGAAAGCAGAAGCACTTCCACTGGGACAATAGTGTTGTGCAGCAAGGTGGCTGGAGACAAGTGGGGCTGCCACCCCCACAAGCTGCTGGAGCTATCTGAGGTTTCTTTCCTGTGTACTAACATCTCTTTGCTGAAACTGCGTCTCCATTCAGCAAAGTCCATCCTTCCCTTGAGGTATCCTCCTGCAACCTGAAGCCATCACCACTCTGCTCGTAGCTTCACGCATTCGTCAAGTATTAATAGGAAATTAGAGCAATAATCTGTATCTAAAAAGCAAATACACAGCAACAGGCATAAATGCACTGTGTGGTGCCTCATGTGGAGGAATGCTGCTCCAGAAGGACCCAGTTATTAATGTTGACATTTGGAAATAGACTGCTGGCTTCAAGGAGTCAGTGCAAACAAGAAAAGTTCCGCAAGGTTGAGGAAAGATAGACCTAGAGGCAGGCAGACCAACATGGACATTCTGTGCCAGTGTTTGGCCACTCTCGTAGTAAAAAAGTATCTTCTTCTGTTCATGTAGATCATGTATTTAGGGTTGTGCCCGTTGTCTCCTGTCTGATCAATAGGCACCACTGAGAGCCTCTGAGCCTTCTCTTCTCCAGCCTGAACAGTCCCAGATCTCTCAACCTTTCTTCATATAATTGATGGTCCAATCCTTTCATCTTCGTGGTCCTTTGTTGAACTCTCCAGTGTATCTATCTATCTCATACTGGGCAGCCTGGAACTGTATGCAGCACTCCAAGAGTGGCATCATCAGTGCCGAGCAGAGAGAAGGATCACCTCCCTTGAACTGCTGGAAACACTCCTCCCAGTGCAGGAAGGGAATCACAGAGTAACAGAGTTGTTTCAGCTCAAAATGACTTCTAAGATCTCAAGTCCAACCATCAACCTAAGACCACTATGTCCCAAAGTGCTATGTCCACACATCTCAACCACTGACAGGGACGGTGACTCCACCACCTCCCTGGGCAACCTGTTCCAATGCCTGATCACTCTTTCCACAATATCCATTCTAAACCTTTCCTGGCACATTTTCAGGCCACAGGAGGGAAGGGAGCAGTGTGGCTTGGGCAGTGGCTATCTTGGCTTTGACCAAGTCAGATGGACACAGGACTTGGAGAAGAACCAGGGCAGCAAAATGTGGCAGTAAAGCCCAGTAGCACAGTGGGAGTAGAGTTTTCCTTCACGGCAAGTCATGGAGGATGTTGCTGGCCCAAGCTCCCACTCAGGCTGCTGTGCATGAGCCCCAGCCAGGGCTCGAGTCCCTTCTCTGCACTCTGAATGAACAGGACCAGGGCACTGTCATTCCTTCCTCTCCTATTAAAGAAACATACAGATTTAGAAACATCATTTTTTTATTCAGTGCAACTCATTCATCATCAACAACAGCTATAAAAATAAAGTCCAAAGGAGTATAACTTCACCTACGATACCCAAGCTCAGCTGGAAAAGATGTCACCTTAGCAAAAAAGCCTGACGGGTGTGAAAATGGACATGGTCCTCAAGAGGGAGAGGAGATAGTAGGGGTCTTCAGGTTACAGTGAAGGGGCTGGTGGTAGCTCAAGATCCCAGGTGGTGGAGCCACTGCAGGGGATTTCCTCCTCTGGACCAAGGTACAAGGAAGGTTGGGGTTTTTCACCACCTGGAATGGGATCTCCAGCAGCCATCAGTGGGGTTGGAGCAAGGTCCCCAGCACCCAGACAGTGATGTCCAGCACCTGCTGCACTGCGATGGCCCTGTCTACAGACTCAGAGAAGGGTTGGAAGATTGCCTTGACATGGTGACAGACCCACCATGAATGGCTGCCTCATGCCATGGACTCTCACCGGGGACAGCACTGAGGTCACTCTCAGGTCACGTCGGGTCCCCGTGCAGCGTCACACTCTTGCGGTACCCAGCTTCCCTTTGGCTCCTTTCCCCCATCACTGTGGCTTTTGTCTCATGGGTATCATTTCTAGTTGGAGAAGTAAACTGAAACCTCCTCTCTTCATTCAGGCAGAAGGGATCTGGAGTCACCAAAGGAAAAGCAAAAGCCGAGTGGGGAAGTCAGGGCTGTGGGCACAGCTCACGCACAGCAGCTGTGATGAAGGGCTGAAGGCATCCAGGAGGCCTTGCTCAGATATTTGTGCCTTACTCACCACCACCCATAGCCAAGTCCACTGGTGCCTGGCCAAGCAGCAGCAAGGGCTCTTCCCTGAAGGGTCATGGTCTTTCCATCCCAGGCATCAGCACACCAGCAACCTTCTCACATGGTGACACCACTCTTCACCATACCCTAGTCCCCAGCCTGGCTGGCAAATCCTGGCTGCATTTGGCACAGCTCCACCAAACTGCACTAGTGCTGGCTCCTGCCATGACAGCAGAGGGTCTCCCAAAGCTGGCATGTGCTGGAGATGCCATGTCATGCCCAGTGGGGTCTGCAGGGTGCTGGGAACCCACTGCAGTCAACACTCCAGCGCCAGCAAATCCCAGTTCTGACTGCAAACAATGATCATGCTGATAAACCTGTGCAGATGGCACAGTGGAGCTCCCTCTTGAGATTCACATGGCCCAGCAGGCTAGGTCCACTCAAACCTGCTCAGAGCAAGAAATTCCAGGTATGTGGGAGATCCCAGGTGTGAGAAGGAAAGTGAAAACAGGCAGGGCCGTGGGCAAGTTTGGTGCCAGTGCAGGTGAGGTAATCGCTCTGTGAGTCATCGGTGCTGGGTGACACGAGCATGGAAATGCCTTGGCCACAAGCCATGCCATTGGTGTAGGGAAAAACGAGCCCAGATCACTCCTTCCCGATCCCCTCTGGAGCTGGTGAGCTCATCTGAGAGGAACTGGTTCCTGCTAAAGTCACTAGTCTTGGAAGAGAAGATAGAAAGAACCAAACCAGTCAGCTTTAAAAAGAAAAAATCCCTGGGTGACGTGTGGGAGCCCTGCCCATAGCCTGACAGTGCTGGGGCACAGGACATCAGGTGGCCTCTGCTCGGCAGACATCACCGGGCCTGTCCCCACCAGCCCATGGTGTCAGTGCCACCAAAGTGCTGCTGGTCCCACTGTGCACCCCAGAGCTCTTCATCACCTCTCAGCACGCTGCAGCAGCCACCACATCAGGCTGGTTTGTGCCTCACGCTGCTGACATCATGCATGAGCGCAGCGCTGATGCAACCCCTGGTGGTACATCACCCACTGCACCCTCCCGGGATGCCCTGAGTGTCCTGCTGATGCCGGGGAGGGAAGGACTGCTAATTACAACGTTAGTTAGTGAGTTGATTTAAACTACTTTAAATTTAAAAGCAAGGAAAACAAGCACTTCTTCCCCATAGCGTTTGTGCCAGCGCGATAAGGGCATCACCTCCCTGCCCAGGCGTGGCTGTGGGAAGGAGGCTCACCAGGACAAACTCTGCCAGCCGAGGAGGGGCTTCCCCGGCCAGGGAAGCCGTATGGACTTTCCAGGAGCCTATCATCGGGTGCGGCCCCGGGCGGGGAGAGACCTCTAGTGCTCCTTCAGGAGATGGCAAGCCAGCAGCTCCATGCTCACCCAGCAAGGCAGGTCTTTTGGCCACTGCTTGCCCAAATACAACCTGTGCCTGCTGCAGCGTTTTCACTGACAGCGGAGCTTGATCCAGCATCACTGCTCAATGAAGTCTTCTCCAAAATATTGGCACTGTCACAAGGCCCAGCCTCGCATCAGCAATGGACTTTCCTCTTGGTAGCTGTTCTCATGGGACCACACCACCTTCCCAACAGGCAGCAAGCCAAGTCAAAGCCTTTGCTCCCTGTTTCATTACAGGTAAGATCCTGTTCTCTGCCTGTCGCAGAGTCGGGGCTTTTTCTGGAACTATCTGGCAACATTTATATTTGCTTCCCTTTTTTCAGTGCCCCAACAAGGACTTGCTCTGACACAGGTTCAGAAAGTTAAAATAATCAAAGGGTTTAATTGTTCAAAGCGACAGATAGAACACATTTGTGGTTGCCTGTGATAAAGGCACTGACTGCAAAATGATCTCAGGTTAATAAAACCTGGGGAACATCTGACAAAATCTGAGATGCAAACATTTGCAGTAGCTTCAATAACAGAAATGTAGCACAAGTTCAGACATAATTGTTACCAGGGCAGGTATCCCTGTCTTGGGTGGTGGACAAGCAGTAAATTTGGTTTGAAGTTGGGTGTTTATTTTAGCCTTGCCTCATCAGTTCACATAAAACATTTGCTTGGTGCCAAAGTGACCTAAATCAACTTGCCTTCCTGTCCCCCAGCATCCTGTTTACAAAGGCCTGTAGTGATAGCACAAGGGGCAATGGCTTCACTAGAGAAGAGCAGATTTAGGTTGGGTGTTAGGAACAGGTTCTTTACCATGAGGGTAGCAGAACACTGGAACAGCTTGCCCAAGGTCCCAGTCAAAATGAGGTTCGACAGGGCTCTGGGCAACCTGATCTAGTTGAGGATGCCCCTACTTACTACAGAGAAGGTTGGACTAGATGACCTTCAGAGGTCCCTTCCAACCCAGACCATTCTATGATCCCAGCCTGGATAAACTCAAACAGCACTCAATAACTCCAGCAGAGATATGCCCAGGGTTAAGGAGGCTCAGTCTCTGCCTGTATGGCAGGACCATACCCTAGAGACCCAGGACCACAGCTGAAGCACCTCCAGCCCCTACAAGCTCCCTCGAGGTGCTCTCAAGGGCTGGGAGCAGAGGTTATCATTTTTGCCTTCCTTAATAATGCACTGAAGTAAGACAGAGTGAGGCTGCAGCTCGCCCATGGTATCAGGGTTGACTTGCCCAGGCCAGGAACTACAGGAAAGGAGGCTGCACCTGGGCTTTAAAGTATCCAGAAAGCAAACAGAAGGGAACCTGTACTGGGCTGTGCTCAGCCTTGAACCCCATTGCCTCCATCTGCCCCTCCCAGAAGGTGAAGCCTCTGATCTCCCCTTGGCAGTGCCAGGGAGCAATAGCAAGCTGGGAGCCAAAGGAGCACAAACCTGTAGCAGCAAGTGCAGAGAGGCTCCCAAGCTGTGCTGAAGGCAATTCACCTTGTGAAGGCCAGAGCTGCAGTGCTAGCACAGCACTGAGCAATCCTGAGGCACAGATGCTGCACATCCACCCGACCCAGCCAAAACAGCTCCCAGTTTAACCTGGGCAATAAAAGGGGCAAATGGACCTTTCTACCCCAAACCACCTACCACATGAAACAGAAGGCCACTCAGGGCCCACTTAAGCCCTGGACGTGAAGCACAGTCATTCCCACTGCAACAGGTGCTCTACAGACTCTCTTACAAAGAGGGACCACAAACAACTTTTTTTGCAGCTTTTATGTTATTATTATTAATTGTGTAAGAAATGCAGCAAGTTTTGTAGCTGTTACTGTGATTGTTCTCGCCATAGCCATAGCCAGTCCAACCACCAGTCTGAAATGGGACCCTTCTGTGCTAAGGGTGCACCACTGGGCAGACTGGAGCACCAAGGTGGACAGGAACCAAGAGCAAGCATAAGTTTCTGCTTTCCACAGGGGGGAAAAAAAAAAAAAAAAAAAAAAAAAAAAAAAAAATCAAGCTTCTGATCATCAAAATCACCATCAATCTTCCCAAGGAATAAGAGTGGTTAAAAGTGGGACAACCCATTTTCTCCTTCCATCCAGCACCAGACCAGCATTTCTTCTCATTTTCATTTGCACCCCAGCACACAGACGTGCCTCACACGAAAATCCACTGGGGTTTCAGGAGAAGAAACTCCCATTGTTTCCAGCATCCTGAAACAAGAAACAGAGGAAGAGTTTTGCTCTGTCCAGCCAGAACTACCCACAACCAGAGATGGGTCTCTTCCACCCAAGAACAGACGTCTTGATGGCAGAGGCTCCCAACCCATGCACAGGGGTTGTTCTGGTCAATGAAGAAATTACCAGGCACAGAGACATGTCCCCCTCCCAGCTTTGCAGCAGGCCATTCTTGGGGGCTAATCCAGACTGGTTAGGATGCAACTGTCAATATTTCTCTTGCCCTCTGCTAATCAAGAGCAAGGCAAAGAAACTCAAGATATCTCTGACATCAGCCTTATGTGGACACATCACTGCAAGAACACCATACAGCCACAGGGAATTAAAGTCAACTGACTCAAACTGAATTCAACCCTGCTTTGGTGCAGTTGAAGATATGGTGTTTAGCTTCTAAGTATCTGTCCACCCCGGATGGACAGAGGGAGCACATCACTGCACAGCTCACAGGGTCTCCACAACCTCACACTTGGTGTGTGGTATAAGACAGGTCCTACTTACCCTACTTGTTTTTCCAAGCAGTTTTCTCACCTCTTTTCAGTCTCTTGGAGGAGGGATTTTGCAGCTTCAGGGTTGTTCTTCAGAAAAACTTGATACGGAGAGGCAGATTCCATGTAACCAATCACACCAGCAACTGTCATGGGGATGTTGTCAAAGATATCAGTGATTCTAGAGAAGAAAGGAGCAAATTAAATTTTCAAGGCAATGTAACAAGGGTAACAGTTTGAGGGAGTGACCAATAAAATACCTAACACCATCAAAGGACCAACAGAAGGAAGCAGCATCTTATTGTGGCATTTTGTGGGTCAGGAGCCACTGGAGAAGCACAGACTACTAGGTGGTCCCTGTGACCATCTGTGACTTGAACAGCCTTTTTGACACAGGCCTGTCTGCTGAGTCCATTCCCTTCTGCACCTGCGACCCTAACAACTTTGCAACACCATCAGCACATCTTTGGTCTGTGTCTCGCTGGGGAGCCAGGCACTCACTCCCTGGAGTTCTGAGGCAGGTCTCTTCTCTTATTCCATGTTGTCCCTTCATCCATTAAGTGACCTGCCCAGAAGCTTCAACAGATCATAAACCACCAGCTGAAAAAATCTAACCTAATCCTGCCTTGAGCAGGAAGGCTCCATGCAGCCCTTTTGACCACACTTGCTGGCCCAGCATGGAGCAGCAGCAAGTCCATGGCTCTGCCACAATGCAAAGGAACCTGCTGAAACCCAGCAGCTACCAGCTCTCCCAACCCCAGCTTCCCCTTGAGTCCTCACTATGCCAGTGGCAGAGACACTCCATGGAGGAGCCAAGGAACCACTTCTATCGTCTCCCAGTGCTGTACCAAAGGGTTTCTGCTTACCTCTTCTTGTCTGGAAATGGCAAGGCCTCAAAGATCGTTTTGTAGTCTTCCAAGACGTATTTTATCCTACTATGTGAGTATTTTAAAATTGTGTCCCAGCACTGTAAAAGACAACAGGTTAGAAAACCAGCACAAAACCAGGTGAAGCTCTCAGTTTCCACTTCCCTCATGTTTACTTGACCCTTGATCTCATGCATTCAAAATATACTTTTCAAAATATTTCTTGTATTAAAACACCAAAATATTCTTAGCATCGGGAGCTTAAGGTCCTTATTTTCTTATAAAGAGAAGGGTTCTGTCCTCCTCCCTATCTTGCTCTTACTCATAGTGGAAAGTCTCCTTCAATTGAGTTGTTAAAGCACTTGATAAAAATCATAGACTGGTTTAGGGTAGAAAGGACATCAGAGATCATCTATTCCAACCCCCCTGCCATGGGCAGGGATGCCTCCCAGCTAGACTTGGTTGCTCAAGGCCTCATCTATTCTGTCCAGGGAGAGGACATGCACAAGCACTCGGGGCAACCTATTCCAGAGTCTCCATCACCCTCATTCTGAAGAGCTTCTTCCTAAAATCTAGCCTAAATCTACTCTCCCTAAGCTTAAATCTGTTCCCTCTAGTCCTGTCGTTAGATACCTTTATAAGAAGTCCCTCTCCAGCTTTTCTGTAGGCTCCCTTCAAGTATTGGAAGGCAGCTATAGGGTGCCACAGGAGTCTTCTCTTCTCCAGGCGGAAAAACCCCAGCTCCCATAGCCTATCCTCACAGCAGAGGTTCTCCAGCCTTTGATCATCCTTGTGGCCCTCCTCTGCACTCCAACATTAAAATCCCTCTTTCCAAACAGTTTCTACTTCCCCTTCATTTCATTGTAATCAGGAGAAGTTTCTCTGATGATACCAGCCAATCAAATGTGCTCTGCAGCCTTTCTCAACACATCAGAGCCTGCCCTATTATCCTAATACCCCTCTCCTCCTCATCTGTCCATCCCCAGCACTACATGGGAGCCACTAAACCCTATCTCAGCCATGTCCCATCCGGCAACAGAGTTCCTCTAATTGTGACCCTGAAGTGCATTCTTTTTCCTACATGCAAGTACATTTTTCCCTGCCCAGACAAGTAAGAGAAACTCTGAGGTTTAGGTTTCATCATCACCTCACCTCCCTGAAGATCTTGGTCAGCTTTTCAGAGTAGTCCCCATAACAAACACTCATGTCCACAGTATAGGTGCTGATGGCCACACAACCACCTGGCTTAAGCACTCGGTTTGCTTCTTTCATGAACTTCTCGATATCAAACCAGTGTGCAGCTGTAAATGAAGTCAAGATGTCCACCGAAGCATCCTCAAATGGCAGCTCCTCTGCAGGGCACACCCTGGATCAGATCACAGGATGTTAGGGGTTGGAAGGGACCTCCAAAGATCGAGTCCAACCCCCCTGCCAGAGCAGGACCATGGAATCTAGCGCAGCTCGCACAGGAATGCATCCAGATGGGTCTTGAAAATCTCCAGAGAAGGAGACTCCACAACCTCTCTGGGGAGCCTGTTCCAGTGCTCTGTGATCCTCGCAGTAAGGAAGTTCCTCCTCATGTTGAGGTGGAACCTCCTGTGCTGGCGTTTGGGTATAGGACATGAAATCAGCAGGCATTTCTTTGGAGTCAGTGATGACCATTTGGGATGCAAGATCATGGCTACTGTAAGTCCAGGATAAAGCCCATTTATACCAGGAACTCTATTAAATGAGTTTTACTTTGGTGCCCGCTTTGACAACATTTATACTCACAAAACACCACCTCTGCATCAGGAACCAAAAACTTGCTTATGCTGACACTCACAAGTAGGAGATGTTTGGCATGGAGGGGGCATCCTTGGCCTCCTGGATCTGTGCTTCACTGATGTCCGTTCCCACCACCTTCTTGAAGTGCTTTGCAAGGAAGTGGGTGCCTTGTCCAGACCCACAGCCAACATCCACCACCAGCTCAGCAGGGCTTGCTCTCTGCAGGGAGGAGTGGATGCATCTCAGTGGGAAGCCACCCAGTTTCTGTGCTTTTACCCCATTCCTTCCTTCACCATTCACAGTTTCCCCCCAGTGCCCTCAGAGGAACAGCGTTGGCAGGACACAACCTGCCAAAAGGCTCTTCTGTGCCTGTATCTTAAGTGTTACCAACTTCTACCCCATGGCACCAGCCAAGGTAACACTCCCAGCAAGACAGATGCTCCCAATTACTACTGCTTCCTCTGTTCCTACATCCTGGCCATACCCCCTCACCTTCTTCTGCACGTAGGTGAGGATGGTTTCCTGCAGGTCTTTGCCCGGTGCAAAACGGTACTTCTGGTACACAGCTGCATGCCCTCTCCCCTCAAACATCTGAGTCGACATGCTTGTGTGACCTGGAACCTGGGAGGAGGACACAGGAAGCCAGGTTTGTCTCAAAGGCATCAAACTCCTCCTTTGCGTGTGACCGCAGGCACTAAATTCTCCAGTTCCTGGAAGAGGCCCAGGGAGGACTTTGCCCATGAGGCTCCAGCAAGGGAGCGTGAACCTGTTCTCCAAGCATCCCTCGCACGGCTATCAGCTCATTGCAGAGGCAAACCGGCAACGTCTGTCACAGAAAAGCTTTCTAGGTTTTTAAGCTCTTCTTCTCACCACTGCTTTGCTTTCCCCACTCACCTGGGTGGCACAGATCACTGTTGCAGCTGCAACATCTGTGGCTCTCGGGGGCCCCAGCAGCGCATCAGGAAAACTAACTGCAAAAACGTTCTGTTTTGGGTTTTTTAAAGGAAATCCGTGCTTCAGCATGAGCAGCACAATCACACTAACTCCATCTTGTGCTCTCCGAACCATTCCATGTCTTTATTGTCCCTTCCTGCCCAGGAACGCTCCGAGTCTCTCAGGCTCAGAGCCCACCTGAACCCGCCACCCCGGACTGTGGCGAGCGCGGCCTCACCGCGGGGTCCCTCCGGTAGTCCAGCGCCATCGCCGCCCGCACTCCCCATCAGCCCCTGGGTCCTGCACAAGCCGACACCCGACCCCTCCCGCCGCACCGGAAGGCTGCGGCCGCACACTGTGTATGGGGTGCCCGAGCAGGCGCTGTCTGAGGCCGCTGCCGGGTGCTCCGGGTGCTCCAGGTGCTTACCCTGTGCTTAGAGAAGCTTCTCCCACCAGCGAACCCCACTCCTCCACTCGCGGGTAGCTTCACCTTCGCCTCTTACCGCCTGCAGTGCCCGCTCCGAGAGGCTCTAAACACCACCGCCTCCCGGAACCTCCCCCGGCAGTGGGAGGAGCGCGGGGTTGGCCTGGGCGGAGGGGCTGGCGGGGGCTAGTCGCATATCGTTGGGCTGTCTGAGAGGGGTGGAAACTGCCTGGCGGCGTTCAGAGGCTCCAGCCCACCGAGGTCCTGGAGCCCGAGAGCCGAGCCCGAGCCTTTGCACAGTTTCTGTGGTTGTTAATTACGGGGAGGTTTCAAAATGCCCACGAAACGAGGGAGGGTTGTGTGCTCGGCAGCTCTGCACGCCTCGGGAACGGGGACTGACGGCCAACAGACGCTGCAAAGTAGCAGAACGCGGTTTACCTGCTGAAGGTACCGAAAGCTAAACTTAAAAGAAGTCTGGCTGACCTAGGAGCCCCCCCCGTTGTCTGTCACAGTAAGAAAGTGCATAAATAGAGTCTGTGTAACCCCAGAACTAACTTTAAGAGCACAGAGCATTGGTATTTCAGGACTATACAAAGTCCCTGTCCTGATTTAGGGCAGGATTTTATCCCCTTGGCACGTTAGGAGTGATGCCAGCTACATCGAGCTGAAGCCAGCGGAGCCACGTTTCCTGTGAAGCACATTTACTTCAGTCTGGATTTTACACTGTAGTTGTGAACCTTAGCACAGCCTTTAGGCCCCTTCTAACTTGAAGAGAAATCAGTGGAACTTCTCCAGGGGCTAGACATGGAGACTTGAAGCTGTTTGCTGAATCAGAGCCTGGCTTGAAATTGCCAGGCTTGTGTCCTAAATATCTCATTTGGGTCACCTGCTGCTGAGCTGTACCAGGTGCACACCTGCACCAAGAGAAAAAACAGCACAAGCACCAAAGGCCCCCATAACTTCACAACTCACAGTGTTATGCAGCATCTGGCAGGAGCCCCGCCTTCTGGGGGGTTAGGTACCCTAATTTTGTCTGTGCTTTGGTGAGCATGGCAGGAAGGGATGATGTCCTGAGGTGCCCATTCTTTTTCTCAGTGTAATGACCTGACATGCAAGGGAAGCAGCACTGCCACATGAGAACAAAACCTCTGACATCACCTTAGCCAGGTGCTTTGATATTTCTGAAGATTTCTTTCCCCCTTCCACCCTGTTCTGGTGCCCACGGGGAAGACCTGCTCTGGTTTCTCCAGAGTACCAATGTCACTCTCAGAGCAAGCCTCTCTCTGTAGTTGTGTTCACATCATCCCCAGCAATAACTTCTGGCAGAAAAATCTTTCCTAATTTCACTTTGTAGAAGTGCTTCCTCTGCAGCTATACAATGTGTTACAAAACTCATAAAGACCTTCTAACTAATGGGATCTGTTTATCAAATGGAAAACAATTCCTCGTTTATTTTCTCCATACCTGTATTTTAAGCGCAGCCACTCTGAGCCCTGCAGGTTGGTGGGGTTTTTTTGTTTTTGTTTTTTTTTTTTTTTTTTTTTTTTGTTTGTTTTTACCTAGGCAGATTTATAGCTCATTTTGAGTTTTTTTTTTCTTTTCCCTAAGTGCCATTCACCCTCCTTCCACCCTCCTTCTCTGCAATGAAGTCAGTGTCCCCCTCACCTTCATCTTACACCACTCCTGTGCCAGCCTTTGCCCATAGGATCCTGCCCACAGGGCTCAGATACTGTCAGACAAACTGAGCTGCACCTTTCAGAGCATCTCCCAATTTCTGAGGCTCGAAGTACTGAAGCAATTCCAAAATGTCTTGCTCAGAGTGTTCAATTCTCCACCTT
Source organism: Indicator indicator (assembly GCF_027791375.1). Taxonomy (NCBI): domain Eukaryota; kingdom Metazoa; phylum Chordata; class Aves; order Piciformes; family Indicatoridae; genus Indicator; species Indicator indicator. Next base: position 10,445,784 of record NC_072014.1, on the reverse strand, counting down.
TTCTGTGGATAATCCCACATGTGGAAAACACTCCAGGTCACTTTCCACACCTACCTAGAGGAATTTGAGGAAAACCTCCATGTCTGGCCCACTGCATCCTCACTAGGGAATTTTATTTTGGTTGCTACTAGGTATGAATGGAAAGGGACACCCCTGAACCACATCTTGCTAAGCTCAAGGTGCCAAGAAGATGTGTGGTACCTGAGCAAGTTTGGGGTACTTGGGATACTCATACTTTTCTCATTCCCTTCCTTTCCTTGGACTGAACAGCTCTTACAAGCAGTTGCATAAGGGTAATGCTGCAGGACTCTCATAGATGAAGTGACTCCTGAATCTCCTTTCCCTGGGAAAGGGACCAGCCTTGTTTGGCCCTGTCTTTGAACAGAGACCTTAAAATTGCAGCAGTTCTGTAGCCTGCAACCACTGGCTTGCTGCTTGTCCTTCAGCAGCACCACTGCATCCTGCCCCTGTGAGGAAGACAAAGGACCTTCACATCTGGACAAAGCAGCGATGTGGCATGCAGCCCTGTTTGTAGGGATTTTGAATACTGGGCAATTCCCAAGAGGAACTGGGACCTGTAGGATCCCAGCGCACACATTGGCACCATCCTTAATGCTTGTAATGAGGTCCAAGGCATTATCCTGGGAGAATAAATCCAGACCCAGTATATTTATCAAGGAATGTGCTGTGCTCACACTGTTGCCAGTCCTGGTGATGTCTGGAGCTCTATTTCACCTGCCATTGCTCTGACTCCTCAACACGACCTGTTGAAAATGCTCAGGTCCATCCTACACAGCACTGGCTTGGTGGCACTGAACCCTGCAAGTGGGTTGCCTGAGGCATGGGGCTAAAGGAAGAGGAGGTAAATCACCCTGTTTTGGTGCTACATTTAATTTCCAAATTTAATTGTTTTAATTTCAGGTTTGGTTGACTGGACAGCTCTTTGCCATGCTGGAGGGAGGATGCCCAGAGGGTGGGCAGAAAGGGTGAGGAGTTGCTGCAGGGAGGGCCAATCTGCCCATCCTCAGGATACTGATCCAGAATGGGGCTGGTACCATCCTCCTACCTACCCAAGATCCTTTGAGTGTGGAAGACATGAGGCTTCAACCTTGAAAGTGTTCAAAACCGGGTTGGGCCTGGCCACAAGCAACCTAGTCTAGTAGGAGGTGTCCCTGCCCTTGGTAGGGCAGCCAACCCAAACCATTCTATGGTAAGTATTGCCCGGAGTCAAAAGAGTCCAACAGGCTCTTGCTCACTAGCAATAAAGAAATAGGTAGTAAATCTCTCCACCTTGGAGTCCCACTCCACCAAGTATGTAACGAGACCTCAATGCCCAAGGGAGAATGAGCAAAATAGTCAAGGCACACTGTGCCCTGGAGCATCTCTTCTGTCTCTGTCACCTGAGTTATTTACACTGCAAGAAGCTGGTGATATTTCTCTTACCTTGTGAAGGAAATTACTTAGTTTTAAGACCCCAGTAAGGCTTCAGCTCTCAAGAGACTTCCCTCTGTTTATTTGTTCTCTAATGGAAAAGGAACAAGATTTATTATCACAACAAGGAATAAAGGAACTGGAAAACACTTGGTATTTCTGCAAGGCTCTTCTTAAATCTAGAGGGCTCAGACTTTAAATTAATGAAGAGCATAATTCTCTTGGCTTACAAGCAGTGGAGCATGGGATAAAATCTCCTTGTAGGGAAGGGAGTTAGCCAGAAACCAAGGATGTCTCAGCTGATTGAGAGGCTCTGTGTGCTCTAACTCTTCCTTGAGGTCTCAGCTGGGGTTGGGGCCGTCCTTGCCCCTGGCATCTGCAATCCAGAAAAAATCAACACTCATGTAGAAAGAGAGCACAGATGAGAGAGGGACCCAGTGGATCAACCACTGAGGGAGAGGGGAAGGAGAGGGGAATCTCTGCAGCAGTGTTTATTTTGGGGAGCATGCATCCGTGCCCGTTAAGTGTCACGGCCAATTACCGGATCCTTTTAACAGCAGCCAGCACGTCGCCTGGCTGTTCTCATGATCAAGCACACAAAAGGCTGGAGAAAAATAAAGGCAGGCAGGGGCAAGCTCAAGGGCAGAAGAGGAAATCTGCAGAGGAGAGAGCCCTTGACTTTGAAATCCTGCCTCCGCCCTTAGCTCATCCTGCCATAAATCCTTGTGAATGACTGAAACACAGAGCATGGGGGAGCTGGAAGCCGTGGCTGAGAGCAAAGCTCCAGCACTGGGAGCTTCTGGAAACACTAAGCAACAAGTCCTCCTCTCATCATTTCACCTTTTAATTAAGGAAGATGGGAAGACTGATTGTGGGGCAGATGAATGAAGTGAAATTTAGAAATCACCTGATGTGGCAGTTTAGGCTGGGTGCCCCCTGCCACTGCTACATGAGATACACCTCTGGTGTCCTGGGTGCCCACCCAGAGGGGTGGACACAGGAAACGACGTATTTCTACCCATAAATCCTGCGCCCTATAAGGCCATCTGCAGAGTCATTCTCTTCCTCTTTCTTCCCTCTGCTCCCATGGGAGATGTCCTCTCTTATCGGGTAATGCCGGGGGAGTATCCTCAAGGCCTCTTAGGCCTGACTAGGCCTAATGCCAGGAGGAGAATGGAGGGGGGGCAGTCTCAGACCTGGCCAGCCTGAGACTTGCCTAGCAGTAGGAGGGGGGGGGAAGGAAGAGCCCTGAGGGGTTGGGTAGACCCTCAGGTGGGAGGAAGGGAGGACTGGGAAGCTTTTGGGAATCCTGTGAGGGGATTCTGTATGCTTTAGGATGTTCTTTTCCACTATGCTTTGTAGTTTGTAGTTTTCTGTAGCTTCACCAATTCGTTTTTCCATTTTAACTTTTTTCCACCACTCTCCAATCCGTTTGTGAGTGTCATTCTTTTGTCCCTTTCGGGGCAAGAGATGTTCTGGCTGGCCTCAAACCAGTACACCTGAGAATCCATGGCAGAGCATGCCGAGATCTCCCATTTCCCACACAGAGACTGGAGGTTCCTCTGCGCTTCCTGGCTCCTCTTACATCTTTATTTGCTGAGGAAAGCAGCACCAACAGCTTGTCCTTGTCTCCAATACCTTTGTAACTGTAGAGACATTCATCTCTCATTACCTGATAACCTTAAACAGACCCCAATGTCCCAACTCACCTTGTTGGCACTGCAGCCCACCCCTGCAGCCCTCTATGCCAAGTGGGTTCCCAAGGTAGCCCATGCAAAGGTACCAGATGGTGATTTTGGTGCTTGCAGGTGGAGCTGTTTCCCAACAGGATCTTGACAGTTCCATCAGCTTTGTGGTGCTGTTGGCTTTTGCTTTCAAAATTCACCACCATCCACAGCTTCCAATGCAGCAGCTTTGAGATGGGGCTGGAGCTGGGCAGGAGAAGAAGCCCACCAATGTTTTGACAGTGGAGTTTCTCTTCTGCTTACCAGAAATGATTATTTTTAGACACTTGGGAGCAAACAAAAGAGACACAGAGGACTTTTGGGCTCCAGGCTTTTTTTCTGGAGAGTGTCAAATCCTGGAAGACCAGGATTAGGCACTTTAGACAGTCCTGCAATAGCTGGGAAGCACCATGCACCTCTACCTGCAGCTTCAGCCCCTGTGTTTCAGGTGTCCAGAGGTTTTCCACTTCCAGTCTCCTCAGGTGGACACAGAATTGGAGCAGGGAGGTGAGTCCCTAGGAAAAGCTAGTACTGATGGTGCCTGGGTTTGTATGTGATGGTTGCGGTGCTGTGTGCTTTAGTTGACTCCTCCTAAATGTTCTCCAGCTGAATTCCCCTTTCTGACTCCAGTTGCTTCTGCACCCTGGCAGGAGTCTGAGAGCCTCCGTGCTTCATCCACCATGCGAAGTAACCAGCAGAGAAACCTCACCAGGGTTGGATTTGGGTGTTACAAAGTCCTCAAGTTAAGTAAATTCCTTTAGGGTGTTTTCAAGACTGTGACAAACTGGCTTGTGTCCTGTCTGGGACAAAACCTCACTTGCTGGGGCTCTAGGGTCTCCAGGGGACCATAAATTCACTGATGGTGACTGAACAAGCCCTGAAACTAAAAAGAGGGAGATAAATGTGAGTACAAATTTATTTTATTTCAATTTTCCTTGTGAAAAAGTGTGTGCTGGGCACAATGATAGAGTAGATTATATTACTATATCTGCTAGGATAAGCAAAAATTTCATTAGTGTCAGGAAGCTGCTGTGCTAAAATTAAATGACTATTTGGGACATGCATGGTCGACCACACTTAGACCAATTGCTTTGCAGCTTGGTTGATACTTGATGGTCTGTTCTGAAATGCCATCAAACTTATGGTGATTAAATGGGATCCAGGCCCATTTTAATTCAGTATTTAAGATTTCTTTTCTTCTTCCTTGGGGTCTAAGCTAGGCATGCAATGGGAATATTCCATATAAGAAAAGGAGAAAATAAAAGGAAAGGGAATGTCCTTTTAGGCTCTTCTCTCCTTACTCCAATAATCCCTGCACCAGGACATGGTTGAATCCCTCACCTCCTGCCCATTTCCCATTGCAGTGCCCAGGATCACAGCCCAGCAGGAACAAGCTTAGAAGTGTAATGGTGGGGAAGACTGGGAAGGGGGAATTTCTGTTGTCTGGCCATGCTGTGTTGGCCAGTGGAGGCCTGTTTCAGATGTGCATTCCCAGCCTCTGGCCCCCCTGCCGCATCTGAAACAGGCATTGAGGAGGGTGCAGGAAACTATAGGAGGATGCAGAAGGGTGTGGGAGTGGGCAGGGGTATGCAAGAAGGTGCAGGAGTATGCAGGGGTGTGCAGCGGGGTGCATGAGGATGTGGGAAGATGTGTGAAAGCACAAGAGGATGTGGGAGAGTGTAGGAGGGTATGAGAGAATGCAAGAGGGTGCAGGAGGGCTCAGGAGGATACAGCACACAATAGGCGGGAGCAGGAGGGCTCAGGGGGATGCAGCAGAGAGCGGGATGGTGCAGGAGGGCTGAGGAAGATGCAGCAGCGAGCAGGAGGATGTGGCAGAGAGCCGGAGGGCTCAGGAGGGTGCAGGAAAGTGCAGGTGGTCTCAGGAAGACGCAGGAAGGTGCAGGCGGGAGCAGAGGCTCTGTCACCGAGTGAACCCGCGCAGGGTCGCCGTGGCAGCGGCTGGCGGGCCAGGACGGCGGGGCGGTGGGGGAGGCGCCGCAGCCGGCAATGCCACGCTCCGGCGGCGGCGGCGCTGCGGGGCCGGGACCGGGGCCGGGCCTGGGGCTGGGGCGGGCTGATCTTGGGGCGGGCCGAGCCCATCCCGGGCCGCCCAGCGCAGCTCTCCAGCGGCGCTGATGGGGCTGGGGTCCTGGCTGCGATCGCTGGGCGATTGCTTCGGATGCTGCCGAGGGGAGGCGGCGCCGCCCGAGAAGGAGCCTTTGATCAGGTGAGACTCCCCCGGCCCCTTCCTTAACCCCCGGTCGCCTTGGAGGGATGGGGCTGAGCCCCTGCTCACCTTGCGCGGGTGAAGGGATGCTCCTGGTCCACAGCCACCTGTGTGCCCCTCATCGCCTTCACTCCGGCAGCGGCCGGGCGCTTTCCCGCAGGTTGGCTGGCGCAAGCCCAGCCCCGTTTCCCCCCAAACCCAGTCTCCAGTGCTTTAACTGGAACCTCCGCGGGGCCATCTCTGCGCTGCAAGAGCCGGAGAGGCTCGAACCGTGTTCTGCCGGCGGTAACAAGCTACCGGGTCGGCTCGGGGATTTCTGACACCGGGGATGCAGGGCGGGTTGCTGCCGGCCATGGCGGGGGTTGTGGCCGAGCTGCGGCAAGCAAACACAGAGCGGCATCCCTGCCGTGTTCCCATGCCCCCCTTGCCATAGGAACCGCCTAGCTTTTGTCTTTCCAGGGTGGGATTTCAATAGAGGCCGAGGCGATGAACAAAAAGGGGGTCTCTGCATCACTAGTCAGGGAGTCAGATCCCACGATCTGCACAGAGCTCAGCTCCTGGGTCGAGGATGTTGGCAAGGAGAGAACAAGGCACTGCTGGAACCAGCTTTATGTGAAAGCAGCGTGTCTACCGATGCTTGCAGAGCAGATCTTTCTCTCCCGCTGTCGGTCGTATCCGTCTTGTGAACGGAGCCGTGGGGTTGGGGGTGGAGGGTGTGTGTTTGTGTATGAAAATATGAAGCTCGGAGTCGTGGATAAGAGCTGGGAGCTGTGCAAGCATGTAAGGAGGTTTGGAGTGTTGCAAAACATCCGTGTATGGGGTTTGTGGCACCTCTTCTTCCTTCCTCGGCTGCCAGCCGGGGTCCTGGCTGCCTCGGATGTCTTCAGTGGGTACCCCAGCCCTGCGATAGTGCAGGGACCGTGCCTTCTCTGGGACATCGGTGGGGCATTTCAAGAAGAAGGGTGGGATGCTCCCAGTGTGGCCTACATAGGTATCAGATTGTAGCAGAGCCAGCCACAGGGTTTGAAATGTCCTGATTTCATGCTGTTAAAGGAGTTACCTAAATATTAACCAGATAATCCTGAGTATGGGGCCTTCTGCTCAGGAAATTGGCATTAGCCTAATGTGAGCCAAGCTCATGTGTGGAGAGGCTCCTTGCTGGCCAGGGCAGCTGTCCCTCACCGGGCACCTTTCTTTAGTAACATGCCTTCTGCTGGTGATCCAATTAATGCTGGCTGTAAGCAGGAAAGCCTGCATAAATGCTGGGCATTCAGAAGGCACCTGCTTGCACAACTGTGCCAGTGTAGTTGAGCTACCAGCCTAATCGCTGGCTTGTCCCTCTTCAGGAGGCATTAGGGTTTCATTTCAAAGGGGGGATCTTGCAGAAGCACACTTACCATACTTCCATTTTTATTGCAGTGCTGCTTCAAATGAATTGACTTGCTTGAGATTTCATATCTTTTAGCTGAGCTTCAGCTTTTGGAAGCTAGTGTTGCTACCAAAATGTTGACTTTATATGACTTTTTACCTTATTTTCCCCAAAAGGAATGGTTGCAGCCTCGTAAATCCAATGTGTCAAAGAGGAAAGCAGTGTGGAGGAGGTGATGTGTGTATAAATAGGTCCATGTATTACCTGAGCCTGTACAAGGATGGCTGTAACCCTTGACAAGGGCAGCGAGAGCAGCCAGCATTGCACATGGAGGTGGGGATGAGCTTGGGTGTAGGCACAGCACTAGTGTGGGGCTGGGAAAAGAAACCCTGGTCAAAGCACAGATGCTTCTGCAGCAGCACAGCATCCAGGTTGCCTGTCTGTCTCTCCATCCACGAAGGTGGGATCTGGCTTGGATGGTGAATCCTAGAGCTAGTTTAATCTGGGCTGAATGCAGAAACTTATCAATGAAGAATTAGCTCACCATTTCCTGCACAAAGCCCAGAATGTGAAATGGTCTGAGTCCCTTCTGGTCCCCTGGAGGCTCCTGTAAAATGAAAAGCAGGCTGCCATTCAGGTGTTCCATTTTTCCCTCCCAGTTTTTAATTTTAAATATTCCTTGGAAGTCCACCATGCTCTGGAGGTGCTCAGTGTTGGCATATCTCTCCATGTTTGCATGGGTTTGCAAGCTTCTGGGCATTGCCTGCATCGCTTACAGACTGCTGGCTGCTCCATGCCATGATCTGGAAAGAGATGCATTGAGAAGTGTTTTGCAAGCTGTGAGGGAGTGGCTTGTAAAAGTTAAGGCATGTTAATCTTATTGCAAATACTGTTTTTTTTCCAAATAAGTCAGATGTTAAGGGAACCAGTAAGTCACAGAGTGGGAAGAAGCCTCTGGAAGACAAGTTGGGACCAAACTCTCACTAATGAAACAGCTGGCTCCTGAATGATCCCTTCTAGGCTGGGATCCTGGCTGCTCCACCTTTGAAAGATGGTTTGAGTGAATCCATGCTGGCTCCAGTGTAGGATCTGCTGAGTTATGCCATCCACACCCTCCAAGTTATGTTTGTTTGTTTGTCTTTAATGAGAGATTGTAAGAGATTATCTTTTCCCTTATTACCTGTTGGTCAGGTTTTGGTTTGTTGAAAGTCTAATTAACCTTCCTGCAGGAATGCTGATGTGAATGTTTTGGTTTTTTCTTATTTTACTTGCGCTCCTCTTAGCATTTTTTTAATGGCTTGACATCATAGCTAAAGTGCCCACAGGGTTATCTGAGGTTTCCCTGGATGCTAAAGGAATGGGGTTTGGGTAGCAAATAGAATAAACAATGGGTTGCTCTAACAAGGAGTGACCAGCAATTGCAATAGGATGGCTGATGAGACTGTTGGGTAAGGCTGAAAATACTTCTCTGTTCGTGTGGTTCTGCTCAAGTGTCTGGCCATCTTGTTTACAAACATTATGAAAATCCTCTGCTAAGAGTTCTCCTGGCAGAATTGAATAACCCTATACAAAAAATACACATCCCAGTAGCAACATAAAGCCACAAACCATGAAAGAGTGTAGAGCAAAGCTACTTGCCTCAGCAGGGACAACCTTTCCAGAAGATGATGCTCTGCTTTGCTGACCGCTAAAGAAATCAAGCCTGGAATTCACAAGCAGGCTGAGGATGTTTCCATTCCCAAATAATGATGGGGCTAAATGTTCTTTCTGTGCTTTGGCACAGGTCCTTATGCAGCTCAGTGCATTATTGTCCCTCTCAAGTAGGAGGTGCTGCAGTCAGGGGCACCTGGGAAGATTGCCTGCTAGATATGGTAGGGTTTGGGCTGCTGGGGAGGGAAGAGAGCTGCAGGGTCACAGAAACATGGTCATGGATGTGGGACCCCTGGAAAGCATCCAGTTCATCCCCTGCTTGAGCAGGATCAGCTGGAGTGGGCTGGACCCTGTCCAGTCAGGTTTGGAGTGTCTTCAAGGATGGAAATTCCACAACCTCTCTTAGCAGCCTCTACTGGTGTTCACCCACCCTTCTGATGATTAAACAGAATTTCCTGTATTTCAGTGGGTGTTCTCTCATAGAGCATCACTGAGGAGGGTATGACTCCATCTTCTCTGCTCCCTCACATCAGGGAACCATCTCTTCCCCAGGCTAGCCAGTCCTAGCTCCTTCAGCAGAGGTGGCACATGTTTTGTCTGAAATAAAACTGCCCAGTGGCAGTGCCTTTGGTGAGAAGATGGGTAGAAACCGCTCCTTTGGTCAGGAGGCAATAGAGAGGTGTTCACAGGCCTCTCTTTGCCTGCTGCGCTGCTCACAAAGTCTCTGTGGGGACAGACCATGCTGCTGGGATCTTGGCACAGCTGCAGGGTTAGCTGGGCAGCGATAAAATACCCTCCAGAGCTGCTGGGATTTTTGAGTCTTAGTTAATTAGAACTGTTCCCATGTAAAGGTCAGAGAGGCTGGGAGGGCTTGTCCAGGGTTTAGGTTGAGAAGGTGTGATGGGAAGCAGGGCGGGGGGCTGCAGGAGCAATGAGGAGATGCCACCTTTCACCCTGGCAGATGGATGCTCACAGTTCCTCCATCCTAGCTGCTCATTAGACAGTGTCTTTAGTGAATTTGGGTGCCTGACAGTCTTTTGTAGCAGCACTGCCTGGTTTCAGCCATCGATCAGGATGTTTGCCAAGGTAAAACATTTTTGACAGTCTTCCTATTCCCCACTCTTCCTCTTCCTCCCCTCTTCCAGTCAGGCCATTGGGCTGCAAGAGGGAATGTCACAATGTCCCTTGGGAAGGTAAAAGGAGGCAGCATGATACTGCAGTAGCTAACGCTGTCTTGTCTCTCCTCCTCTCCGCAGTAACAACAACCCCTACGCCTCCTTTGGAGCCACGCTGGCGCGGGACGAGGAACAGAACCTGTGGAGCACCCCACATGACATGACCCACACGGAGGCGGACGATGATCGGGTGCTGTACAACATGATCGTGGTCAGGAACCAGCTGGACAAGGACTCGGAGGTGAGGCGGAGCTGTTCCTTCCGCTTGGTTTCACCACCGACCCAGGCTTAGTGCTCAGTGGTGCCTTTATTTAAGCACTCGTTAAGCTGCTGCAAGGGCCTCAAAGTCCCCCAGTGTGGCTCCTGTAGACATCAGGTCTTCCCATCTGCTCTCTTGTCCTCCATATCTACTCTGTCACCTTTCATCCTGTATCTGGTGTGGATGCATCTGTTTCATCTCATCCCTTGGGGATGACTCCGGCAGCTGAGCCAGGAGAGCCACCCTGAGCTGGAGTGCACCGTGCCTTGCAAGCACTTCTACCACCACCACCCACAAACATGTAGTGGTAGCACTAGGACCCTCAGCTCGATTTCCTAGCTTCACTGGCTGCTTTTTTTTGGTCTGGATTGGTGTTTCTGTGATGGGACTGGCATTTGCCCTGCCTGTAGTGGTGTTTGCCCAGCAATGGCAGCTGTGCCTGCAGCTGAGCTGCCGCTCCAGTGGCGTGTCAAGTTAGATACTCCTCTGATGGGTTATGTGGCAATTACTGAGGAGCAGAGAGCTGGCACAGCTCTCAGGGCATGAGGGGAAAGTCATCACTGTTACATAAAGGCTGTTCTGCAGCCCCGGTTTCCTTCAGCGCAGAGGAGATTTCAGCAGCCTGATTAGGAGCAGGCTGTAGCAAACAGTGACACACTGTTTTTGCCTCTCTGATTGCTTTTAAGACTTCAAAATGTTTGCAGGAAAGCCTTCAGGCTTCACATTTAGTTTCACCCTGATCCTGCTGCAGGGCTGTAACTCTTCCTGCAGTGATATTCCCCTTTACCCAACAGCTAGCTTATCTTTCCCAAGAAGTCCAGAGGTATGGCTGAGAGCAAGATTACAATCTTTAAAACCTCAAATGAGGTAATGCAATTCTTGTATACTGTTGGCCAGAGTCCCCATGTAATATTTTGGGACATTTTTGGTGAGGATTGGATTAATTGTGGTGTTTAACATAGATGGGTATGTAACAATGCATGTATAAGTGCAGGTATCCTTTTCCCTCCCCACCGCTGCTTTCTCTACTTTGTCATTGCTTGTCTTAGGGAGCTTCAACCAGCTCAAAACTGGCTGAAGGAATAAAGGACAAGCCTGTTTAGGAGGCTTCAGCAGTCCTGGGTTGTTGTAGAGCTGGGTGTATTTCAGGGCAGCACTGATTTCAGCCTGCAACCATGTGAGCGGCCTTTTAGCTCAGTGTAGGGCTCATTATGAGGCAGGCCTCATAAAGGCTGTTATTAGTTATAAAACAGTATCATAAGTGGATAGGCTGCTAAAAAGACATTTCCCTGGGCAAAGGAAAGTTGTGTCAGCCTTGCTCGGCTTGCAGAGGAGAGGATCAGTTATGGGTGAGCAGGAAAGCCAAACTCAGCATACCTATTTCTCCTAAATCCCATGCTTTTGCCCTGTTTGCAGCATATCTGGAGGGGTTTTAGATGGTCTGAGCAGCCGCTGTGCCTGCAAGTGAGAAAGGAAAGTACAAAGAGCATGAGACTTCCTCTCCACAACAAGTACAAGTACACATACCCTGTTTTTTTGTGCAATGCAATTAATAAAAAGCACAAGGAGTACACCATCAGGCTGACTTTGAAGAAAGCCAACACATGCTACACTTGATTTGAATTATGGCACAGTGCCCTTTGCAGCTAGTGATGGCCAACCTGTCTGTGGGCTCTCTTTTTTTAGGGAAACTGAGGCATGATGTATAAGCCTGGTAAGCTGCTGCAGTTTCCAGCTGCACCTTTTTCTGGATAGCAGGGCATGGAGGGACTTGGCTGGCAAAGCCAATATTCCTGCATTCAGCCCTGGGTGCTGAGATCTCTCCTTACTCCAGTGAGCATTTCAAAACCAGGCCATATTGTGCTGCCCTCCCTTCCTTATGAGACTGAGAGAGAGAAAAAATAAAGTTTAATGGCGAAACAGCACTGAGCTGCAAAAGCCATAATCTGCTTTGGGAGCTGCTCTGCTCCCAAAGTCCCTGGGGAGAGCATGGGGATGTTGCAGGACAGGGAACTGACGAGCAGTTTCATGTTTGTGCAGTACACAAGCATTACAAAACCACAAGTTCTTTTTTTTTCTCTTAGTTAAAATCAGACTGAAAGGACAACTACTCCCTGTATTTCTGCTCCTTAACAAAGGCATTTCAGTGTTCTGTGTACTTACTCTATGCTTTGCCATTTCCCACCTTTATCTTAGCAGTCTCCTGCTACAGGAGACTTTAGAAGGATGCCAAAGAGCAGGTTGTGCTATATCATGTGTGCTTTATCTGTATGGCACCACCTCAGCTTCAAACCAATATTGTGTTCTTCTTAATCTGCCCAAGCCACTTCTGCTTTCCTGGGAATTTTCTCTTCTTTTAAAATGGTTGTTCACATAGTGACAAAGTGCTGTGAGCTAGGATGGGAGAAGCGGTGGGCCAGGATGCAGTGGTGACATCAGCACAGAGCTGGAGGTCAGTGGGTGTAATCCAGGATGGCTCTTTCCAGGCCAGGACACCTCTGCATTGTGGATTGCTGTAAATGAATAAACTAAACTGTGTGTGTGAAGGGCCAGGCACTCCAACACCAAGTGCACCCTGAAGCTCAGTCAAGTTTCTCTGTGTTAGATCTTTTGTCATGGGGCTGCCAGCAACTCACAACTTTGGTGTCCTCCTTCAGGGCCAGTTCCTCACTCCTGCCATGGGGCTGGACCAATACCCAATCTATGCAGAGCTGTTTCTTCTCCCTGCCTCTTCCCAATGGCCCTGCTCCAGGAAATGTGGCAGCTCCAGGCCAAACTCAATGTGACCTTAGCTTGGTAAGGATCCTTAGTAAGGATTGCATGGCTGCTCCACCCTGCTTCTTACTGAACTAGGGCAGCATGCTCTTCAAAGCAAGCACCATGATATCCTGGGTAGGGTTTCAACACCCACTTGTTCGATGCTATGCACTGGGAGTGACAGCTCATGGGGCCATGGACTGAGGTGGAGCCTGCTGGAGCACCTAACTGTTGCCAGATCCACTGTGCAATAGGCAGATGGGGCAGGGTTTGCTGGGGCCTCCTAAAATCACACAAACTGAGGTGGAGCCTGCTGGAGCACCTAACTGTTGCCTAACCCACTGTGCAATAGGTAGATGAGGGAGGGTTTGCTGGGACCTCCTAAAATCACATGGACTGAGGTGGAGCCTGCTGGGGGACCTAACTGTTGCCAAACCCACTGTGCAGCAGGCAGATGAGGGAGGGTTTGCTGAAGCCTCCTAAAATCACATGGACTGAGGAAGCTGCCACTTGGCATTTCTCTCTGCTTGAGACCAATGAGTGCAATTTGCCTGGATGCACATTCAGAAGAAAAGTGTGGCTGAGGGTGTGTACTGAGAAAACCAGAAAAGCTGTTGCTGAAGGGCTGGCTTAAGGGGCTAGTAAAAGTGATGCAGCCTGTGGAGATCAAAGCTGTCAGCAAAGCTTTTGAAGGTTGGTGGTCAACATTTCAAATACTGAGAAAGCATTTGTTTGCAGCTGCTGCTCTGCGGTGTCATTGAACTTGTAGCATAAAGTAAAAATCTGTAGGTGAAATGGGGACCTCTAGGAAAACAGGATGTTATTTGATGCTGCCTAGGTACAGTCCAAACCACTGTTCCAGCATGTACCCTGCTAGTGCAGAGAAATGTGTTTTATGGGGAAGGGGGATGACTGTGCCTCCACTGCCAACAGCAAGAGCTGGGCTTCTTTGGCTTATGTGCATGGTGTGGCAGATGCCCATCTCCATGAGAACCAGTTTGTGGTGGCCCTGGGGCCTCTGTGTCCTCTGATGGGGTGCATGGAGTTACCCAGCAGTGGCAGAAAGCCTGAGCTGTTGCACTAATACTGGCTTTAGAGAAGGAGCCAGGTTTAGGGCAGCTATGCTGTGGGGCTCTGAACAGGAACTAACAGGAAGTTTTTTTATGACAAAGTTTTTTTTTTTAATGAACACTGTTCTTATGGCTTATTGTAAATGCAGTGTTTCCTTCTCTTTTTGGCTTATTCCCTTGGGGGAGGTTGGATCATAAACCCCACTAGCAAAGACAATTCCTCAACCTGCATCTCTGCTGGAGGCCTGGCTAGCAGAGCTACATAGGCATGATCCTCTCAGCAAACCCATTAAGGAGCTGACAAGACCTATTTTTCTGCTTCCTCCCTTCGCTCCTACAGGATTATTCTTTTTTTAACAGGTTCCAGAGAAGGTCAGTGTTGTGACATGCTGTTGCTGGGGCATAGAGAGGTGACAGGATTTGCCCAGGGTTGGGAATGCTGGTCAGGGAACCCAGAACTGACCCTCTTAATGGTTGCATGCCTCTCTTAAAACCAAATCCAATTTAAACTTGTTCTAAGCTGAGATGTGGGTTGGTGGTTCAATAGATGAGCAAGGATCTAGAGTTTGTATTTACTCAATTACTTCCAGTGGAGCTAGTTGCAGAGGCAGAGTGGGAACATCCCTGGATGTGGCACGGTACTCACCTGGACTGGTATTTTGCAGTACGTGCCTGACAACTCTGTTTTGACTGAATTTCCAAAATCATTCTCGACCAGAAGGGTGACACCAATTGCTTTCAAAAGAATAAAGGAGAAGGCTTTGGAAAAGGATTGCTTTGGCAGCATAAGGAAACCTACTTACTAAACAGGGCATTTCCATATGAGCAGGGGTGAAAAGTTGGGCAGTGCTTGCCTGTTCTCTTGGCACTTTTTATCCTGCAGCTCTCAGTTATATACCAACCTGGCTTACATTTCATGCCCAGTGTTTCCTCACTTCCATCCAGCATTTACAGATTTAGTACATCACACTGCAGAGTCTGGAGAGGTTTTCTGGGTAAATGTTTGAAGGGCTGAGTGCTCAGAGGAGGGAGGCATTGGGGTTTCCCAACTGCTCCCAGGATAGTCTTGACTTGTGCACAAACGGTTTTCCCACTGGTGTGTGTTTTCCCCTGCTATGTAGGTTTAAAAGTGCAAAACTGGTTGCAAAAACACAGGGCCAGGAACTGCAACCTGCTTTGGTTTCCTGTGGTTAGTTCAGATTCTGGCAAAAGGGTATTTTTCTTAAAGCATTGACTTTGAATGCATTGCTGGGGTGTCCCATACCCATAGGAACACCAAGGGGGTAATTGCCCAGTACTGTGTGCAAGAAGCCTCCTCACCACTCCAGGTGCAGGAAACAGGACAGGGAACAGAGGTACACGAGAAATGCAATGTGAAGCCAAGTTTGGGGAGAGAGCTGCATGTCCAGTGGCTGTTTACAGGCTCAGGCACCTCACTGCAAGCAGGTCTGGTAGGGAGCCAGCCTAGGATGAGGCACTGAGGGCAGCCTAGCATGAGGCACTGAGGGCAGCCTGCTCCAGGGCTGCCCCAGAACCCGTGTGCTCTGTCCTGCATCTTGCCAGTGCCCTGGAATGCTGCAGCCATCCCTGTCCCAGCTGAGGGAGAGGGGATTTGGCATGGAGCCCTGGCTGCTTGCCCTGGGGCTGCCTAGCAGTGGGTGCTGAGTAGCCTCAGCCTCGTGATGCTGCTCAGCCCTGACCAAACACTCCCTCCACATGGTCATGTCTTGGTGACTCATGGGATGTGCATGGGGAACACCCTCCCCAAAGTCTCTGATGTCCATTCCTATGTGCCAGCAGGACAAGCTTTGCTGTTCCTTTGCTGTGTAGTTAAAGGGAGATGGTTTATACATTAATTTTAGGGGTGGAAAGATGCTCTTAACTTCATTTCCTTATTAAAGCAGCACAGAGGACAGCCATCTGCTCACAGCATTTAGGATGTCTCTGCTATAAGGAATCACCTGGGACAACTCAGTTGGGCTGATGGAGAGCAGGGCATGAGTTCCTCCAAGAGCTCAGCCTGCTGCTGAGGCCAACTTCATTCTGATAATCTCTGCTGTCTCCAGTTGCTTTTCAATGACTTGCACCATGTACAGCGTACTACTCCCAGCTTTCTTTACAGAAACATATACAGATCCAGCTCTGTGCTCAGGCAAAAGAAATCCCACCAAAACAAGAGGTGCACCCCTAGGTACAACTGTTAAGCATATTTTTCTGTACCAAAGCTGCTTCCTTGCATACTCCCCAAATTCTTCACCAACAGAATACTGTTAGAGGTCCCCTGGGACCGTATTCGCTTCCATAATGCAGCTCAGTAACTGTGATGTACAAGAAAGCTGTAACCTAGATTCCCTTCAAACAAAAATAGACAAGGGAAAACCATGCTGCTCTTAATCCAGAGAAAATCAGAGAACAGCTTCCCTGCATGTTTAGCTTAGTGAGGAGTCTGGCTCACTACCACAGGAGTAAATCCCTGCAGCCCTGAAAGCTGCTGCCTGGTGCCAACAGACCACATTTTGGGAAGAGGAGCATCTTTTCCACCTCCTCCCCCAGCTAAGTCAGCAGTGTGAAGCAGGTCTGGAATCACAGTGGCTGTGTCCATCGATCGATGGTCTGCTGTAAAGCACTTGTTTATCTCTGCAGGAGGGCAGAGACACAGCTTATTTCCCCACCACATGTCTATGCTAATTTGCTCATTTCTGCTTACACCATGAGGTCATGAGTGGGCTGAGATATTTCTGAGCACCCCTGCTTGCAGTGACTGAGGTGTTGTGCAGGCTTTTAGTCTCTTTTTAAAAACTTTCAAGTTTGCAATGAACTTGCAGTAAGTTTTAATACAATAAACCCCCTCCTTTCTTTTTCACTGAGAGGATGTCAGTTCCTATCTATGAGCTGGTGTCATGAGAGAGGGCTGTAGAGGCGTTTTGATAGGAGGCTGCTCTCCTGTGCAAGCAGTAAAGCTGTTCTCAAGTACCACTGTGGTCAAGAGAGACGTGCCTCTGATCAGCAAAACTAGCTTGTTGTGAGCACCAACACAAAGCTAAAAACAAAGGTGATTGATTTTGGTCTCTGAGAGGACAAGTGGTGCAGACCAGAGTGCAGACAGAGTGGTGTTTCTTCCCCTGCTCTCCTGACCTGAGTTCACCAGTGTCTTAACCCACTAGCTGCTTCTTCCTAAGCATAATCTCCAAGGGCTTCCTGCAGCTGTCACTGGACTAGAAAACAGGCTCATTATTTAATTCTCTGCAGTTGTGGTGTGTCAGCCAGGTTCAGGGAAAAAACACTGAGAAATCTCCAGCTCTTTATTGAATCAAGTCAAGTCTGAAGGGACCAGGTATCAGACAAACTGGCATTTCTAACACAGAACCTGCCTTTGTGGGTATTGTTTAACCTCTTTGAACTCACTTCGTCACATAGGAAAATCCCAGGGAGACAGAATAGATTAAAACTCATTTATTCTACAAGAGTAATCTGGTGCTGAGAAATTAGATTCATTAAGGTCATTAGTGCAGCAAAATTATCTGAGTGATGGTATGTGGAAGCTCTGTGAATGCTTCTGTAAATGCATCCTTTGCAGTTTGTGCAGTGATTAAACTCAGCTGGGGAAAGTTGCTCCTGTTTTCTTGCAGAATGCACACATTTCCCCAGGAATTCTCACCTGTACAGATGTGCTTAATTGTGCTGCTGTGACTTTAATGAATAACCTGAAAACCTTCCCTTGCAGACAGTGTCCCATTATAAAGCTTGAGGTCAAGTGCAGGCGTTTAAGCTATGTAGTTAAGTGAGGCATTAATGGCAGCAACTGGCAGCCACTAATAGTTACTATGTCAAATGACTCCAGCTCAGCTCTCAACCTTCCATGTGCATCCCACTTCTCTGCTCTGTAAAGTAGGGCATGCTACTCTTCAGAAAAGTTGATTCTTCTTGTTTTCTAGTGCTTTTGAAAGTCTGCCTACTCCAGTTAAATTCCAAACAGAGGGCTGAGTAATTTGGAGAAGCCATTGTGTGTGTGACCCTATTGAGAGCAGTGACTATTTTTCTGGCCTTTGGTTTCCAGTGGGCTGTCATCAGCTGTAAGAAAATGTGTCATGCCAGGTTAACTGTAAGGAAATGAAAAGAAGGTGTTGCAATAGTTTGTAGAAAGTAATCATTAATATGTGGTTGTGGTTTCTCAAACTGTAAAGGCTAGATAAAGCATTGTCACAACCTCAGGTTTTGATACTAGCTGGGGTGTCAAGGTTTGATGGACCAAGGGGTATTGGATCAAAGACGCTGAAGTCTCTCAGATGAGCCACTTGTAGAAGTTCATATTGTTCTGTCATCTAGGACAGCACTACTACCTTGAAGGAGGTTGTAGTGAGGTGGTTTTCAGTCTCTTCTTCCTAATAGCAAGTGATAGGATGAGAGGAAATAACCTCAAGTTGCACTAGGGGAGGTGTAGGTTGGATAATACAAGAACCTTCTTCACTGAAAGGGATATCAGACACTAGAAAAGGCTCCCCAGGGAGGTGACTGAACCACCATCCCTGGAGGTGTTTAATAGACACATAGATGCTAAGGGACATGGTTTAGCACCAGACTTGGTAGAGTTAGATGGTGGTTGGACTTGAGGATATTAAAGGTCTTTTCCAACTGTAATGATTCGGTGATTCTGTAATTTCCAGCACAGCACTGGAATTACATTCTCTGCTTATGACTGAGGAAACTACTTTGGTCATCAGCAATGCCTAAACTAAATTCTGTAATCTCATTTCAAGGTAACTGAAAGCCAGTTTTGTATATGCAGAGAAGATACAGAGGTACTGTACCAAATGTCAAGCTAAAATGTTCTATGGTGGTTAGTGTAATTTCTTCAAAGGGCAACAGCAGTTTGGCCATTGACCTTTACACCTCAGTCCCAACATCAACAGTCCAACTCTGGCTCTGTTTCTAAAAACTGAAATTCCTAGAAAAGCAGCAGAAACCTCCCTATGTGCAAATGACTGAGTGTCTCTTCTCCCTGTGCTTTGCAGGAATGGCAGAAGCTCAACTATGATATTTATACCTTACGGCAGACCCGAAAAGAAGTGAGAAGCAGGTGGAAACACATTTTGGAAGATTTAGGTAAGCCAGAGAACAGAAAGATATCATTTGTGTTGTGCTGAATGAGAGGTCCCTCAGTGGCTGAGGATGGGAACAGCTTCACAAAATCACACTGATAGAGAGAGGAAAATACAACAAGGTTGCTGAGCAGTGCCCTCAGGAAGCCCCCATGGCAGCTGAGAGCTTCTGGGAGGCTTCCCAGGGCTCACACATGGCTGGGAGGAGATGGGGCCACCGTGTCTGTAGGCACATCGCAAAGCCCACAGACCGTGACCAGCAGGAAAGCCTCTCAAGCCCATTCATGCACACACATCCATTTCAAGCTTCCTTGTGCAAACTTGGCAGGAATACCTGGGAGTTCAGCCTGGGTTTTTCTAAATGAGATAAGCAGGGAGAAATGAATATTCCTTTCAGATTTGAATGCAGATACATTTGTTTTCTTTCCTTAGCCCATGCCAGCTGATCAGAGCTAAATCACCCACTCTGTTTGCTTCTAAGTGAACCTGAAATATTCTTTCACCAAATGAAATTGCTCAACAGTGGCCCTCCTACTCCTGCTGTTTCCTAGCCTGTAAACAGTGAACTGCACCCTCTGGGCCTGTGTGCTCAGCTGCTGCTCCTCTAGAGAAGGCAGTGGTGGGTGTGCCCTGCTTTTCCCCATGGCACTGCACACAGCATGTGACACCAGGGCCAAGGAGATGTGTGGTACCAGCACGTCAGCTTGGTGACTTGCACGGTGCTCTGGAGGTGGTTGGCAGCTAACAGGAGGAGGATGTGCGAGTTGAGTGCACTTGTTGGGCCATTCAAGGATATTCTCACTGGGAGCAAAAGAGATGAGTATCTCAACTGCTCCTGCCCTACCTGCCCTTCTGGCATCTGGACGGGAGGAACATTATAAATTCATAACTCAGTATCAGCATTCATCTTCACCCGGGTGCTCCAGCAGCCTGTGCAAACCAAACGCAGGAGAGAGCACTTGGCATCTTTACATCTGCTACTGCACGTTGACAAATGCTCTCCCACATCTCCCTCATGTCTGCAGTGGCTCTGGAGCTATTTTGCAAAGGGTGGGGGAGCTCAAGGCTGGGGATCATTTGGCCTGAGCAAAGCTTGATGGGCAACCAGATATGAAGCTTGCTATCTTTTCTTATCTAGACCTGTGCTTTAATCATAAGACCACCACTTTCTCCGTATGTGTTTTCAGGTGAGATGTGTCACCTCCAGCTCCCTGGACCTGAACAGAGTTAATGTAGCCATTACACATGAAGATCCCTGCATTCACTCTCCTCCCTCTTTCCTTCCCTGGACACCCTTCCCATAAGAGATGCTGACTGCTGCAGGAACCCATGCAGCCATTATTACCACTGTTTTTTTATCACTGTCACCTCCTAACAACATATAGGTGTAGTCACTGGGCTGCTCAGGGAGCCCCACTAGCCCTGAAAGCTCTGGCAGCATCAGGAGCATGCAGGAGTTGAGTCACCACCCTGAGTGGTGACTCATACACCTTCTCTGTAAAACTAGTGCTGTACTAGAAACTTGCTAAGAATGGATTTATGTTTTTTTTATCTCCACCAGCAAGCTCATACCTGCCCCAAGTGCAGACATGGGGCATGTCTCAGAGAAACACTAGTTTGTCTGAGCAAGTAGGGAGCACAGCAGCCCAAAATGGAGAGGGAATAAGGAACCTTGCAAGAGCTGGAGGTTTCAGAGACGATCCTGCCCACCTGTCTGACTCATTTCTGTAACACATGTCCCTCCCAGGTTTCCAGAAGGAAGCAGACTCTCTCTTGTCAGTGACCAAACTCAGCATCATTAGTGACTCTCAGAACATGAGCAAAGCCCGGGACATCCTGTTAAGGTTGTCTGAGGAGACAAACATCTTCCCAACCAGCTGGGAGCTTTCTGAGCGCTACCTCTTTGTGCTGGTGAGTAGTTTTGAGCATGCCTTCCTCCCCACTGCCCTGTTGCTGCAAGTGAGCTCACATGACAGGGAGCAGAGGTGAACTGCACCAGAGGACACTCACATGGTGGTTTCCTGGGCATCCCTGTGAGATGTTACACTTGTAACCTGGCTCTTCAGCTTCCTTGGAAAGGTCAGTGCTGTAGCACCACAAACTTGCCACCTCTCCACCAAGTTCCTTTAAGCCTGTGTAACTAAGTACTCTTGCAGTCTGTTAATGAAATGGGAAAAGGTTAGACCTAATGCTTGACTTAACCTGAGAGCTGCCATGGAGGGAACACCCTTTCTGGGAAGCTGCCCAAAGCAGCCTGTAGTGACTGTAAACCACTGTTGCTTTGGCAGGACCGGCTCATAGCTCTGGATGCTGCAGATGAGTTCTTCAAGATGGCCAGCACAGTGTATCCGAAGAGACCCAGCGGGGAAAGAGCGGACGATAGCCAGAAGGCCCCACAGCATATCTCTGTTGTGGTGCCCTGAAGAAAGTGCCTTGCTGGTGCAAGATGGACTTCAGGTTTCCCTTCTTCCAGGACAAGGCTCCTCTGCTAAGGGGTTTGCACAAGTAGTGCTGCTCCTTGTTTTCTTGCAGAGAAGTGAGTGGGCCAGCTGAAGCAGCGCGAGGAGGTCAGCGAACCATGCCCCACAAGGAGGGCACTGGAAGGTGGATGCTGGCCCGGAGGCGCTCCCAAGCAGAAGGGAGCAAGAACTGCTGTAGCATAGCCCAGGTGGTAGACCTCTAGCTGAGTAGTGTGTGCAATAGGCATGTGGCGAACCCAACATCAAGGCGTTCCTACCAGTAGCTGCAAAAGTTGAGATGTCCCTAGCTGCAAGCACTGTGAAGAGATCTGCGTTTCCACCTTCTGCTGGTATCTGCCGCTGCCCCCTCCCTCCACCCAACTAGCTAGAAGGACCAGCAAGGGAGGAAAAATACCTCAGTTGTCTACAACTCCCTGATGTTTCTCTGTGCACTGGTCCTCTTCCTCATCGCTTGCCCCCGGCAGCCCTGCTGGGCAGCTCCTGGGGAATCCTGCATAGAGGCCAGAACACTGCGTAGCTGGGAGGGGAGCAAAGCCTTTGCACATTTAGGTGCTGTGTTCTCTGCTAGTAGTGGTCTGGAGGGGTTTGTGTCAAGGAGTGCTCAGCCTGACATCTTAAATGGAGGTAGGTTTTAGGAAGGTGCCAAGGTCAGAACTGCTGAGAATTTGGCTCCTGTGATACCCTCAGATTGGTTGCCCAACATGTTAATTAATTTCTGGAAGTTTTGGTCTCAGCTGCATAAAGAAACTCCACTATAAAGCTGCATGTACTGTCAATAAGTGCTGTCCCTGCTGTTAATGAGGATTTTTAATGAACATCCTTTATATCTTGGGGTTGTGTCTGATAATGAGCAATAATTTTAAAACACTGGATTTAATAATTTAAAAACAAGTGGAAATTCTTCACTGGTTAACCCACATGCTGCTAACTGGCCAGTTGAAAATGCTGGTTACACAGGACCTCCCAAAACAGCAAACCAGAGCTTTTATTTGTTTATACCTACAGTGTTTGAAAGATATATATATATATTTATGAATTGTTTCTGTTTATCAGTCTTCCTGGGAAACATTTCTGTCAGCTCAGGACCTCAGTGAAAACTGAGTTTAATAAACAAACCACGTTACAAACCCAACAGTTCTTACTCTCTCTGTAACCCTGGTCAAGCAGCAGCATTTATTTTGACTGCTGATAGCAAAAGGGTTGAGGTGTTGGTAGAGCATAGGCCTCCATGACCTGATCTCCACACACAGTTGCTTGTTGACCTGAAAGAATAGGGTTGTTTGCCAGCCTAAGACCAAAGTCCTTGTAGGAGATGATGGGGATTTAATTTAATTTCAGTGGGATTTGGAGTTAAGTGCCCAGTTCCCATTGATTTTAATTAATTTTTTTTGGCAGCAGCAGTTCAGCTGCACTTTGGAAAACCTCTCATGTTTTTTATAGGAAATAAACTTCAGTGTATCACAACTCCAGGGTCCGAGTTGAAAAAACTGTTGCAGAAACAGAAAGATCTGGTGGTCTGAAGAACACCATGCCAAAAGTCAGCCTGTAGGAAGGATATTACCACTTCAGAGTACTACATGTTACATAAAGTCACCTGATGAGTCCTGAAATCTCATGGGCGAGAAGAGGAGGTATCTTGTGAGCTGTGGTGCTGCTTGTTCTGGTGACAGAGTTCAATGTTAAAAAGCATGTTTGCAGAACCACTCTTGCTGTCACTTGCAGTTGTGAAACTGATCTCAACAAAAAAACATTTTGTTGTGGCTCAACAACAGGAACTACCTAAAAGGGACCATGACCCTTACCCCACAGGCCAGGTTCTTATGAGGAAAGGGGGCTGTTTAGTCTGAAAAAGAGGACTGAGAGGAGATCTTACTGCTTGCAAATATCTGAAGAGTAGATGCCAAGAAGAAGGGGCCAGTCTTTTATCAGCAGTACCCTGTGAAAAGATGAGGGGCAATGGACACAAACCGGAACGGAGGAAGTTCCACCTCAACATGAGGAAAAACTTTACCATGAGGGTGATGGAGCACAGGAACAGGCTGCCCAGGGAGGTTGTGGAGTCTCCTTCTCTGGAGAATTTCAAGATCTGTCCGGATGCACACCTATGTGACCTGCCTAGGTAATCCTGCTTTGGCAGGAGGGTTGGACTATGATTCTGTGATTCTCATTAGGATCTCTGAATGAGTTAAGCTACTGAAGCAGGGCTCTGCACAGGGGAAGAGCTGAGTTTCTGGGTGGAACCACAAGGAGGAGCAGGAATTAATGCAGCATCAGATCACAGCAGAGCTGCTCACTCCTGCACGGCAGGGCCTTGGCATTGAAAGAGGTCTGTCAGTCCCAGCACTCAGGTAAAAGTGGTGATGAGGTCACCTGCAAATATTACAAACCAGCCTTGGGAGAAATACAAGGATACAGAACTTCTGAAAATCTGCAACTTCAAAAATGACAGAAACCATTGTTTTCATAGAAGTCTAAGCTCAAGGTTGTCAGTCTGTTCATCTCAGCATGAAAGGCCCTGTCTTTCATGCACTTGAAGTAGCAGACTGAACCCCCATATTTCAGTCAGCAAAATGCAAAGAGTAACTGGCCTTTTCTAACGTGCATAGAGTTTACCAGGGTGATGCACCTCTTGAACTTTAATTTTGATCAGATTTGGGCTTTCTCTTCTGCCAGGAGAAGAAAACTCAACTATGCTTGTCTCCAAGCAAGCCTATGACTGTGTTTTGGGAACCAAAAGGAGAGGAACCCACCTGGAACCCAGAGAAAGCACACACCATAGTAGTTCAGCTACTACTATTGATAGTGGCCTGCAGAGGTGTTTAAAAGAGTTATTTAGGCTCAAACAGCAGGAAACTTACTCATATCTATCCAGCAGATATGGTGGGACTCTCCTATTTAATGGCAAGAACAAAGATAAGAAAAGAAGTGCAAACAAACATCTCCCAAAGAAGCTCATTCCAGATTTTGGGCAAGTTAAAATCACTGGCACTGAGAAGGGAAAGGCTCTGAGCAGCACTTGCATTTTGGGTATCAAATTGAGAAGATCAAATTAAACCAAGAAGGTGTTCAGATGGCAAAACCAAGTCAGACTCACACAGTTGAGTGTCACCCCCTGGAGATGTTGCAGCACCAACTGGGTCTCATAGGCCTCTTGGTGGACAGGCTGCCCCCCCAAATAGATCAGGGCACCTCATTAGGCAGCAAATTCCTCTCCATTGAGACAGATGCAATAAAGATTTCATTAAATGTGTAAATCTTGAACAGCATTCAAGCCAGAGGGTACCTGGTGATTCTGCTGTTTGATGCACCATCCAGACCTCCAGCTGCCATTCAGATGTGCTTGAGACTCCCCTAGGGCTGGTATCACCTCCACACTTGTACAGATGTCCTCGACACCTTACAGCTCTCAGGTACCACTAGAGCACAAATCTTATGTGGGGTGGCTGAGTGAATTGAGGTTGTTTAGCCTGGAGAACAGGAGACTCAAAAGGAGACCTTATTGCTCTCTACAAGCGATAAGGAGGTTGTAGCAAGGTAGGGGTTGGTCTGTCCTCTCAGCTAACAAACAATAGGAGAAGAGGAAATGGCCTCAAGTTGCACCAGGAGAGGTTTAAAATGGACACTAGGAAAAATTTCTTCACTGAGAGGGTTGTCAAGCTCTGGAACAGGCTGCCCAGGGAAGTGGTGGAGTCACCATCCCTGGAGGGATTTACAAGACATGTATATGTGGTGCTGACGGACACAGTTTGGTGGTGATTTAGCAGTGCTGGGCTGTTAGACCTCATGATCTTAAAGATCTCTTCAAACAAAAATGGTTCAATGACTCTGATTCCAGATAGCTGCACGTGGGGAGCCAAGTCCTGCCCTGCAGCTGCCTGGGAAGCTGTTCAACAGCCCAGCGAACACCAGGTGCCACTGTTCCCTTAGCCATGCTGCAACATGCAGCGCCGGGGAAATCCTTCCAACTTTGCCCTGCATGCATCGAGTCTCTCAACCTTTCAAGAATTTGCTTTCTGTGAAAGGTTGGGATTTAGATGTCTCCTTCTCTGGAGTCATTCAAACCCCACCTGTACACCACCCTGTGCAATATGCTCTAGGTGAAACTGCTCTGGCAGGGGGGGTTGGACTAGATGATCTCCAAAGGTCAGTTCCAACTCCTGTCGTTCTGTGTTAATTAAATAATTGCTCTGATTCTTTCTAGGAGACAGTGGTGAGCCCATCTCTCTTTCAGAGGTTTGCAGAGCTGGGGCCAGGGCCTCTGCTCCTGCTTGGACATGCCACTTGGCATGGTCCTGGCTGCTGCAGGAATTAGAATGTTCACTAAGAATGTTTATTTTTCTAAGCAGAGGGTAACTTTGGCACCCCCCCTTCCTTCACCAGGAAAGGAAAAATGTCAAACATTCTTTACAATGAGTGGGTTTAAAATACATCTGGGTTCATCTGGGTTTTGGATACAAAATCAAGTTGAGGGAAAAAAATGTATTTAACTACTATTTCATGCATCACGTTGGAAGGGACCCTCAAAGAACATCTGTCCAACCTCCCTGCAGTGAGCAGGGACATTTAACTAGATCAGGTTGTTCAGGGTCCCACTGAGTTTGGCATTGAATGTCTCCAGAGCTGGGGCCTGGGCATCTTTGGGCAGCCTGTTCCAGTGTTTCAGTACCCTCACTGTGAAGAGTTTCCTGCTAATGTCTGTTTCAACAGAAAGGAAGGAAACAAAAAGGAAGGAAAGAAAAAAAAAAAGACACATTTTATTTCTGTCCATGAGCCACAGACGTGTACCACTTGAGTTTCCTTTCCCTACACCACAGCAGAAGCAGACACAACTAAGTTCATGTGATAACTTGAAACAGATAAGCATTGGGCATGGATCAGGGTAGCTCCTCCAAAGTGAGAAATCCCGATTTATACTAACTGATGGTCTAAGCTTTGTCTTCCACCAGCACCTATTTGGTTATTTCAGACATTGCCTATATCAACCAGGCTGCAGAGCAAATGTGGAAAACCACTTGTGCCTAATCTTTGGCCAATATGCTGGTTTAACAGTGGCTGAGCAAAATATTTTCATTTTTTTGGTCCATGGGGAGCAATGCTGTAGAATTCCCTAAGTTAAAGTTAGGTATGTATGTAGTAGAGATCAGCTAAAAACAACAGAACACTTTATAGACTATCTTTGCTGTGCATTTACACATATGGTTTCTTCTTTGTTTTCCTGGGATGGACATCATGAATTGGGCAAGAGAGAGAAAAAAAACCTTGCTGAAAATTCAGCTGTGAGCTGTAAGACAGGCAGAAGGTGGCAGTGGAGGTGTTTGTTAAAAGTTAGAGAAGCAGTAGGCAAAAAGAGATGGGAGGCAGTGGCCTGAAAGGAGTCAGACTTTCCATTTTACTTGCTATGGCTGTAAATCAAAGTGTAAGTTCTGATAAATAATGAGAATGGACATGGGAAAGAAAACTGTCATCTTTGAAATTTCAGCTATAGGAAAAATTACCATTTCAAACCACTCAGTTTCAATCATTTCTAATGTTAGAAATTCCAACACTTACACATTCTTCCTGGAGGGAAAGCATGTACTTTTCTAATCTAATGAGGCTCAGGAATGTTTGGTACTGATGACTGATGATCAGTAACGTTTGTTACTGTGACTAACCACAAAATAGCTCTCCAAAAGCATTTCTTTTGAAGACAAACAATGATTTTTGCATGAGGAGTCCTCGTTAGGCAAGTTATGGATTATCAGAAACATTTACCTTGTGGGCACATCCAGGGAGGAGCTGCCCTTGCACAAGGGGAGGCCATGGAGAAATCTGCTCAGTGACTGCTCTTAAATGCCCTAAGAAAAGACTTGCATAGTCAAAGGCTCGTCTGTTTTTCCTGTCAGTTGGTCTAACCAAATGTACCTCCTCTCCCCACAAGCCTTATCCCTCTGAGAACAGTCATTTTTCAAAATGGTAGCAAATTCAGGGGACTATTTTGTCTTACTTGGATTAGGAAAGGAAGATGCCCTGTAGGCACCCTTGACGTGATAGGATCCCAGCAACACTAAACAGATTTAGGCAGTCAAGCAAGCAAAGAGCCAGAGGCAGAACCATATCAAAGCGAAGGCAAGAGGGCAGCAAATAGGCACAGCCCAAGCAGTGCCCAAGAAAAGGGCAGAGTATCTGGTGGGTGGTGAAGACTGTGTGCAACTGGCACACTGCCAGTGCCAAAGCACATTGCGGTGGTGCAGTAGAGTGCATCATCTGGGTAGCACCAGCAGGATGAAATGTGTTTGAGTATGCCTGAATAACCATCTTTAAAAACCATCATCACTTGATGATAGCTCACCAGCAGATCAAAAAGAAGAGATATTTATGAAACCATGTGTTACCAGAAAGTTTATCCTTTCAAGAGTGGCAATTTTATATCTGTTAAGCTGCTGGGTTTCTTTCCATTGGCTTGGAATGGGTTTGAGTCAGACTTTGGAGACACAAACATCAGGGCAAGTCCAGACACCACTGAAGTCAAAAACAAAGTATCTGCCAGCTGCCCATCTAGTCCTCTTCTGCATTAAAGTCTAGAAAAAAAAAAAAAAAAAGTGTAGTTTCTTAAAAAGATTTCCACAAATGGTGACAGGATCTACCTGTACATGCTTCAAGGAAGAAAGTAAAGGCCATGGCCAAAGGGTCACAGGGAAAATTCAGGTCAGAGGAGACCTCAAAAGGTTATCTCAGCCAATCTGCTTCTTGCTTGAAATAATCTCTCCTCTTTTGAAAATGGCATGAGCAATTTGTATGGAAGACATTACTGGCACACACCACATTTCACCCACCAAAAACATAGTGGTTGGTGCAAGGAAATAGATAAAACACTGGTGTGGGGTTTTTTACATTATAAAAGTGAAACAGAAGACTTGTGAAACTCATCTGGAGGGCAGGTTTGAAATCAATTAATCCCTCTATGAAATATTCATTTGATACCTCTAACTTAAGTGACCAGGGCTAGCTTTAAACATACATTTCCATTCTTCCTTAGGTGAAGGAGCCAAATAGAGGAGTGATGGGAGCCCAGAGCCTTGCAGAATGATTCACCCCACGTGGTACATGCCCAGTGGGCTGATACAGTTAGCAGGGAGACAGCAGTGAGCCATTTGGGAATAAAGGGGAGGGGAGGGAGGAAAGGGAATGGTGTTATCTTGGTGATAGGGAGTTTGCCTAATATTTGGAAATGCAGTTTCCATTCCCAGACCTGCCCCAACTCTGCCTGCCCTTCAGGTCATCCAAGTGCAGGAGGGGGAGATCATACCTACTAGGGCTGATGGCAAAACAGGCTTCCTGTGCTGGAGGTATAGTCAAGGTCTTGATATTTCTGCATCTGCCTTCAAGCAAAGCTTTGTCTCTCTAAAACTTTCACAAGGCTGTTATCCAAAAGACTCTGCTATAATAATTTCAAGATGTTTTGCTTCAGTTCTGACTCTTATTTTTAATGCTCTCCAGCTTTTTAGTATAATCCAAATAAAGAATTGTTTCTATCCAGAAAAATAAAACTTCAAATTTAGATCACAGCAGTGTCTTTTAAAGCAGTGCTAAACCAGGGTTGGTTGGTTGTGGTTTTGTTTTGTTTGTTTGTTTGTTTTTCAATTCAGGGGAATACCTATTCCCAGAAATAGTTTCAGCTTTGATAAATCAGCATTTCCAGACAGAAAATCAGTTAGTTTAGTTTTGTTTTAAATCATAAACCTGCCTAATGCTCTTTGTTGTGAAATGCTTCGAGATTTACTAACAAAGTGCACTGCATGGCAGTCAGTAGTATTGTGATTAATTTTCAAGTCAAAATTATGTTTCAAAACATAAGGAAAAGGCATCTTTGAATCATTTTGACTATGTTTAAGTGAGATCACCAAGACAGACTATAGGTCTGCAAAGGACACGTGCAGGCATGCCTAGGAATTTGGCTTGCCTGCAGTTTATCTGTCCCAATTAAAGGCAGATGCAGCCTTTTGTTTCCAAGGATGTTTATGAACTGGGAGATTTGCTGAGCAGGGAGACAGTTAATGTACAGCAACGGGTCCTGAATTAATCAGACACACACATTTGCAGTGTTCTATGGCTTTAGCTTGCCCAAATGCATGAAGAAGATTTTCGATTTTCCTTCCTATTTCCTTAGACAAGATGCAGCACAGAAACTACCCAGGTTAGGGTTATCATGTAGTTAGCAGTTTGTGTCACTTCTCTGAAGCCTATGACAAAAGAGGGGAATTAACAGTATGCACAATGTGTCAAAGCAGCTTGTGCTGCAATTCTGCTTTGCAGAAGAGGAGCTTCCCTAAAGTACATGCCCACATACTGGGAATGGAAAATGGTTTGGAAAGCCAAATAGGTACTTAAGTATCCAGGGAGTCACACTGGATCTGACTGGCACCATTCCCATGCTGAGATGCTTGCTGATATCCTACTGATACAGGTAGTAAGTGATAGAACAAGAGGGAGTGGCCTCAAGCTACGACTGGGTAGGTTTAGACTGGACATTAGGAAAAAAATTTTCATGCATTGGAATGGGCTGCCCAGGGAGGTGGTTGAGTCACCACCCCTGGATGTGTTTAAAGGTCTTTTGGATGTGGTGCTTGGGGTTATAGTTTAGGGGTGAACCTTGTACAGGAGGGTTCTTGGTCAGACTTGGTGATCCTGAGGGTCTTTTCCAACCTGAATGCTTCTGTGATTCTGTGATGAGCACATCAGATGCCTGATGAAGTTGCAGGCAGGTCTCCACTATAGGACAGCTCTCATGAAGTGATTGGACCTATGCACCTGGCTCATTGCATCCAAGGGAAAAGCAACACCAGAGTCAACCCCCTCTACAACTCTGATGCTTCCCATAAGCTCAATTCAGCCTGGACACTCTGCAGAGGTAAAACTTGGTCACAAACACTGCACCCTTTCAGTATTACTGGCTCCTCATGCAGCGGCAGTGCACGGAGAGCACAGAAAGTGGAGGTTCTCCTCCCCTTCTACTCTGCCCTGGTGAGACCTCACCTGGAATACTGCATCCAGTTTTGGGCTCCCCAGTTCAAGAGAGACAGGGATCTACTCCAGAAAGTCCAATGGAGAGCTAAGAAGATGATTAAGGGACTGAAGCATGTGTCTTATGAGGAGAGGCTGAGAGCCTTGGGGCTTTTCAGTATGCAGAAAAGACTGAGAGGGGATTTAATAAATGTTTATGAATATCTGAGGGCTGGGTGTCAAGAGGGAGGGTCTTGTCAGTTGCACCCTGTGATATGACAAGGGCAATGGATATAAACTACAGCACAGGAGCTTCCACCTCAACATGAGGAGGAACTTCTTCATTGTGAGGGTCACAGAGCACTGGAACAGGCTGCCCAGAGAGGTTGTGGAGTCTCCTTCTCTGGAGACCTTCAAGACCCATCTGGATGCAGTCCTGTGCAACCTGTGCTAGATTCTATGCTCCTGCTCTGGCAGGGGGGTTGGGCTCAATGATCTTCAGAGGTCCCTTCCAATCCCTAACATCCTGTGATCCTGTGAAAGCTCAGTTTTGAAAGGCTGTAGAGGTGATCAGATCAGCTGCACAGATCTGCTGCCTCCAGTTGCAAGCCAACACAAGCTCAGCTAGACAGATGACAGACAAGCAGCATGTTTAATGGTAAGCTGATTTTGCTCCTAAGATAATATAAATACCACTTGCTAAAGTTAATTTCTCTTTAAATTATGTATACATGTTGTTGAATGTTTCAAGAACTTGAACAGCAACGAACATTTCACACTGCTGAGGAGCATCTTTCTTCCCTCCCAAACCTTTATTTTTCTTAACAGTGACAATTTACATAGTAGTTATAAATACCTGGTCTCATTTTTCAGCCCATCACCTTTTTTCATCTTCTTTCCTTATGTTTGATTATTCTTATTTCGTGTTAGCTTTGCCATTACGTTTGCTACCTTTGAGCCTTCTCTTTCACACCTCTCCTTTTCCTCATTTTTATTATTGTAAACCTGCACGTTTTAAAAGTTAATGAGGTGGTAGAGGGCTGGCTGGGAACAGAACTGCCCAACATCAGTGATTACCAGGCTTTTCCTATATTTACAGCAAGGTGTAAGCATGAAACTGTGCAAAATGACAGGGGGCAAACCTACAGCTACATTGTGAAATATGCGGTACAGACGCAAACGCTGGCCTTGGACTGAGTCTCCCACCCACTGCATTAAGAAGTAAGGCTTGCTAGAGATAACAAAATTTTCCTTTTTCAATGAGTCATGCAAATGCAGCCATTGGCTTTGGTGGAGGGAGCTTGAGGCTTAAATCTGGGAGGGCTGGTAGCCACTATGCAGTTTCTAGGTTAAAATCAGTATGTCTGAGCACTGAAGAAGAATCATCCAGAAGCCTCATCCATTTCGCCCAGCTTTTTGTTCCTGTGTTTGCAGCTTTTTTTGGAGATCCTATTCTCCTTTTCACCCCCACCTTCTTTTGTGTTAAAGACTAGCATTTGGTGAACTACCATTGGATAAAAAGGTAGCCTTCAAGAGTCAAGCTGGAGAGGGATAGCAATGGTCCTGATGTTGTGAACAGTTTAATGCTGGGTTTTCCCTTGCTAAGCTACAACTATGAGAATAGTCCAGCAGGGCAATCTCCTCCAAACACACAAAAGAACAAAATACATCCATTTAATTCTACATGAAAAGGGGATTTTTCACACAGGGAACAGTGAATTGTGGGTAAAGAAGAGGTCAGCATGGATGTCGTGACTAAGCTGTAAACAAACCTGACGGAAGCAGTTTTTCTTCTTGCTGTAAGAGCAAGCTATTTTTTCTCTTGGATTCCTATCTCATACCCCTTCTTGGTTCAGCTGGATGTCAGCCTGCACTCCCCAGGCCAGTGGAGCATCATCATTCACAGCAGGCAGCACCCTTGAGATGTTTCTGTAGCTTCAAAGATGGGTGAGGAGCAACAGGGTGTGAAGAAACCCAAGCCAGGATGCCTCCTCACCATACTCCTTCCTATGCTACAGTGAAGATGGATGTTGCTCGGGACACAGCTCCCTTTTCATGGCTTTAATGAGCTCTCTTGGATGCTATCAACTCTCCAACTGATGCACAAGTGGAGGGGTCTGTGCCCTGGAGTACACTGACATAAATCACCACAGCTCTGCTGATTCCAGGTGTCTCAGGACTTGGCCTCACAGACTGTATTTGGACAATTCCTTCCGTTCCTGACTACCTATGATTGATTTGTGTCTTTTGAAGATGCAGAACTGATTTCATCCTGAGACAGGACAGTGGCTCCCTCTGAGACCTGGTGACCTGTTGCCTGGGTTAATATGTGATATATGACAGCAAGGAGCAAAGGGCATTTGCTCTGACTCTTAAGTTTCCAGCAAACAAGGGGACAGAAGCAAACAAGCTTTCCCCCCTAACTATTAATTTTTCAGTTTGAATTTGCTGCACTCATTGCAGCCTCTTTTAACGATCTTCCACCCTAGGAAGAAGCAGATGTGATGTTTTCACAAGCTGCAGGTACGTTTTGCTTGCTTTACACTGCACAGGTCAGCACCTTCCTTAGCCAGAATATGTGAGGCTGAAGAACATCAGTGGGTACAGCCAGTTTCTGCCATTTCAGTGGAAGTTTTTATTTAGCCTTTTTTTAGGACCACATGCCTGCTCCAAGAGGGGAGAAGGATCCCTTGCAGGGCAGAGGTGAGCATTTAGACAATGTAGTTTGATGGGAGAGCTGAAAAAAATCCAGGACCCTACATCTGTCCACCCTGGAGCACAGCATTCTCTCCCCAAAAGACTTTGGGAAAGGGCAGCAGCAGGAGGCTGTCTCCTACTCCAACAGGCACTAGCCCCTCCTGAGCTGATATTTTCTATAAAAGACTCTATAAAAAAATTAAATTCAAGCTATCTGTTCCTATTTGTATTCCTTCTACATATTCCTCTGAAGCATGTTTTAATTCTCCCCGTTCCCCAACCTCATTTCAGCTGGTGGCGCTGGAAGGTATTTAAAGTTACAGCCATACTCCCACAGGTCACCATGAAAGAAATTAGGGAGAAGCGGGAAAAAAAAAAAAAAACCAGGAAAAAACCCAGAAAGAAAGCCTGAGTCTGTCTGATGCACAGAAATGCTTATATTTCAATTACAGAGAGCAAGGGGCCAGACTCAACAGAGTCTGAGACAGGGAGAGGAAGAATTATGTTGGAAAACCAGACACCGAAGCCATAAAAGAGAGACTGCCTGTAAATGGCTAATCCAGTTAACAAAGCAAGCAGGTGGCAACCATGCTTCCATCCCAGTTGAGTGCCAGCACAGCAGGCCATGCTGACTTACACTGGCTGAGGGTCTGACCTGCAGCTGTGCCGCTCCTGCAGGACAGGAATGATTCCTGGACCCATGTATAATAGTATTAAAACACCAACATACTGCCCACAGCGCTCCCCACCTTCCCTCCCCCACCAAAAAAAACCCCAAACCAGCAACAAGGAACTGCTCAACCCTCCCTCCTCCATCTTAGAGCTCATTCAGGCCAGGCAGCTTCCCACTTTCCCAACACCATTTTTGTACTCCTTCCTTCCTTGAGATGTTGGTAGCAGGGAATTTCTCTCCTACCCACTGGAGTTTGGTGCTTGCCTCCTGCAAGCAACCTTTATGGCAGACCTGATCCTGCTGCTCCCAAACCTTGCACACGCACACTCAAACACACACACATTGCAAGGGGAGATGAAGGCACCCACCCCCCACTGAGCCATCCTGAATCCCAGCAAGGTGAACAAAGGAGCTCTCTGTGATTTCTTTCACACTGAGCACAGTATCACACTGATAAGAGGGCTCTGGCTCTCCTGCCCCGTATCCCAGGCTGGCCTGGGCACGGCTCCTGTCACAAATACAGAGCTTTTGTGGGATTTCATGAATGAGGCTGAGCAGGGATTTGTGCGACAGAGGTGACACGGTGCAGCTGCCTCCCTGGGGGAGGCTGAAGGTGAGATAAACAGCCCAGTTGGCTCCTTGGGGCCACTTCTCCGATTACCCAATATTTTCCTGAGATGTCTCATAAATCCTCTTGCCATTTGGGCCCCAGGCAGCAATGGGGGCTGTGAACGTGCATCCAAGCAATGCACCCTGTTCCTGGGCTAACAAGGGACTGTTTGAAAGAAACTCTGAGCAGGATGACATCAAGCCAGAAACCTCTCTGAGGATGTTGCAAGCCAGGCTTTGAAGGCAAGGTTTGTTTAGGGACATCAGGTTTCAACTGGATCTGCTGATACTGGACATGCCAATAAGAAATCCCAATTACCAGGCAAAATTGAGTAAGAGGATTTCAGGCTGTGTGTCTTTAGCTGAGTAGCACATAAACATCCTGCCCTCTCCTTGGCAGGAGGGAAGAAGAAACCTCTCTGCCTTGTGTGCTCTCTCTGAATTATATCAGAGCTCTCAGACTTCCCCAACAAGCACAGCCCTCAGCACCTCTTCCTTCCTCAGCCAGCAAAATCAAACTGCAGTAACAGAAAGCTGGCAGAGGCTCAGAATAAACGGTATGTGCTGAAGAGGGCTTTGCCAAATCCTCCATCAGGCCCTGCATGCAAAGACCCTCTTCAGCAACATCAGAAGCCTCATCCTCATCCACTCAAATCCATGAGCAAAAGCTTTTCTTCAAAAGAAGTAGCCACTTAAAATCTTCTGTATCTTTCTTTGGAAATCACAGAATGATTTGCTTGGGTCTCAAGCAAGTCCCAAGTCATGGCAGCCATATCAAATAACTTGGTGGTTTTAGGAGCTGTAGCAGATGGACCCAGTCTTTTATCTTCCAGGGCCTCCACATTGGTAGGTCTGTATTTTATGTCAATGATCTCTCAATTGCTAGTCATTACATAGAACAAGAGAACAGACCTGTTTGGATAACTTTTTGCTTGGTCACTTTTTGCTTGTATACCGTTTGCTTGTATATCCTTTGCTTGTATACTTAATTCTCATCTCCCTTTCCAACAGTGTGTGATAGGGCTTATTTTACAGCCTGCACCTGAACACTCAAAAGACCTCAAGTGGAGCTGGAAACAATCCATGCCACCCTACCTGCTATAAGCCAAGACCGGAGCCTCTAATTGCTGTGAGTTTGCTTTGCTCCCAGGCTGTATCACCAGCCTGCAAAAATGAAAGCAGAGCTGCTGCACCCAGCTCTCTGTGTGAACCCTGTCAGCTGCTGATGGCCTCTCCAAACAGTTTCACTCCAAGCTATCTATCTGCAGTTGTATTCCACCAAGTCACTCTTTAGGATTTTGCTGACCTTATAAAGCATGATTTGGCCTTGTTTAAAGAAACAAAACCGACTGCCTGTGGGATACTTTGGTTTTAAACAGTATTTTTAAGTAATGGGGCTGGGAAGAGGCTAAGAAATGATCTTCTGGTGAGTCATGACACCACCTTCCATGGTGATCCACTTTGTCAGACAGCATACTGATTTTCTTGCTCAGTGTCAAATATTTGCTGTCTGTCTGAGTATAAAGGATATTTCACAGCAAACCCAGATGTCTGTCTTTACAGAGGTGCATCCTTCAGCTGCTGGCTATTCTCTCACACGTGTGTACACACACTCAAGAGGTAGACATAAAGCCAAGGTAAAAGAGCAATAGACAAAGTTGCACACAAAGCAAAAGAAAGGCCCCTAAAATGACATTAAACTTCCAGGAAACAGCAAGTTTTCAGAGCCCAAATCACCCTTGGTGAGAGCAAGCCCAGCTCCATTAAATTCAGCAGACACTGTTACACTTCACTGAAGTAGGTCTTTTAGGGTTTATTTGAGGTTAACTGCCCAAATCCCTGGCTTACAGACCTCTTTATGTCCAAGATAACAAATGCAAAGGCAAACAGAAGCCATGCTAGGGCTGGTTCCCTGCCCTCTGGCTCTCTGTGTTTGCTGACAGTGCAACTATGCAAAGCATTTGGCTCACTTTGTGGCTGTCCTGCTTCTACTGCGGTGGTTCCCAGTACAGCCCTCTACTCTGTTTGCTCTTTGGGGACCTTGCATAACAGCCAGGTAGGAATACCAACATAAAGTAAACAAATCCTATCTGCACTTTTCCTTGATTATTGACAACAAAAGTCAATTATAAACAGGGCCTGGCACCCTAGGCACAAAAGCCAGGCTCTGTCGGCACCTGGAGGATGCTGCAGCAAGAAAAGCCCAGCACTGGTCTAACTGGGACAAAATCCTGTGCATCTCATGGACCAAGAATGCTGTTCCCTGGTGCTCTGCCAAACCAAGACTCTCTGGGGCTGCTGGAGTTGAGGGATAGGACTATGACACCCACTCTGAGTGGGCATCCCATGTGGGCAGGGGTACGCTGAGATGCAGCTGCTTGGTCACTGCCTGCCTAGACAGTGGGTGGACAAATGAATCACACCTTGAATAAGAAGCAGCTGCTTGAACATAGCTGTCTGCATTTGGGCAACACAACATGTCTTAATCTCTAAATGGAGCTGACAGTACTGAGTAGAACTGTTATAGGCACCTCCTGAATGCGATGAGATATCCTATGGCCAGGACACAAAATGGTGATTTTTCCATCTCCGCTAGGAACAAAAGGGAAAAACCCCAGACAAACCTGAAACCAACAAAAGCCACCCAAACCAGACACACACTCCCTTTGTAGTTTGTGTTTTTTCACATTTGTCTTTCAGTAAGTATGATGCTTTTAGCAGATGTCAGAAGACATTTAAAATTGCACCTAATGGCGCTGGGACAATTTGCCATGCCTCTGCTGCACCATGGTGGTTTTCCACCACTGCTCAGCTCCTTGCAAACTAACTACAGAAGCAGATCAGCAGCAAGAACGTGTCTTGGTGGCTGGTACCCCATAATATCTGTATCATGCTGCTTTCTCATCCACAAGCAAGCCTGTCTTCTCTATGCAAGTCTCACATTTAAGCTTATGTTGGAAGTGTCTGTGTGATCCAGACTTTAGATCCATTAACCTCGGTATGAGACATCAATCTTTCTTTAATGGACAAATCAATAATGGGCAGGTAAGGTTGGTAGGGGGTGAGAGGGAGAAGGAAAATGCCATTAAAGACTGGGAGCTGGACAAAATGGTGCTACGATTTTAGTACTCTTGCCCCTGGGATCAGGAGTGAAAGAGATCTGACCTTAAAGGAATACACATGTCTGGTGCAAGCTGTTATGAAGCAGAAATTGTATGTTAGTAAGACAAGGATGTCAGCACACACACAGTCTGATCAAAGGACCAGTTTGTATTGCTATGGGCCATGCTTTTTCTGGGCCAGCATTCAGAAAGCACTTCCCACCTGGGACTTCTGCTCTCCTTAGCTAACGTCCCCAGACCCAACACTGGTCAACGCAATACAGATAACGTGTGAGCAGTTGCTCAGGTGCCCTTTCTTGATACTTTCATTTTCCAAGAGGTGAATTTACATACCACTGTCCCCACGCTTGCCTTGGGTAACCTCAGACCTTCGCTTTCACCCAGCAGATTCACAAACTCAGGCAGTGATGTCACATCAAAGAGGAAGCCAGGAACAGTGACCTATTCCAGGCACCGAGTTCTCAGAGATGTGAAGTCCCTGAGAAAGTCCAAAAGGGAACAGCAAGAAGGGTCAGAAGACCCTGGTTATTTAGTCTAGAAGATTGTTTATTCTGACCTTCAGATACATGCAGAAGAAAGAGGGATGGATTAATCCTTTCTCAGCAGTTGTGGTGGACACTAGAAGTAGCAACAAACTTAAACTGCATCAAGGATGATTTTGGTATTTAGCAATATGTGGTGGGTTGAAATTACTCCTCGAAATACCTTCCTATGCTTGCTCTCCAAGCTTGACTGTGGAGTCTTTCTCCTTGGAATATTAAGAATAAAATTAATTTTTAAATGTTGTGGGTTTTGTTTGCTTGATGTTTCATTTAGATTTTTTAATTTTAATTTTTATTGTTGTTGCTTTGCACCTGGAAGTGAGGAACCATCCTCTCCTCATGCAGCACACCAACTGCTAAAACCAATTATCCTGACAGCAGCTGATCCCCAGATTGCTCTCAGACAACAGCAACCCTCAGAAATGGACCAACTCAAAGCTTCAACTCTTACAAGTTACCTTGCAACCTCTGAAAATTGCTTCAACCCCAACAGCAGTACTGGTAACTTCAGTCCTTCTAACACCAGGGTTTTTTCTTTTAAAGTCCATAAACTCTCTTGAGAACTGAGAGGAAAATCACCCACTTGCACCGGTCTCATCTTTTCTAGCTGAACTGTTGTTGCCTGCTTGGAGTGGAGGCCAGAAGCCTGCGGGTCCAACCTGGGCTCCAGTCACAGCTCAGACCTCCAAGTTGGTCAGCTGCTAATTTGGGGCTGGTTTCTAGAGCCCTGGACATGGAGCCAAGGACATAGCAAGTTCCACCCTTGCACCTCAGCAGGAGGAGATGGTGGGATGTGTTATCTCAGGACTGCTGGCACATCTGGGACAGAGGAGTTCCCAAGGGAGGCACTGGCCAAGGGAAGGCAGCTGGGGAGATGGTGGGAAGGGAAGGAGGTGGGAGGGGGAGGCAGAACAATAGTTATTTGTTTTAATTTTAGAACCCAAAATTTCCAGTTTGTTTATTGTGCACTCTGGGGAGAGTGCACAGATTCCCAGAAGTGTCTGGGAAACGAAACGGCTCCCATGTCCTTCAGCCATCAAAGAATAGGACCACAATGTTTATTTGAATAAAATAAAAAGAAAAACAATGGCAAGCAACAGCCTCAGAACAGCCCTTGTCCACACCCACACACAGGCACAGGCACACACGGACACTGGTATATGCCTGCCCACATTATCGTAGAGTCATAGACCCGTCTGGGTTGAAAGAGACCTTTAAAGGGACAGGGCTTCTACCACCTCTCTGGGCAACATGTGCCAGTGTTTCATCACCCTCTATGTACAAATATTCTCTCTTAGATCTAGTCTAAATCTCTCTTATTGTAGTTTAAAGCCATCACCCCTTGTCCTGTTGCAACAGGCCCTGTGAAAAAGATTGTCCCCACCTTTCTTATAGGCTCCCTTTAAAGTACTGAAAAGCCACAAGAAGGTCTCCCTGGAACTTTCTCTTCTCCGGGCTGAACAATTCCACTTTCTTTTTCTTTCAGCCATCTCATTGCCACCACGGTCCTGTGTAAGCCTCCTGTGGTCCCAGAGCAGGTTTGCTGAAGCAGAGTTTTTACGCTCTGAATAGGCATCTCCATCCAGCACAACACTGGTCCTGGTCCTTCATTTTATATTGCCCACCACAGGTTTGGGAGAGAGGATGTATGAAAGAGCAGAGAAGCAGATGATTAAGTATCTTAACTGACAACCCCAGTGGTTCAGGTCACATAAATATACAATTCAGAATTTCTCCTCAGCTACTCAATCACTTTTGTCACTTATACAAATTCCTTCAATTTTCTGGACATCTCACTTTGGCCACAAGGCTGACTCAGGGCATGATTCCACACCTGAAGCACACACCAGGATTTGCAATTTTGCAACCCACCCTTTTTTTGCCAACTGCAATGCACTACAGGTAATCCTGAGGGAAACCCTGAGAAATGAGGTTGGTGGCTTGCCAAGTAGTAATCCTTGGGTTCTTTTGACTTCAGTGTGTCAGCCAGCAGGGTTATATTTTCAGGCTTGGAATCTACAATCATCATAATTGGGGGTTTGTTACTTTTTGTTTACCTCTTTGGTTTATCTCAAGGTACTCAAGCACAAAATAACACAGGAGTTGCTAGAGCTGGTGACACTGCCCAGGGAGCAAAT
This sequence comes from Indicator indicator, assembly GCF_027791375.1. Classification (NCBI taxonomy): domain Eukaryota; kingdom Metazoa; phylum Chordata; class Aves; order Piciformes; family Indicatoridae; genus Indicator; species Indicator indicator. The sequence goes on along the minus strand of NC_072014.1, from coordinate 10,405,780 downwards.
TTTCCTTCCTACTGACCTCCCCTCTGAGAATTGCAAAGGGAGGGGGTGTTCAAAGAAAATGAGCATCTTTCAGTCTCAATCCCCACTCCTTTTGCAAGAAAACTCTTGCCTCTGCCTGCAGCAGAGATGGAGGTGCTCTGCAAGAACAGGCCTGGTGGGCTGCAGTGGACCTTGATAAAGCACATAAAGGGCCTTACAGTCCCTGAAAGCACAGCTGTGCCAGAAATAGAGGAGCACCAGATTCCCAGGATGGCAGAAGGAAGAAGTCAATTAAAATCGGAAAAAAAAAACCCAAACCATACATAGATTAAGATGTAAGATAATGTACTGCACGTTTTTTGTACATACTGCAAATAATTCAGACTGAAAGGCAGACCTCAGTCTGGATGAACACTGAATGGCTGCACAGCACAATACCTTGTGCCATTAGACCTATCATAGAGTCCAGATATGGCAGAATTAATTATCTTGCATTTCTCCTGGATACATTTTAGCCAAAGCAAAAGCTTAACTCTTTGTGTCCTATAGCAGACATTGTGGGATATTACACATTAGTTTGATGGGTGAACTAAAAGAACCTTTTTTTTTGCTGAGACCTCAGACTGGAGATGTTAAATCTGGTACCGTTCAATCGAAGAGTTCAGCAGAAAGGCACCCTTGAAAGCAGGCTTATTCCAAATGCTGGAGAAGGAACTTTGCCTGCAGTTTTCCATGAGTGGATATCTGATACATCAAGCTCATGGGAACAAAAGTCTATCCATAAGCTCACCTGGGGACAGCAGTCACATGCTGGTGGAGCTGGGGATGAAAGGTCCAGCTGCTGCTTAGAAGAGGTGTGTCTCAGCAGGGAGTGATGGCAGGGAGCCAAGTCAGCTGCAGCACATGGCCCTGCTCCTCACTGGCTTTGGGATGACCCAGGTCACTTAGCCAGAGCGGGCTCAGAGCCCACAGCTTTGCACAGGCAATAGGAGACGTGCAAGAGACGTCCCAGCTTGGGGAGAGACACACATGAAAGATTGGCACTGAAGAGACTTGGCATGGAAAACATGTCAAGGAAAAGCTTGGTGGAGATCCACCTCAGATACATATAGATGTCTTGTGGGCTGCACAGGTTAAGTCCTGAAGCAGCAATGAAATCCAAAGCACATCCACTGGCCTGGCTGGAATCAGCTTAGGAGCCATTTTCACTAATTTGTAAGAATTGGAGACAGCTAGTAAGGATGAATTTCTCTCATCCATCACAGGTACTGCAGTCATATTCCCCTGATATATTTTGAAATATTCACTTGCTGCAATATTCCCTGGAGGTGGTTTATCTCTGCACTTCAGGGAGACTTCCTAGACTCCCACTGCAGCTACACAAGTGGGAGATGACTGCAATTCCCTATCACTTATTCCACTTCTCTGCAGAATGTACTTTGAATGCAATACCCTTAGTGGACAGTGAAGATCATGGTGATGCCTTCTCAAGCCCAGCTGATAACTAACCTTATTCTAACTTTTCCTTTTTCACTGTATCTCAAACATATTTACAGGCTTCAGAATTGTTGAGGCTCAAGGAGTGTCTATTGACATTAGTGCTCTGTTTCCAGTCTCTGTGGCAGGCAATACAGATTCGGTCAAATTATGTTTCTCACCAGGGACTGAAGGAAAGCAGGGAATCACACACGAAGAAGTGCAAAAGGCTACTTATATCCTGCCTGGGCTTACACCCACATATGTTGCATGAACTGATGCTCAGCTGGTTTGTTGATAAAAGCAAGGAACAATTCATAATTCTGAATGGAATCACCCCAGCTTAAAACAAGGAGTGATTTGGCCTCTAACATCTACTGCAACAATTAAAGCATACCTTTCTTGCTAGTTAAGTTGTGGAGAAAAACTGACAATGAACTCATTTTAGTGTCACTAATGCCTAAATATTACTTAACCTTACAAAAGGAAGCTATTGAGAGAATTTCTGGTATGTAAAATGTGGTTAAGTAGAAAAGAGATATGCTAAAATTTGGTATTTGGCAGTCATCTCAGAATACACAAGATCAAAGCTTTAGACTCAGCCTTTGGGCTTCAAAGGTTCCCAGGCTGCACTGGTGGGTGCTGAGTGGGTAAGTCCACTCCATTGTGGACTTCACTCTACTGTGCTGTTCTTATGTTCTTCCCCTCTGCAGCCAACACCAGTCTCTTGTGGAGGAAGGATGCTGGGAAAAGTGAACCTTTGCTGGAGCCACTGGAGATGTCCCTGCATTAGGTAAATGATGATTAAGCCAAACTTTTACTCCCCTCCAGTGAATTTTCATCTTTCCTTTCTAATAAAGTAACCATTATAGAAATGACTTTAGGAAATAAAGTGCAAGGAGCAACCCTGTCTTGTTTTCTGGCAGCAAAACATGGAAAATGTGCAAGAAAATTCTTTTGCTTTGCAGTTCTGTATTCTCTTTTAAAATGCTTCTCCCACTGCAAGCAGCCCTTGAGATTGACAATGAGTGCCTCCCAGCCATGGAGTAGTTGCAGCAAGCACTATTTACCATATGAACTTCCCCTTTTTTCATACCTCCTCTCCCCACTATACCTACATATTGATGCTTACCTACATCCTGAAGATCTCTGTGCAAGAAGAATCTGGAGGCTTCACCTCTGGGGAAAGCAGGGGTTGTTTTCCTTATTTAATGGTGAACTTCTTACCCCTTCTCTATCAGAGGCGTTTCACATCCTGCTGACTAGACCCTTCATACAGCAATTCAAGCCAAAGAGACATCCCTGACCACATCTGAACAATGGCAGAACAAACTCAAGATTGTGTACATACTTCCCTTCCATCCCCTCTGCTGAAGTTTCCATCCAGTGTGATTGATCAAATATTTGCTTTTCTGAAAGCAGATAACATTCGTGAACTTAAAAACTTCAGCCACAAACTCTTATCCTCCCTGTGCTATTTATCTCAAGAGTACAAAGGCCAATTGATTTCTTCCATGACAGCCAGACTCAGGCTCTCAGCTTTCACCTCTGCTGCAGCTCCTGGTTTTAGTCTTTGTTTGGACTCATTTGATTTAGAGAACAAGGGAGAATAATAGGGAGAACGGGGTCAGTAAGGAGCAAAAGTGAACCTCAAATGGAGTTAACCAGTCATCTGAGTACAACAAAATCATTCAGCTCCTCTCCATGGTGAGGAACTAATTTAGCCTATAGTCTTTTAAGGCAGTCCCACCAATTTCTGGCACTTTGAATGGAGGCTGGCATTTGCAAAAGGCAGAATCACCCTCCTGAGTTGGAGAAACTATGCATCCAGCTTGCAGTGGCTATAGCTACCCATGAAGAGCCTTCAGTGATGCTGTTCTGCCAGGCACTCTACGCACCCCAAAATATTAAATATGGTTAGTGTCTCAGGATTGGCTTCTGAGCCTTGAAACATGAGGTCAAAACTCCATCTTCAATTGAGAATCAGAAGCAACATGCTTGTCTGCGAGTCCCAAAGCACAGGAGAAGATAGCTGGGAGATACTGGCAATAATAAGAAAAGCACAGCTTGGCAGAAGTACAAGCTATCACTGCTTCTTAGTTTCTCTAACAATTTTCAGATGCAGGCCCAGTGGGCCAAAGAAGCTGCTGGAAGAGTGATACTATGAAAATCTGCAGCTTTAGGATGACCTTGAGAAAGTAAATCACTTCAGGAAATAGAACTATGAGAAAAAGATCCATTAAAGAAAAAATACAGTGGAAAAAATGCATCACTTGGCTTAGGTTTAGTTTTGAAAGCAGGGAAAAAGCCTGAAGTTTCTCACTCCTGCATTTTGTTTTTCTTAAGCTTTCATTACAGAGGGAAGATGAACTCTGCCTGTGATTTGTGGCCGTTGCCTGAATGCATGGAGAGATGTGTCCTCCATTAGTGGGAGTGTGCAAAGGGCCTGAGAGCCAGTCCTCTAACTCTGTATTATGTTTGGCTTTCAAGAGACAAGGAACTAGCCCACAGGTTTCTGCCCGTGTAACAACCCTTTTCACTCTTTGGCTGAACTGCCTAGCTGGACAGTTGAACACCTCAGCTGTTCCTCTTAAACAAGGCCTTACGGCAAGCTCTTCTCCCCTTGAACCTAATTGAAATTGCCCTTTCTTGGGTACAGATACTGTAAATGGAAAGGAGACAATAAGAATTAATCCTTTGCAGGAGTGCCATGCACAGAAGGAGTTAGATCCAGGGCTGCACAAACTAGGGAACACGCAGAGAGCTGGTGTATAAAATCAGGTGGGCTGGAGAAGCTAGTAGAAAAAGTCAGGGGGTAGAGATGCCCAGTGCTAGACAGGCAGGGAAATCCCTCTGTAAAAAGCAGATCTCTTGCCAGCAGCCTTCTGTGATATTAAATTTGGCATTTTGAAAGTTTGGGTTCCCCCTCCAGATTCAGCATATACAGGACCTTTTTTTTTCCCTCCCCTACATACACTTCTGCTTTTCCATCATGCTTTGAAAAAGACTCATTTAAACCAGTGGTCTAATTCAGGTTTCTCTGGTTTCAAAGAAAGCTATTGGAGAAGATAACATACAGCTGGGGAGATGCTTTTTGCTTTTGAGCCATTCTCATGAGTCCTATAGCCACAGCATGAATGTCTGAGGCCTTGAGCAGCTCTTCAGCCAATTTTCCCCACTACATCCTTTCTTAGAATTAGTCATCATTGGAATAATGGTAAGAGGGGGTATGCTGGAAGCCAGCTTCAGCCTTGAGAACCATTAAATAACTCGGTCCAGAAGCTCACTAAAGCCTGCCTGGCATCGAGAGGGAGACACATGGTCTCCTACTGAGCTGACTAAGTTTTTTCTTGTATTCTCTCATCTAATCACAAATAGCATCATCTGCACAGCACAGACACCGGAGGAAAAAAAAAAAACAAAACCAAACCAAAAAACACAAAGCAAGAGCTGCATGCGGGAAACTGAACATGAGAATCAGCCAAGAACAATCATTTATGATAAGACTTCTCACTTCAGACATCTTATCCAATTGTTTGAAAAACATGGTGGAAAAGGAGACTGGAAAAGGAGATTGTATATTGTTTCCCCCCCTACAAAAGCTCTTAATCTTTAAATTTTGTAAAGAGCACTTGAGAATGCTGCCTGCAGGTAGATGTGCCCTGTAGAACGCTTCCAGTATCCTCAATAGGGGAACCTACTGTGTGCAACTTAGCTTTCTGTCTTCCAAAAGACAGAAATAGAGCAAACACTGCCAGCCACTGCTGTCCCATGGGGTACCTAGGTGTGCTGGCAAGGCATGAGTTGCTATATCACTTCTCCCAGAAGAACATCTCAGAAGATTGAATGAGATCATTAGACAATGAAAACACAATTCAGAGCTTCTCCTCCAGCACTTTTTTTTCTTTATTTTATATTCTATCCCCTAATTGATATGTTACAGGATGCTATAATGTGTTATACTCCACAAACTAGAGATGTTATTCATTTTTATCCTCCAGATATTCAGGAGATTTACTTTCTTTAAGGAATCTGAAAGTCAACATCCCTGGAGGTGTTTAAGAAAAGATTGGATAAGGCACTTAGTGCCATGGTCTAGTTGATTAGTTAGGGTTGGGTGATCGATTGGACTTGATGATCTTGGAGATCTCTTCCAACTTGGTTGATCCTGTGATTCTGTGAAAGAGAGGGGGCAACAAGACACACTGGAAACAGGCACTGCTGTGTTGAAATTACCATGGTTAAATCTACATGGAGAAAGTCAGTGTCAGAAGCAATCCTGTTAATTTCAGTTTACATCAATTCAGAACATGCCCCTCAAAGTTTTAGGGATGCTTGACCTAGCTGTAAGGAGCTGTGGATTATGGGATCCCATCCACTTTTAACACCATGAAATAACATATCTGGAATTTGGGTTGTTTGTACATGAACTCAATAACAAAGATAAATGAAGTGGGAACTGCCCACATCTCTTGCATATGGAAATCTGTGCTTAAAAACAAGAACACCCACACAGTTAATTGTCATGAGATGAGTTTGTTGTTTTGTGGTTGTGCTCACAATAGGACACTGTTCTGTGGTACAGTATTTTCAGCCTCTGGTCTTGTGATTCTCAGGGCATGTCCAGTCTCATTGAAGCTTGAAAAGTCAATATGAAATGGATATCAGCAGCCTATTGTTTCACTTTAGAGTTCCTGGTGACTACCTCATCAGGATGGAGAATCAAAGATGGGGAAGAACAAAGGTTCCTGTGCTTTAGAGGATGCATAAAAAGCCCTGTGTCAGATCCACAGCGAACCAGTGGCACAACTAAGTAGTTGGTTTTAATCTCATCTCCCTCATCTGGAATAGTTCCTTATCCCTGCTTCACCTCCTTATTCAAAGAGCTTACTAGGAGTTGCCAAGCCCATTTGTTGTGTGAATCTTGCCAGATGCACCTCACACTGAATCCAAAGGTCCCACGAGAGCAGTCCCCAGTCCTGCCCTGTCTCAGGGGGACAGTGCCCCTTCTGGTTCCACTTGGGTGAGGCTGGGATAAGCTTCTTTGATTAGGGGCTTGTCACCACATGCAGCAGCTGATTGTCACAGACCCACATCTACTGGCATAGATCTTTACTCTTTAGGAGTGCAAAACTTTTATCATTCCTCATATTTTATAGAAGAAGCAAAATTGAGCAGGTTTACACAGGACATCTAGGATGAAGGAAAATAAATAAGCAAATAAATCATCACAATCTTCTTACTTCCTGCTGTTCCTAAACCAAGAGTCAAAGAAACACTACATGAGACCAGGTTTCTAGAACGGGTTTCACATCAAAAGAAGCTTTTAAGAAAGATTTCATAAGCTGTTCCTTCATTTGCTCTTACAGACTGAAGTAGCACACAAGGAAATGTGTCTCACCTATTAGAGGCTGTGGACTGAAACAAATCTCATCTCCAGTACCTCTTTGATTACAAGTGCCTACAGGGAAGGCAGTAGCAAGCATGGTCAGTGTCTCCTGAGCAGCTGTACCTTTAGCTTGGCATACACAATTGGACTTCAGTCACTTAGAAGGGGGCTCTCTAAGATGACCTTATTAGAAATAAATGCAGCATCAGCCCAGCAGTTGCTCAAGTGCTTTCAGCTGTGCTCAGCTATGACCATTGAGCTCCGTGGAGCTCCAAGGAAGCAAGGTGTTGCTCCTGAGAATGGGCCAAGGCAACAACACTTGACAACTGGATTGGATAAAGGGGGAGCAGTGGTGTCCCCTCCCCAGCCACACACTGGGCCAGTTCAGCAGAACATAAGAGTAAGACCTATCCTTACTTTGTGCAAACTTGAGCCCTGCCCAGGGCCCTGTTCCTTCACAGGAGGAAGAGGGTGGTAACATTGGCACTCACACTTGTCGACAGCTCTTCACACTCCACTTTCCCCAGAGAGCAGTGAAATGCTGCTTTTGGGAAGCAAAACACATTTTTGCCAGTGATGAGTGGGAGAGGTTCTTCCCAGCCAGCCACGAGAATGACCCCCCCATGTCCCCATACCATCCACATGCCCCATATGCAGCTTGAGGATCACAGCAGATTGCAGCTAGCTGGATTAGTGCTGCCCACAAAGGACACCAGCAGTGGGGCAGCATGAAGCATTGAATATCACTTGAGACTCTATAAAAATCCTTATACTCCTCATAAGCTACTGAGAAGAGTACATTAGACTCAAGGGGGCAGGTGAGGATGTGCTTATCAAGTTCTTGATCATCAAACAGTGGATCTGCTCTCACCACACCAGACTACTCAGTAGCAAGCATCAGTCCCAATGGCCACTGCTTCAGTCAATCCAAGGCATCATACAGAGAGCATTGCAGTGCCTGTGTCTGGGACCAAAAGACTCCAATGATCAGTGTCTTGGGCACAGTAGGGAACACACATCATGCTACTGGGCTGGGTTTCAGTAATATTGCCAGTAGCCCATGGCCTCTGGTTGGCTTCACCAGAGCAAAGAGAAGATGTGAGGGGGAGGGAGCTGCAGCTAAGAAAGATTATAGGCATCTGCTGTGCAGCTCCCAGGACTTTCCCTGAATTCGAGAGCTCACAATCAGAGGTCAAGTCCATCTTGACTCCTGGAGACACACATCTGTTTTACAGAGGACAGTCACAGCCTCTGCTCTAATGGTTCAGTACATCCTCCAAGAGACTTTCAAGACAACAGCAGAAAAACCCACCTCAAATACACAGCTCTTCACTTTCCTCAAAAACTCTTCATCTCACACACAGAGGAGAGTCAATGACCTTTGGACCTCTGTAGAAGCTCTCCATAATGCTTTCAATGCCTTGACACTTTTGGCTAGCATGATCCCACACTCAGGTAGTGAAGCCAGCATTAACAGTTCATAGGATGGCTTTAAAGCTAGTATGGAGATGAAGAGATGCTGACATGGCTTGCTAAGCCCAAGGGGAGCTCTGAGTAAAGGCACTAGAAGGAGCTAAAGAGAGCAGAGGAGCCCTTTTGTTTTGCAAATTGTGAGAGTTGCCAGCTTTCACTTACCTGCTAAACACATCTCAAGCGTGTGGAAAATCATTTGGGAATGAGATCGTGACATCTGCTGATGCTGGTGAACTCTTCTTGCTTAAAGGGCCAAGATGCAATCAGCTCTCTTGGGAGGGGAGCGTGCCTGGGGCCACGAGCAGGAAAGAGGACTCATGCCTGCAGGGAAGCTGACCTCGGGAAGGATGGGCTGATAGCCACCTATCAGCAAGATTTCCATAGCTAGCAGTTGGCTGAGTCTCAAGTCTGGTTGGACTGCTGCCCTGCTCCCTCCTCACTAACCCAAACTTCCTCTAGAGCCAGCCACCTCTAAGCACTCCCCCACCACAGCCCTACCGGGCATTATCCCAGGTGTAGCCCCTTCCCTCATCCCATCTGAACATCTCCAGATGGTTGCACACCCCAGTGTAATGGCTGGATCTTTCAGAAGGAGGTATGACAGAAGGAGGACTTCACATCTTGATCTCCCTGCAGTCCTACCACGGAACATACAAATGGTGACAGCCAGCCGTGCCTTACTTCTTTCAGTTTATTAATTCTTGGAGTGTATACAAAAACTACCCTGAAAACCCTACAACAAAAAAAGACCCAGTGCCCATCTGTGCAAGCAAAGAGCTCGCTTAAGACATAGGTCTCAGCTCACTGTCAGGGTAAGGTGTGCACCACATTTAGCAATGCATCAAAAGATCTGTGGTTATAAAGAGCCAGGGAAGACATGATGGAAACAGGAAGGAAGAAGGGTTTTTCCCTGTTTGCTCTGCTTGGGCTTGTCCAACATGCAGTATACCTGGGCATAACAAATCCTGTGGAGACTGGCAGGAAGGGGTAGAGGAGTTCTGGTTTAGCCCATCACCAACAGTACATGACCAAAAGCAATCTGATTCTTGTGGAGAGGGAAAAACACAACAAACAGAAACGCACTCCCCAAGCACACATCACGAAACAAAACCACCAACCACATTTTTCAGTACAACAAAAACACAAATAAGGAGTCATGAAGGTCCAGGACAGACAAGAGGAGTTAAGCAGGGACATTTGGAGCAGGACTGTGGAAGAAGTTATAGCTGGGAGTTAGGATCCCACTTTTCTTCACCATCAAACTTTCACCCTTTTAATATACCACCCCTCCATAATACCGGCTGCAGCCCTCCCTACCCTCGATCCCCATTCAGCTAACCACACTGGTTTGGCTGCATGTGGACCAGATGTGTGCCTGGACCCAAAGCACATCACAGCCGCAGGAACGTTGCATGATGCTACATGAAGAGCAAAGCACAAACATGTCACTAAAATATGCAAGCCCTGAGCAATTCTGGTGTCAAGTGGAATTTTGACAAGTTTCTATGTCTTGCTGAATCTTAAAGTACCACAGCTTATAATATAGCATTAAGTAGGTCTGAAAAAGAGAGGCTAAAGGCAGAAAAGAACTCAAATTAATTTCACTTCAGGGACAGTGGGAGAAAGAAAGAGGAGTTGCTAATTCAAAGAAAGGAAAAGTGTTTAGATATGTATTTCCCAGCATGGACTATTTAAGGGATATTTTTTTCCTAGGAACAAGATGACCAGGGCTGAAACAAAAAAACCCTCACAAACATAGACCAAACACATTGCCCTCACATACTGCCAGTGCTTTCCTCACAGTGGAACATGACCTACAGCCAAGCACTGGAGAGATCTCAAACACAGTGCTATGAAAAGTGAGGGCGCCCAGCACTGTTACACAACATTTTAAGAGGTTATGGATCTGTTTCAGAAGAGGAACCAGCCTGAGGGGTTGGGAATCAGCCTAATCTACAAGCAGTTTAACATTCTACCTAGAGTTTAACACTCTACAAGAGTTTAACACTCTACCTGAAGGCAGCCAGAGAAACCTGCTAACATCTCTCAACCCTGTCCATCTAAGATTAGTAGCACTGTGGGGTTTAATATCACCCAGAAGAGACTCTACCATTCCCACAGAGCAGTCACAGGTAACATATTGGATGTACAATCTCTATAAGAGGTTGCTACTGCCTATTCTCACTGGTATCCCTTTCAGGGATTGCCAGATGACTTGGTGCTCAATCTCCAGCACATCTTGGGGTATGAGTGATGCACATTTCCCCAGGAGGTAGAACAAGGCAGTAGCCTTTCATTTTTTGGCCACATGACAAAGCAGTGGTTAATGTTTCTGCACACACTTGGTCTGGATTCAGCTGTCCACCTACCCAACATAACTTTGGAAGATTTTGGTTGGAATTGCACCAGGTCCACATGGAGAGAAGGACACAAAGAAAGAAACATCAGGGATCTGATGAAAATCTCTTAAAGTCAAATCCTTTAAAATAGGTGTCTGAACTTTACTGCTCTGTCCCAGCTACTCTGATTAGACTGAACATGTTATCCAGGTCATTTAATGGCCCAGACTGGCCAAGAGTTTCACAAGAATGGTGAGAATTTGTCCCCAGAACACACAGAACAATTTGGAAACACAGAAGCAGTTTTACCACTTCAATAAAGGAAACCAACAGATAATTTTTTTCATTTTGTAATATTTTCATTGTTTGAAGGGGAGGGCAGTGTTTTCAATGTGTTGTGTTAAAGATGTAATAAGTGAGCTACTAAGATACTGTGAAGCATGGAATAGATTTTTTTGGAGTCACTCTACTTTAGCATAGGCCTTCAGCATGACAAGTTTGGTGAAGGGATCTGGCAGAGGGATAGGTTCCTGGAAGTTACTACACTCACTGCCTGTGCAGCACATCTCATTCGTTGCTACTACCAGCTTGCTGAAGCTCAGTGCAAAGGACAAACCATGGCACCTGGTTCAGGGCATGTATCAACAGGGCATGGGTCATCGAGGGAAGAGGCAGTAGCTAAGCAGAGGGAACGCAAGTTAAGTACTAAATTGTTTTCCCATAAAGAGAACAGGCCCTCCCAGGCAAGCTTGGCCTTTGTTTTTTTCCCTGCTTGCTTACCAGGAGCATCTCCATCAAAGAATAAAGTCTGTTTTATTTGAGGACTTATGAAGTGTCACGTCCTCTTTTAGCAACCTCAAATATGCACAAACTTTTCACAATAGACTGTACACAACCCCTTCAGCAAGATCTTCTTAGTAATTAATTGGACAAACCATTGATTTAGCCACTAACTATGATGAAGCAATTACCAAAAATTTCAGGCCATAAACTCAACACCAAAATTCCCATTCCAAGGTCACAGCGCAACCCTTACTGAGCAGGGCAGGCAAGGATCCAACCTTCAGGAAAAAGAACAAGGCACCCTTTTGTGAACCCAGCCCTCAGAGCTTCTCTTTGTCATATAAGAGTAATTATTTTGGATACCTCATCCTTGGATAAGCTTAGTGGCTGCATTTCATTACATCCCCAGGCTCAGGTGTTGTATTAGGCTTCAGGGAGAGCTGGTCCTGAGGGGGACAAGAACTGGATTTTGAGAGACTAATAAAATGAAAGCACATTGAAAGAACACAGTAGATAAAAGAAATAGCATCCCTGTAATTATGCACAGGCAGTAACTAATTCATGCTGTTAACTAATTAATGACTCATTTCAAGGACAAGGGAAAACAGTCTGTTTATAGCTTAAAAAAAAAAAAAAAAAAGAAAAAAGTTGCTCAGAAAACAAAAACAAAACATCAATTGAAGATCAAACAGCTCTGTCAAGGCCCGAATTTGTTTCCAGGAAATCCTGTGCTCTTCTCACCAAGGAGTGGTGATTCATAGCTGTGTCTTGCTAAACAGACTGAAGCTGGGTGCTCTCATTTGCTCCACATTGACAAGTTTTTACATTTTTTTGGTCAAAATTCACAGATTCCCAAAGCCAAAATAAGCTGCAGAGTGTCAGACAATAATAAAAACTTTAGATTTATTACAGGGTTAGTATTATTTTAGCACTTTGGAGACCTGGTAGAGAGCCAAGACGCCCTTCTCTTCCCTCTTTGCCAAGTATTGTATGAAACAGAACAAAACAATATGGTGCCTGCCCTCAAACACTCACATCCCAGCGTGAGGGGACAAACATAGGCAGATGGCAAACGCTTCAGGTTGTGCAAAAATAGTGACTTTCCTGCGAGGCTGTGACAGGAGTGGATCACGCTGTCCCCCACACGGGCTTCGATACCCCAGCTTTGGCAGACATGAACAGTGATCTTACAGTCCTATTGCTCTTCTGGCTCCAGACTCAATGATCCCCAGAGGTCCCTTCCAACCCCTACCATTCTGTGATTCTATAAGCTGAGAAAGACCCAGACTTTGAGGGGAAGACAGAAATTGAGAGATGTTTCTACTCTCTCAGTCCATATCAGTGTCTCAAAGGTGGCTACCTTAAAATAATTATAACAATCCATCTGCTTTGTAGAGAGAGCTCACATGGTGGCTCCTTGGATGAAAAAGGAGTAACATCTTAAACTAAACAAATGTGGCATTCCCCATGCAAGATGAGTGTTGAAAGAGGTTGGTTGGTGCAGCTGTAGAAATGAGAGATCTGGGGCCAGAATCTTAATTATCCAGACCTCTATCAAATGGAATAACTCTGCTGTATAGTTTATGGATGATTAGGTTGTAAATTACTGTTCTGGCCCATGTTGCTTTTCTTCCAAACATGAAGCCTTTCTGAGACAAGACAGAAGACAGCTTCAGTCAACTGCTTTTTTTGCTGATTCTCCTTCTTTCTATTAGGTTGTGAATTTGGTCATCAGGCTAAGCAGAAGCAGATGGTAAAAAAAGCCAAGTAGGCATCACAAATCTCAACTACCACAGAAACAATAACAAAAACATTCAAAGAACTTAGTTCATTTGCACTAAGTGACAGAAAGGTCCATACTGAGCGTCTTACAGGAAATACAGCTGCCTAGATATCCTCTAATTGCCAGGTCCTAATAAAATGACCACTTCAAGAAATGATTAGGGGCAAATTATATCACCAAAGAGCACATGTGAACATTTGCAAGGGGCTTGTGGGTAGCTACATTAGTACTTGACTCCTCAAAATGCTATGGAGAGCATCACTTCCCTCTTTTCAGAGGAATTCATGGCCTCACCACACTTCTAACAGAAGAAACCCACAGCAATCAAGCAAGCACACAGAATTTGAGTTGAACAGACTATATTGGATTGGCACAGTCTCCAGCCATTATTAGCAGAATATGTGAGGAATTTTAATTTGCAACATCAGGCTTTAAAGACTTCGATTATTCAGTCTAATCACACAGCTGAGAGTATCTCATTTGCTTTTGCATTTGTCATGACTTTCTCTACAACACTGAGGACAAAGCTTTTCTTTCGCTGAAAGAAAAGAAAAATCTCTCAGAATCTCAAGCAGTTATACATCTCTGAGCTAACAAAGAGAAGGGGAAGCTTATAAAGTATGACTAGGTACACAAGAGATACAGAAAAATTTAGTATATACCGAGAGTGGCCAACGCTTTTCCACCTGCTATTCCCAAGAAAAACACCGGATTATATCCTCCTCCAAGGCCAAATTCACATTATGCTTTCAGCTCAGGTCTCTACTTATTACAATTGCAAAAGCCAAAGTTACCCACAAGGTCTGTCATTCTGATTATGAAAATAATAATTGCTGCTATTATTACAACAATCACAGTGACAAAAACAATGAAAAGAGAAGAAAAAAGAGCTTTAAAGGGCAGAGGGGATCAATTGAAACTGTCGTAAGTGCTAAGCAGCAAGAAGGTGATGAGCAAGAAGAATCTCAAAAAGGGCAAAGTAATCATAGTAAAATTATAATGATAAGTATTATCGTGGCTTTCCCATTTTTTTTTTTTTTTGGTAGAACTTAAAAAAAAATAGTCTCCCAAACATTAATAATGTTACAGGTTTAAGGGTCATAACACAAACATCCCCTCCCCCCCATTTTTTCCATCCTGTACTGCTCCTCAGCAGAGGTGCTTGAGGCCACCACATCAAGAATCAAGAATCAAGAATCAAGAATCAAGAATCAAGAAGGTTGGAAGAGACCTCAAGGATCATCGAGTCCAACCTGTCACCCTACACCTCATGCCTATCTAAACCATGGCACCAAGTGCCACGTCCAATCCCCTCTTGAACACCTCCAGGGATGGTGACTCCACCACCTCCCTGGGCAGCACATTCCAATGGCCAACCACTCTCTCTGTGAAGAACTTTCTCTCATTCTCAGAATGAGAATTCCTGAATCCTGAGGGGTTTGCTATTTTGGAAAGAGCAGACACTGAGTAGAATAGATGTTGAAGACCAGGCTGAGAAGAGATGATGGATATGAGGACTCTGAAAACACAGCTTGGTTCTAAAAGTCTTTTCTACCCTGATCGAACCACGTTCCAAGGTTACTCAAAAAGCTTTTGGTATTAGAAGCTTTCGATATTAGCTTGCACTGAGAACACAGAAATAAAAGAAAACAAACAAACAAAAAACTTCCAAAGGGGAAAAATATCAGCTGCCTTAATTTGGCAACTGTTAGAACAGATTAGCCTTCATGCTACAAACACATACCAATGTAAAGGTCAGTCCAATAGGAAAAAAAAAAAATCACACCAGAAGAGTATCGTTTAAGAAAAATAGCAACTGAATGATTTAGATTGCATCATTTTCCAGAAAGCTTTGACATTAAAGTAGCTTTGAAAAATTCACAGTTCTCACCCTAACTCTTTTCAAGTCACTTTGTGGGAGCAATTTGGCAAAACCCATTCAGACCTGCCTTGCATATGGCTAGATGTGTGCAAGACAACAGCACACAGGCAGCTAGTGATATTGTATTATTTTTTTCCAGCCACACTGACATGTTTTTCTGTAATCTTCCATCTGTTCCCAATAGGATTAGAGGAGATAAAACACTGCCTTCAACGAGCTATACTCTTTTGGATGTTGTTTATGTTTAGAAAAAAAAAAAAGAAAACTGAAAAGTAAAATTGGAAAACTGCTGTCAAGTAAAAAAAATGCCAGGGGTGGAGGGTGGAAGGAAGGAGATTGTCAAGAGGGTTACAGTTTCCAGAGAGCAAAGCATGAGTCAGCAGAGAGTAGGGGGGTTTATTTTTTATTTTTACTTTTAATATTACAGAGCACAGTGATGCCCTGAAGACCATAACAGATGAAACCTCTTTACATCAAGCCTGTGTGTGTTTATCACTCAGGCAGCAAGATCTCATTACTTCCAGACAAAGAAACTCCCTGCAAAAGCAGCTGTGATGCCTTCTTTTTTAAAAACAAACTTGTTTAGTTTTTAAAGAGGGTTTGGGCAACCTACATGCCCTTGAAGGGCTTGCCACTATGAACAACTTCTTCCCTCTCCTTGTAACTGATTTGTCACCATAATACACATGAGTTTGCTTTTCTCTTTTGCTGAGCTTACAGCTTTGTAGGACTTCAGACTGACTCAAAACTTGGGTCAGGATGACCCTGAACTTTCTCATGCTGCAGATAGTCTGTTGGTCCTTTCAGTCACTAGATGGGCTAATTAGAGCTCTTCAAATGCAAGCAGGCTTGCATCAAAAATGACCCCAAATGGTGACACTTTAGGAAATGGAAAAGGGACCATTTGCCTAGACCACTGACAGAAGCTGCCAGCACTCTGCATGCTGTGAGAGCCTCTGACCTGTTTATTCGTAGGTGTCCGGGACAAGATGGTCACGTCTCAGCATTGCAGGTCCCAGCTGCACGGGCTAAGGAAGAGCATTATCATACTTGAGACTTCAAAATGCAGGCAGGCTTCAGAAGAAGTGACTCGTTTCCCTGTCCCCTCCGTGTGAGCACACGGCTTTCTTGGGAGAGCTGGGCTTTTATTCTGAAGTGAGAGCTGTCATGGCTCATGCAGCCTGAGCTGTGCCTTTTGTCTCAAGAAGCATTCCTCCTCACGGCTGCAAAACATCAGACACTTGCTGTTCAAGCACATGTGGGCTCTTGCCCAGCTCATCCTCTCCTCTCCCTTGTCTCTGAGTAGGGCCAAATACTTTTCTGCTCTATTTCCCCTGAGTGAAATGAATTTTGAGCTCAGTGCTTTCAGACCTGGAAGCCTGAATGTGTGACTTCACTACTCATTTGTATGAAAGCAGGCTGATATCACAGGGAGATGAGTGAGGAGATCTGACGTTGACCCAAAACCTATAGAGGTCAGTGGGAAGGCACTCAGGGATACTTTGCGTATGGCTGTGGCTGCCAGGTTCAGGGACTAAAGTGGTTGGACACCATGATCTTGAAGATCTTTTCCAACCTTAATGGTTCTGTGATTCTGTGAGGTTCTACTCCTGGCACTTAGCTGTTTTGCCCTTTGTATTTCACCAGACTGCTTCCACAGAACATCTCCATCAGGGTACAGACCTCTGTGTAAAACATCTCTGGCATGACACAGGCCCCCTTGAAACCTTTGTGTGGAGAGAGTTAAGAGTCAGTAAAACACCAGTCCTCTTTTCAGATGTCAAAAGGCTGAAATGGAGCCTTCTCAAATGAGCTGTGCCACTGAAATTAGTTACCAAGTAGCTGTGAAGTATGAGTGTATTGGGGAAAGTCAAGGTCAATTTGCAAACAGACCAAATGGGAGGAAATCTGATGCATAAATAATCTGTCGTGAACTATTCACCCATTGCTATCCCTATTACATCCTCAACAAGCTAATAAGCAGGGCTGTTGCTCAATGAAAGACTGACAGCATATTTGCCTTCTGTGGTGTGATGTGATCACTCCTAATTGATTTTGGCCACTGACTCGTAGTGCGTGGTGGATATCTGGGAAGAGCAATAACTTCAGCATGCAATCATCCTGGTCACTGACCAAGACAAACTATTCTCCAGCAATCACTGAATATCTTCCTGCATGACGCTTCAGTGCTCCAGCTGAGCTCATAATTTGGGTGTCTTTCCTTTGCAGCCCTGAAGCACCTGCTTTCTGGAAAGTAAGGCCCCTACTTCTTGCTATTTAATCTCATGTTCCAGGACTTCAGTCATTTATGGCAAAATTTTGTCTATTTTTCTTCAGAAAAGCTGAATTCCTCTGTTAAAGGAACTAGAAAATATCTGTAAAATAGTATCTATGTGATAAGAATTTGGAGGTACTTAAGCAGGCAGGTGAGCTGCTGTGAACATTGGTGAATGACACAGTACAAAAGTAGCTCAAATCCTAGCTGAAGAATATCCCTTTCCTCTGGTACTTTCCACCCCTATTACAGACCAAAATACTTCCCCAAAATACTTTTATCTGGCTAGACCTCCTTTCAAGATCTCCTGCTTGCTTTGTTGAACTTTCACAGTGAGATTGGTTATAAGAGGTGTTTCATTTACTGCTCTAAAAACAACCACTCTCAGTTCAAGGCACAGGTTCATCTGCCACCAGATTTTAGAACTTTCCAGGGAAAGCTTCCCGCCAGGATCTTGGAGCAGAGTTTACACTGTTGCAGTGAAGAACAAGGGTAGCTAACCTTACCTAGCTTGAATGAATTTTAGTTTCGTAAATCAAAACCAAAGAGGCACAGCTTTAGATAAAGCCAGCACTGCTTTGCCAGAATAAGAACTTCCAGACAAAAGGTGAATTGATTTATAAGCCAGTGCAGGTTCATATACCTGCTCCTGGGAAGTCTTCCATCCTGTGGCTATGCATCAAAGGGCATCAGTGCCCTTAGTTCCCCACCACCTTCCTTTGAGCAGAGGTTGCCTGCTGATTCCCAGAAGCGTTTCAGTGCAAGCATGGCCCTTTAGCTTGAGCATTTTAAATAGAGACTTCATTAACATCCATGGCTTTGACTGAGAAGGACTAAGGGCAATCTGTGCTGGAAAAGGGGAGGAGATGCTCATGGCAATCTGCTGGAGCAGGCCAGCACTGTAAGCTCCACACCTAGGGAAAAGCATACGGATGGACCCTAATGGCAGATAAAGGTATGGCATAGGGTAGAAAGCATCAAAGGAACAGAACAGGTCTTTCTGAGGTCAGCTGAAATGCCCATCAAGCCTAGTATGTTGACCACAGCTAGGGAGGGAGGGCAAGAAGAGGGAACCCTGCAGGGATTGTTCCCTTTCCATGTCCTTCTCCTTGCAGCCACCAGTGGGTCGGGGACTGCCAGTAGCATGAATGGACTCCTCCCTGAACCTGAGCCTGACATGCACTGTGCTGAACGCTCTTAAATTTTCAGTCCCTGGTGAGGAATTTCTATGACTTTCTATTCTTCATGCCATCTGTGATTGAAAGCCCTCTCACTTATCCCTTCGAGGCACACATTTCTTGTTTTTCTCCTCTGTGTCTTTCCATTATATCCTTCATGAGACAAGATAAATAGGACTGCACACAGAATCCCCACACCAGGGATTTATATAATCACAGAGTATTTTCTGTGCTGTTTGTTATTTATCTGCAGTAAGTTCTACCTTTTAGTCTCTGGTGAACACTAAGCTGATGTTTGTACAGGCCAATCCACAGTAAAGTTTCTGGAGCAGTGATAACTGGGTGTGCTCCTGGCTGGGGTCCCTTTCTCCTGTGAGTTTTACCTTGTATTTGGCAAAATGAGATCTCATCTGCCATTTTGCTGAATATCTTCCTCAGCACCAGGAGATCCTGTTGTGTCTCTTTGCAGCCAGCTTTAGTTCTAAATAATTACATATCGTATGTCATATGCTTACATACATATATATGTTGTTAGCAAACATGATCAATTTCCCTGCCACACTCCTGAGCGTTTGTAAAACACTTCACTGTAAAATCTTCAGATTTTGTCTCGTTCTTTGTTTGCTATTATTACAAGTTGCTGACTGATGAAAAGTCTTTCCCTCCTGCTGAGGGGTCTTGTTAAAAGCTTTCTGACTGTGTCAGCAAGCTCAGCCTCAGCTAAGGGTTGTTTGACACTTCAAATAGTTGTAACAGATTTGTGAGGTGTGATTTCTCCCTACAAATGCCACATTAACTCCTCCCCAATTTATCAGTTTCATTCAAGTGTCTACTAACTTTAAAATTTCTGCCAGCTCATCTGACACAGAAGTCAGGCTTCCTGGCATGTGGGTCTCAGGAGATGTTTTAAGAACTGGTGACATATTTACCACACTCCAAACTTTAGACACAGAGACTGATTTAAGCAGGTGGTGCTGTAGTTTCCTATGTAAGCAACACCAGAGCTTCTGGAAGACCAGCATCTCATTCTAGCAATTTAGTGCTGTTTGTTGCCTCATCTTGCTCTGATCAAGTTTTCCTGTGTTAATGAGCCATCACCCACCAGGCAAGCTTGACTGCATTCATGTCCCATTACAAAGATGGTGGATTTTAAGTGATTGCAGTTTACCTCACAACAGAATTGGACGAAGAAGACACATTTGTTCCAGCTTTCCTGACAAGCAGTAACTAATTAGGTAGGACAATTGGACTGCTTGCAATTGTAAATCACTGTCTTTGGCACACACCATGTTCATATTCAAACTAGCTGGGAACTGACTCAAAATACCCACCTGTTCTTGTCAGCCACCAAAGAACTTTCAACCTAAGGACGAGATGGGCACAGGGTGCAGGTGTTTTCTGAGTGTGTTGGAGCTCTGCACAAATCCTTGTCTTTCTGTAGAGCCTGGATGTCAGGCTTACAACCCCAGTCACTCCAAGAAATCGTGGCATGGTAGGATAAGCTGGGAGTGAGGCTGCAGGGGTGAGAGGTTAAACAACTCTTGAGCTACAGACTAGCTGAAAATACATGAAGAGATCTGTCGCCAGGTTAGCTGCTAGAAAAATCAGCCTCAGCCCAAAGGGCAGATAATAAATCGGTGTGTAAGCTGAACAAAGTGCTGAGGCAGCCTTTGCTGGAGCCACACTCCCATCACGCTGTAATATGAGGCCAGGATGAAATTCCACTGTGATTGACACTCTGCCATCACGTCATTTGTTACCAATTCCATTTTTTTCTCCCTTCCTCTGCTTTTCACTTCAAGGGACAGGACCTGCAGCAGCACAGCCTGCAGAGCCCTTCTTCGATCTGTTTTCCATGTGAGCATCCTCCTCTGAGGATTGACTCATGCTTCTTGACATAAAGCACCGCCTCTTTGGGCTCTTATAAGGGAATAGCATGAGAGAATTGTCTAAGTCAGACTTTTTGGCAGACTTTGTATACTATGCATTATAGTGTACATTTCTAGCCTTTTTGTGGTCATTTCAGAACAAACCAAGCTGCCTTCCTCAACAATTTTTGCAGTTGTTGAGATACTTTTGCAAACTTGCAATGCCTTAGACCAAAGAGAGGTTTGGAATAAATCAAACTTTGGTGGAATTATTTTAGTATATGAACAAGAAACACTCCTCTCCTGTTTCTGCTTTGCTGCTAATTCACATTACAGTTACTCTAGGATTTTGCTACAGGGAAATACATTTCAACATTAGATAACACCAATGAGATGCACAACTATTATCATGGCTATTGCCTGTGTTTATGGGAGCCCTGTGTCTGTCCCATGCTCACGTCTTTAAAACCTGAGCTGTAAAAAAAATTGCCTGTAGTGAAACATGAAACCAAATGAGACTGACCTGGACTGGGACCTGGTTGTACAAGGAAAAGTCAGGTTAAGTTCACATAGAGAGTTGTGAAGGTTCATGAACCTTGTGAGTGAGCAAAGGTACAATTCTGAGCAGGCTTAGCCAGATGCTTTCAAGCCATTTTAAACAACTGTGTATTTGGGAACACAGAGATCCTGTAAAATAAAAAGTTTTGGTAGAAAATCCTTGGGTAGCTTCAGCAATGTTTAACATGAATGTGTTGATTGAATTGAAAACTCAAGCTCTCATAGAGGCTGAGAAGTGTTGCATGAGTAGGACCGAATCACAAACCCCTTGTTCCTGGAGCTCCAGTTTTAAATGTGTCATCTGCAGCTCTAGAGCTAAGGAGAATTGTATTTTGCTTTACTGGATATAGATCATAACATCATAGAATTGTTTTGGCTCTCTCTTGGTTAACTCTGGCTAACTCTACCAAGTCTGGTGCTAAACCATGTGCCTCAGCACCATATCTCTGTATCTTCTAAACACCTCCAGGACTGATGATTCAATCACCACCCTAGGGAAACTACTCCAGTGTCTGATAACCTGTTAAGTAAAGAATTTTCCTGTACTATGCAATCTAAACCTACCTTGGTACAACTTGAGGCCCTTTCCTCTTGTCCTGTCACTTGTTACTTGGGAGTAGAGACTGACTCTGACCTGGCTTCATTCTCCTTTCAGGTAGTTGTAGAGAGCAAGAAGGTCTTCCTTCAGAGTCCTTTTCTCCAGGCTAAACAACCCCAGTTTCCTCATCTGCTCCTCAGAAGATCTGTTCTCCAATATCTGCACTATTTATAAAATATGGATATTTCTAGCTGTCTGAGACCTTCACATATTAGAAGTAACTCCTCATTTGAAAAGCCCCTCAGGAAAAAAAAATTGCTGTAAACTACCAATCTGCCATTTATGCTGCTCCTTGTGGTCACGGGCAGCAAAATACTTCACAAACATGGATGCAAGCTAACTGAAGATTCAGTAAGCTCTACTGTTAACAGAGAAGGTATTTTCATGAAAATCACAAGCATTTCTGTGGAATGGATCCTTAGAGATGGGTCCTCTAATTATGAGCTGGGAATTCACCAGAGTAACAGAATTTTTGTGAGGCAAAGAACTATGCCAGCAACTTGACAGCAGCTGGGGATTTTTGCCTTAACCCCAGCTCCCCAGATTTGAACATAGGAAATGACTTATAGATTGATGTCTAATCTTTCAATTAGAAAGGAACCAAAGCCATGGCTTTAGATTTTCATTACCACTACCATGGTCCTAGAACTGAGGGAAAAAATATGATAATGCTTTTAAATGCTAGATTGCCAGTCCACAGTCTCATTACCACACTGCCATGCGGCAGCCAAACTGGCTTCAAAGTGACTCTTTGTCCCTTACTCTGTTGGTCTGGGCAGCAGTGGTGATGTACAGAAAGACATTCTGCCCTAAGCTCCAAACAGGAGGTATGTTGGTGGTCTTGGCCACATGACTGTGCAGCACTGTCAGCAGATAATGAAAGTGAGAGTTAGGGGGTCAAGCTATTTTGGTGATGAACCTACCCTTGATATATTTGGCTTATGCCCCACCTGACATGCTCACTCCAGAGGTGAAGAGAGAGGCAGGGCAGAGCAGTCAGCTCATCTGGCAGTTTAAAAAAAGAAGGGAGGGGAGTTCCACAGCCAGATTGTTTTTTTCTCAACAGTAAGCCTAGAAATTAGCCTTGCTTTCCACTGAAGGAACTCCCTAACCATACCACAATGGATAAAGGATTAAGAATTAAGAGACAGAACGGTGGTGTGTGTGCCATAACCATCACTTCCGTGAGAGTTCCATTGCCAGAGCACACATAATAAAGCTTAATTTCCTGGTGCTGTGCCCTGACTGTAATACCCTGCCCAGATCTTCCTCTTGTTCTCAGTTGGGAGCCAAGTCATTCTATAGGATTATTTTGTTAAGAGCTAAACCATTTGATCTGAAAGGATTAACATCAGATTATGACCACAGCTTTTTCCACATCAGTGGCTTCAGAGGAAGAGGGCAGGAATTGTCTGGTCATTTGAGTTGAAGTCTGGAGCCTGGGAGACCCAGCATGTTCTCCATATTTTTGGAGATCAGACAGCTTCTACTGCTCTTTCCAGACTGAAATGTAGGAGTTTGAGGAAGGTGATTATATTTAAGACAGTGAGGTGCTCACCTATTAAGACAGAGATGACAAAAGCTATGATGCCAGCATATCCAAACCACTTTACAATGTCATTGAACTCCCTTCCCCCATCTCATGACCCAGCACCTCCACCCCAACATCAGCTCTAGCACTGTATGGGCTAGCAGGGAGAACCAGCTTCAGGCTAGACATTAAAATGAACTGTGGATTCTTTTTTGTTTGGTTGGAGCTGGCACCTCCCTTGCCCTGATGCACCAGAAAAAGGCTTTAACAGAGCTGGTGACCTAGGGAGACTTCCTGTTTTTCATTGCTGCCATTTGTTTCATTAATTATTCAGTGGAAATGAATTCTCCCTGGAACTCCTTACACTGCAAGTACCTTCTCTTTTTGCACATAAATATTCGCTTTACGTACAAACAACTCTAACTCATATAAGGACTGGGAGTAATCTTAGAAATTCCATAGTATCGGCTTTCCAAATCAGCTCTTTCCAGCCAAGGTGGTTTATAAAAACTACCTTTGGATTTTCACACTGTGGTGTGTATCGCTGGAACATTCCTAGTGAAACACATGGGAATACCACTCTGAAAGGTATACAAAAGTAGGTGGTACATAGAAATACCATAGCTTTCTGCAGACATGCATAAAGAGACTCTGCTCCTAAAAGCACTCTGTGACAATTCTTTGCTTGTAAGAAATGTCTTCGGTTACCTTATCCTCCCCTAACAATTCTCTTCTGCCACACCTGCAACTGTGGAGGTAAGAGTGTCTGTCTCAGGGCTCTCAGTTGTGTTGACATCAACATAACCATCATTGGCACCACCATGAAGAAGTCCTTCTGTAGTAATTACAAAGTATTTTACAGAAGAAGATCTTTTCAGAATTTCGGATTAGCTCTACAGTGAGGGGAATGAATGACACCATACATCCTTTCCAGCCCATGGGCTGAGATTGGACCTGGAGATCACATCCTATCCCACCCCATCCCATCTCATCCTTCTCCATTTCCCCAGCCTCTCTCTATTTCACACACCAAACCCATGACTTTTTGAATTTTATGCACCTGGAGGAAGCTGGGACTCGAGGAGCAGCAGTAGAAACCATAATCCTAATTCTCATCAACCTAAGCAGCCATCACAGGATGCTCTGAATCTCTTCCAATTTCATAAAACAATGGCAAAATCTCCTTTGATTGCTATGGGAGCAGGTTTTAGCTCTTTCTGAACCAATTAAGGACTTCTTTCTCCACTGCCATGCCTTAGGGTTAATTCTTTATAAAATACTCACAAAGCCATTCCCTTTGAGAACAAGAAAGTAGTAGGTAAGTGGTTCCCAAATCTGTTTTAATGTGTGTGTGTGTGTAGCTACTAAGCAGCAACAGGGCCCATCACATACCAGGATACACATCTAACATGTCAAACCCTGTTGCAGCAGGAGATAAAGCTTCTTATCAGCTAGCATGGGAGCCCTCTGAATCTGCAGAATGGTGCAAATCACGGACCAGCTCTGGGCCTTAGTTTAGAAACCACAAGACTACATCATAAAAATAAAAAAGTAGCATCACTTAGACTGGAAGAGAAAAAAGTGAATTTAAATAAAACATCATGGAATATAACTAGAATTACAGTATTACCAACTGTGTCTCCACTTACCCAGCCCTGCCAGTTATTGGAAATACTGATCAACTTAAAAATACAAATTAACTGCTCTTAAAATTGCAGGAACCAGAGAAAATGTTTTCCCAGCTCCATGGTCTTTCTTTCCATCTCTGTTTCCAAAGAAGGGCAACAAAGCTGGTGAAAGATCTAGAGCATGAGTCTTATGAGGATTGGCTGAGAGTACTGGGGTTGTTCAGTCTGGAGAAGACAAGGCTCAGGGGAAGACATTATCTCTCTACAACTACCCTAAAGGAAGGTGTAGTAAAGTGAGGGTTGGTCTCTTCTCCCAAGTAACTGGTGACAGGATGAGAGGAAATTGTCTCAGGTTGCACCTAGGGAGGCTTAGAGTGGATATTAAGAAAAATTTCTTCACTGAAAGAGTGGTTAAACACTGGAACAGGCTGCCCAGAGAAGTGGTGGTATCATCATCCCTAGAAGGATTCAAAAAAACATGTAGATATGGTGATGTGGTTTAGTGGTGGACTTGGCAGTGCTGGGCTAACAACTAGGCTTGGTGATCTTGGAGGTCTTTTCCAACCTTAATGATTCTATGATGAATTCCTGGATGTCCAAATGAGTATTGGACATTGTATGCATGCTATCGGTATCAATTACTAACAGTCAGTAACCAAATGATGACATGCAATGAAGATGATTTTAAGCCTTGGCTAAAGGCATAATTAACAGAGATTCATTAAATGGACTTGATGATAGCTTGTGCTAAAGGATCACTTTATTACTGTTATTCATGGATTAGCTCTTTATATTTCACTTACAGATTAGCTTCACTGATGTAACAATAACCCTGGATCTTCAGCTTCCCTGCTGTAAGAGCAAAGCTGAAGGGCTGGCCAGTTATTTGCAAGGTCTGATGATCTGAGAAACGTGGTACAGGCAAACATGGTGTCCTGAAACATGACAGAAGGCACAAAATAGTGATCCTGAGCCTCCACTGGCCCTTGGGAAAAGGTGGTGTTGAAAACGTCTTGTGTAGGAGCCATCACGGCAGCCCTTTGTGTCCACTCAGCTACAGAAGTCACCACCTCTCCTCTCCGGACTACTAGCAATGTCACAGAGATTGTGGGCATCACCTTGCTTAAAACCTTAACGCTGAAGACTTTAGCTGAGGCAATTTATTACCTTTCACAGAGGAAATGAGTACAAATTTGGCTTGGAACATAAATAAATATGAGATCACTTTGTTAGTGCTGACTTACTTGATGAATGATTCACATTTAACTGTTTCCATTGCATGTTGTTCAAATTCTGGAGGTAGTGCTCTTCTCCTGAAATCAACATGAGCTGCAGATGCTCTTTACCTCAACAAACCAGGTTTCTTAGAGCCAAAATAAGCACCAAGAGCTTTTCAACTTTCTCTTCCAGGATTTGTATTTGCAGTGTTTATTACCAAAGAAATCAAACTAATCAGTGTTAAAGCCATGAGGCAATTGATGTCTTGTCTTTTTCACATTTCCATCTAGATCATCTTTCACACTTACACTAAAATGCTCTTCATGCATATATATATTGAAAGAAATCTTTAAATGCAACACTTTGTAGAGGAAATGTCAGTGTGATTTCCAACTGTTTGAGATTCTGATTATTCAAAATTTTATCATGATGCCCAGATCCCAATAATTAGCCTCATGCATGGGGTTCTGATTGGAAGGACCTGACTTTAGTGGCATGATTACGCACACACCATTAATAAAATGTAGAACATGGCTATATATGCTGCCATAAATCAGAGCTTGAGCTGCTACCCAATTAAGCACTCTGAGTACAAAGTTTGGTTTCTACCATCAAAGCACTCTGTAAACAATAGGAGCCTGCACTGAAATAGCTGTGTGCTTGTATCATGTCAGATGGAAGGAAGATGTGGATGGCTTGGGAAGAGGCTGAGAGGGGGAAAGCTCTGAGCTCCCACCGATTTGCTTTTGTCAGAGGAAGCACCAAGTTCAGCATAAATCTGTGCAGCATCCTTCATGAAACTGAAGGCGCATTGCCAACAACCTTTTGAGCTAGAGACAATGTCACAAGTCATGAAGGAAACATCTCTAGATCAAAAAAACTGTAGGTTTTGATGGCTCTGGGAATAGCTGCAGCAGTGTTATAAAGCTGGAGGAAATGTGTGCTGTTTCAAAAGCTGTGGGCTTCTATGTTCTTAAGGCAAGCTATACCATGTAATCAGCCTCTACAATAGCATCTCGAGTGCTTTACTTCAAGCTTCAGTTCATCAAGTCATACACCAAAGACCTGTGAAAGTCAGACTGGGGCTTGGTGGAGAATGTTAAAGCTCCTTCATGCTGCCAAACAGCTCCTGTGGCCCTGGCCTAAGATGCTCTCAAGGGCAATCTACCTTCCTCAAGTTCTGCGCACCAGGAAGTTAAAAGAGAACAGCTTCCTCTCTTGTTCCAGGTTTTGGTGAAACCTGCTTCCCATGCCACGAATAATCTGTTCATACTCTGAGAGCAGATAAGGGAATCACAGACTGTTTCTGCATTCATCTTCTGTCTTAGTTCCACTAGCCTCTGAGAACTGATGTCCCCAGAGAAAACTCAGGCAAAACAGGCCAAGTAGAACATCATACCTTGTCATACCATGGTGGTCTCCTGAGACAATCCTGTTCTGCTTCATGTTCCTTTTGTTCTGACCGCAGCCAACTTGACTAAACCATGTAGAGCTATGAATAGTGCAGGACCATTGGAACAGAATGAGTTTCTTGCAAATGGCTCTCCATGCAGACAGCCTAGGGAATGAAAACAGCAATGGTTGCTACACATCATCCTAATGCTCGTCTATACTCTGGTCTTTAAAAAAACGAATGCTGTTGCTACGAGCACCTTGCTGACTACAAATCCTTTCCCATACATCCTTCTAATGCTAGCGCCCTCAGGCGGTGCCGAATGGCAAAAGTTTCAGGCTCTGTAGCAAGGAATTCTTGTTTTCAAAAGTCCAGACACAACAGCTGGGCAATTTTTGGTTATTGCTGCTTTGTGTCAGCTCTTACCCATTCCTGGAAGGGGGAGGGGAGGGGGTGATGTGTAATTTCTGAAGCTGAGCAATCTTTGAATTATTTTTTGGCTGACATTTCACAGGCCAGGAGTGTGCATACTAACACATAAGCTGTATGTGTGTTTTATGTTTGTATATATGCACAAATGCCTTGGGGGAAGGAAGGAGGGTCACTCAGCATGTCTAGCCTTCAAAATGCTGACTCAGGAGACTGGAAGCTGCCCCCAAGTTGCTGTCCTACCAGATCCCGCTTAGCTTTCAGTCAAGATGAGTCCAGGAATGCTTGAGATAATTATTTAATGTGAGAGTCCAGCCTGAAAAACAGTGTCTGGTAGTAGCACTGCTGGGCTGTAATTATTAACAGATTTGTTTTTGTGGTATTCACATTCCCAATGCTTCTCCTGCCTTACCCCCTCTCAGGGAGTTGTCTCCTCACATACATGCTGAGCCCCTGTGGGGATACATATTTCCTTGGGCAGCAGCAGCAGCAGTGCAGAAACCATAGTGCTAGCCCAGCTGTCTCCTGGATGCTGCCCCTTGCTCCCTCCAGCACCACACTTCCGTTATAGCATGAGGGGGTTTTCTGCCCTCTCACAGGTGTCCTTGCCCCTGGATCTTGACTGGAACAACAAAAAGGTGTTATTTTTGCTGTCACCTACAGTGGTGGCATGGGTGCCCATACACATACACATGCCCACAATCACAATACTTTCTTTCCCCAGACATGTATACACAGAAGAGGAGGGAATCTCCTCATTTCCAGGAAAGGCAAGAAAAGTTGTCTACATATTTAGCCCCCAAAACTTCTGGACAGGAAGTGAGGCCTTCAACACATAGGAGAGAGTAGTGCTGGAAACTTGACACTAGCAGACCAAGGTCTGAATGTTTGAACAGTCCTTCCCTGCCCTCCTGTACATGCATGCTCTTAGAGGCTTTGTCCTGGGTTTGCCATCCCAAGCACACTCTGCCGTGGGCAGCGAGCATCCAGCAGCATGAGCAGCATCACGATGTGGAGTAGGGGAACAGACCCTCTAACCCTTAATACTCATCTCTGGATAAAAACTCGGAGACATTCTGAAGCCACAGCCATATTTTCTAGCAAAGATTTTACACCAAATATTTCCCTTTCACAAGTTCTTTGAGCCTGAGCCCGAGGAGGAATATCTTCTCCTTTTCCTCCCACCAGCCTAGACTGACAAATGTAGGAGGTGGGGGCACTTCTCGTGCTTGCCTGAGGGATCTTGAAGGGGCTCTGCAGCACGTCACCATCTCTGAGTCTGCTGGTCTGGCTGGCTGTCTGCTCCTCTCATGTGGGGATCAGCCTCTGCTGAGAAAAAACAGATAGGGTTTCACACAATGCAAAGCACATGTACAGTACCTAAAGCTGTGTAAGCACTTTTCTTTCCTAGGGAAATTTTCCAACGTATGTGCAAAAGAATGTGAAAATGCTCCCCCTCCTCTCTCGCCTGCTTCCTATAAATCCAGCCTGACGCGGACAATCCCCTTGCATGCTCTTCTCCAAGAGGAATTTGAGGCTTGGGAAGGGGTAGGGACGACAGCCCTGGGAATTCATGCCCTGAGCAGCCAGTGCAGAGCAGGCCCTTTGAAAAGGACTTATCAATTATGGAAACCACTTAGGGCTAATCATACATTATTGCTGTGAGAAAACACACTCAAGCAATCAAGCCCAGTGAAAATGGATGCGGTTGGGCTTTTTTCCCTTCCTTTAAGCATCATCAGATGTTTGCACCCTCCATAGGCAATTCAGCATTTTGGGCATCCCCTTTTCCTCCAAGAATGTCCATGCAAAAGGAAATTTCTCCATGGGAAGCATTTCGTCTAAAAGTAATCTTTTTCACGGGGCAAGAGAAAAGAAAAACCTTGATCAAACATTTCTGACCCACTGCTTGCTCATGTACAGGCTACAGCAACCAGCTACTGTGAAGAGCTGCCAAAAACAGAGGTCAAGGGGGAGAAGGATAAAATGTGTGATAGGCAATGTCCACTGCCTACAGACAACCTTGTGGCTGACAACTCCAGTTGCAGGAGCCAAGCTGCTGGAATGAGCCTTTGGGATGGTGCCCCAAGACCATGGGTTCACCATTCTGGGCTGATCCTGATGGCTGACCTCAGATCATATGTCCTTTGTTTGCTATGTGAGAAAAAGTTCACATGTACTAACACGTGAGCACATACACAGCTCCTACAGACTCCTGCTTCTTCTACCCATCCCCATGGGCTGAGCATGACCTTCATCCAGGGTGGAGGGATGCCAGCTGTGAGCAAAGACCCATGGGGCTTTATGGGAAGCAGCTATCCTTTGAGAAATGGCTGAGAAACACATTTATATCCTCATTTCTGCACTGCAGATCCCCAACACAGAGCTGAGTCATTCCAGACAGACTTATGGGAGATGATTTCCCCTTTAACTCCAAAAGTATTTGCTGGGTTATAATTATTCCTCTTTAAAAATAAACAGGGGGAAAAAAAGAAAAAACCCAACAGAAAAAGCTTCCTCCTCTGAACATTTTATACATGAATTCATGGAGAAGGAATTATAAGCTTCTAGTGTTTCTGGTGGGTCACCACATTAACTTGCAGACTTTTGTAGTCCTGCAAACTGTCATGTAAAAATGCCAACCAAGGTCTGCACACAGTTCCTGTTTTGGCCATTTTATTTCATATACAGATTTAACCAAGAAACCTACACATCAGTTTGCACAGTAGAAAGAAAGTTACAGATTTTGCAGGAGATTAACTTCCAAAACCCGTCCCAGTGTCTTGGTCTGTACAAGTATGCATATGTGTGTATGTCTGTGTTCAAGAGACAGACAGCAGAGGTGAAAAGAAGGAAGAAATGTTTGGGCCTTATTCCCAGTTCATGTCAGTCATCATAACTGCATTGTGTGTTTGTGTCTGTTTATACCCACCAAGCATCTAAGGTTACAGCTGTAAGCAGGAAGCTAAATGTAGAGCTTTTAACAAGTCTAAGCAGTTGAATTTAATGCTAAGGAGCAGGGGAGGGGACAGTTTTGGTACTGAGTCGAGACAGACTTGAGAAATTGTAATAGAAAACAATTTTCACCTTATTATCCACCTTATGCAAACCAAGCCTTTCAAAATGCCTCAGGATAGAAGCCACAAAATGTTATTAATGTTGGAAAAGCCTTTCTGGGACTTGCAGCACTTTTCAGACATGGAAAAGCCAAAATATATACAGATGCTCTTTTCTTACAGGCAACTCCTGACACCAACCATGCCAAAATTGTCCAAACTTGCTCAAAATCACAAACTGAAATAGACTGCAGCCCAGAAGTGGGAATGGTCTGAAGCCACTAACCAGGAATCTAATTTTGTAACAAAGATCTTCCTTTGATCTCTTTACAGGTAACTTAGTTCCTGGATAGACCTCATGCTCAGTATCCACTAGAGAGGGTTAAGAGATAGTCACAAGCTAACTAATCCTGAAAAATTCACTTCAAGGGACAGGCAGCTGTGAAACGACTTCTTAAAATCATGCCTCGGGCCAGAAGCAGGACTGAAAAGGAAATCTGTGTCTCCTGGGTCTCAAGGGCACGTAAATGCTGAAACTGAGATTACACATGGCCTGCAGGAAAGAGTGTGAGCTGCAGTGAGGTAAAAGGCCTGACCTGTCATCAGTTTCCCTCCCATGCCCCATTGCAGAGCAGCAAAAAGCAGATGATAGGAGAGTCACCCAAACCTTCCCACCCCTCCCAGCTGCAGCTGAGGCTGATGTCCCTTCTCATCAGCCTGCAAAGCCCATTGCCCAGCTGTACTGGCCACCACTCTGAAGCTCAGGTGCAGGGTGGAGCAGGTGAATACAGAATTCCTGCAGCTCTGGGCAAGGAGGCAGCTTCCATTTGAAAGGGAAAATAGCAGGGAAGGAGCTATATGGTCCCATCCCTAGCAGGCACTGCATTAGCCAGAGCTGCTTCCCATCATAGCATCATGTTTATAATCACGATTTTAGCTGGAAACAGACTTTCCCTCCTCTACAGCTCTGTCCCACCAAGTTTCTTCTGGAGGAGTCTGGCACTGAGGGAGAAAAGCTTTCTTCAGTAGCTCACAGCGAGATCTCAGTCTCAGTTCACTCATTATTTACAACAGCTCTGCCTGGAAAGTACTACAAATTAAATAAAAAAGTAACAAACTTGAGAACAACCATGCAAGTAAACTTACAGCGTGAAACTTCTGCCTGCCCTGCTCTTTTGGGGAGGGACTGAAATAACACAGGAGCCCTTTTCTCACTGTAGACTGGTAGTGTGGTCCTAAAGCACCCAAGACCTAGAGAAACTCTCAGGCATGAGATTTCCTTTCAAACACGGCCTCTTGTACTTGCCTTTTCATCAGTCTCTGCAGCCATCGAGCACACTTCACAGCACAGTCAGATTCCTCAGTGATGCACAGAGTTCATAAATGGTCAATAGAGCTCCTTGAGCACGTTATAAACAGGAAAATTATACGCTACTGATGGCAAGCTGCTGGGTGCTACCCATTGATTACTCACTTATTAAAACACAAGCCCCTTTCCAGCTCTTTGTAAATAAAAGACTTGCTATAAAATGCAACTCTTTCGAAAACACAGACGTGCATGGAGATGAAATTCTTTCCCAGACATGGAGGTGACCTGTATTTACTGTAAACATTATCCCACATTTAAATTTAGAAATGAAACAAGGGTGAGGCAAGGAGTCCGGATTCCAATCAGAGCTTCCCTGCAGCCGGAGGTGAGCTCTGCTGCCAAGGCTTGCTCGAGTCCTTCTGCTGCCCGCTCTCACAGAAAACCTTTACTTTCTTTGGATCACTTTGTGTGTGTTTCAGACTGGGTGGGGGAAAGGTTCATTTGCACAGACATCTGATGAGGCTTACTCACAAGTGTTACTCACCAACCACTTGCTTGTGGAGAAGGAGAAGTTCAAGACCTATTCTTCACTCAGACCCAAGAAACAGCCACAAATTACCTTAAAGTGAAAGGACTGGGTTTGATTCAAGATCATGTACCCTGTGGTTTGTATAAAAAAGCAACATCAGTTGGAAGGAATTTCTCTCAGCTGAAAGTCAGGAAAAACATTTATGACTGCTAACTGGTCTGGGTGTTTCTTGGATGCCAAAGCACAAAGATAGTTCTCTATGGTGAGGAGCAGGGGGACTCCTTCCTCACTGTCAGTTGTTGTCTGTATGGCCAGTAAACCCTGTTCAGCATACCGCCTGGACCACAGGCTCAGCCTCAGGCAACTGTGTGACCCTTTGGACCGCCAAATGCAGCAGCACAAGGATAAGTGATGCCTTAGACTTCGGATCCTAGCAAGCAAGTTCTTTGTGCAGGAGTTACAAGTGCATCGCTAACTACAGCTTGCTCTGTATGCTGTACTGAGTGTGGGTTTTCACCCGTGTGAGCAGGAAAAGGAGGCGTTCGGCATTTTCAACGAGAGTATAGAAACACCTTTTCAGGAACAGCCCTACCTATCTGCCTGCCTTTTATAAAATTCAAGTGAGGAGTCAAAAGTCTGGCTTGCAGATCTATCTGGTGTCCCATCCCCTTTATGTGAGGTTGCAATTCCCTTTTGCATCCTACGCTCATATTCTGGATGAACAAAACCAGACGCTGCTGCCTTGAAGCTTGAAGTTCGCCCCCATTCTGAGAGGGGCTGAACAGGAAACTCAGCCTGCTCCGATCTACAGTTTAGGAGGTCCTGTTGACATTGAAAAAAGTCCAGATTTAGATTCAGCTTGAAGTCATTTCTATACAAGAACTGGACATCTGCAAACACAAAACTGAAGACTAATGGCGCTGATCAGACAGGCTGCTCTCCTGAGCTTCCCAGCCCAGCCCCACAGCTTTGAGAGAACTGGACTGAGAATGAGTTATCCTGTAGAGCGTAGCAGGTTGTTCTTGTGACTGTCATGCCTTGTCTGTATTGGTTTTTTTCTTGAATCCAGCAGTATAAAAAAAATCAGAACATTTAAAATTATCTAAATTCAGGTGTTTGTTTCTTTTTCTTCTTCTTCTTTTTTTTAACAGAGAAGAAAGAATATTTTAAATATTCCTCCACTGCTGCGTAGACTGTTTCCTATTAAAGTCAACTGTGCAGCATTTCTATTAAGATTCTGCTTCCTGTTGTGTAATAAGGAATGTTAAATATCCCAACATCACTTAAGAAGTTATTACAAACTCCAGAGAGTCTTCTATTCCCAAGAAATCTCTCCCAGTGGGAAGCTGGAAAAGTTCCTGTTGAATTTACAGTGAATGCCTCAGACCCTATGTAATATTTATGGTGTCCCTCTCATCTTATCCAGGCGGGTTTGCTGTTCTGCTGCAGTGAAAGAAAAGCCTGTTTCAATGGTTAAGGGCTGCAATGTTCACTTTGAAGGATATTGAAGCGGATACGATAGCCACAGGAAATGTTCCAGTCTCACTGAGGTACCTCTGGGAGGTATTCAGTCAAATGAGAATTCACTAATCTGATTCCCAGGGAAAAAAAAATCACAGTAACTTAATGAAGAAAGGGAAAGAAATGTGACAGATCTGCATTCATAGCTTGCCAGATCTGGATTCCATGAAAGCCAGAGGAAAAATTCCCATTCATTTTCATGGGAATAGGATTTTGACCCCAAAGTACTTCCATTCAAACAGAATCATGCTGCATTTTTAAATGCTGTGAGAATTAGGTGGTTACCACTTGCATTAAAAACAACTCACTGTATGGCATGATGCAGACATATATTTGCATGTCCACAGACTGCAAATACCAGAGCCCTTCTCATTAGCCAATCTCAGAAATGTGTAATAGGAGCAACAAAACAACCTAGGTGGGGTTGTCCACCATTTCAGCAGCTGAGTCAGGAGCAGAGATGCTACCTCCACAGTTTCAGTCCAGTATTGCTCCACATACAAAAGGAACTGGGCTGTAAACCAGTGCAGAATAAGCGTCTTCTAAAAAGTCTTTTTGACTTTTAGGCCTCCAGAAGACATAAAGTTGACATAGGGTGGAAATTGTTGTGTATCCAAACCTGTCAGAGAGCATGGAGATAAAGGAAGGATGGCAAAATTTCCAGGGATACTGACTCCACCATTTCTCTGGGCAGCCTGTTCCAGGGCTTGACAGCCCTTTCAGCAAAGAAATTTGCCCTAATATCCGATCTAAACCTCCCCTGGTGCAACCTGAGGCCATTTCCTCTTTTCCTGTCACTTGTTACCCGGGAGAAGAGACCGACTCCAACTGCTACAATTTCTTTTCAGGTAGTTGTTGAGAGGGAGAAGGTCTCCTCTGAGCCTCCTTTTCTGCAGGCTATACAACTCAGTCACTCCTTATAAGACTTTTGCTCTAGACTCCTCATCAGCTTCATTGCCCTTCTTTGGACACACTCCAGCACATCAATGTCTTTCACTGAGGTTTCATTTTTCCTTAAGGAAGATGTTGGGTGAACAATGTTTTTTTGAATATGGACATTTTCTGAGGAGATGTGAAGCTTGTAACCAGAGAGTCCAAGAGGTTCTGGAGGCATCAGTCAAATTGAAAGTTGAGGAAATGGGATGTGTCATTTGGATGAAGGGGATTAAATGAGCAGAGAAGCAGCCAGGGATTGAAAATTAATCCTGGTTGTGAAATCTGCTAGATGGTAGCATCAATTCTCAAAGAGAACAGCCTGAGCTTGAGTCATTGCAAGGTGGTCTAAGCAAAGTCCTGGAAAACATTGCCAAGATCAACCTGCTCCACTCTCCATGGATAAGTGACACAACCCAACAGATCAGCCCATGTTTCCTGCTGTCTCCATAAACAGAGAGGAGATTATGTGGGAAGGAGGAATCTGTATTAGCTGTATCCTTAAGGGCAAATTATAGTTGAGGAGACAAACAGTGCTATGAGCAAGAAGCAGCAGGAGTGCTAAGCCTTTAAGCTCATTTTAGTCTCTTTTACATTTTCACATGTAAGCAGGAAGGGAACTCATAACACCAAATAAACCACAACCCTGGTTTAGACATGGACAAACAGTCCTGAATGAAATGGAAGGTGACGCTGCAGTGAAAGGAAGAAAACTTTTAGTATGATGTCTCAAGAGACATTTAGAGTGGAGAAGATGTAAAACCCTTCATATCCAGATAGCAAACTGATGGAAGAACCATAGAACTAGAAGAAATAGTAGCTGTTCCATTCTGAAAAGCAGAGATACTGAGGGGAGCGGTAAAAAGATTAAAGTTGGTGTCTGGTTTTATTTAACAACCTCATTAAGTCCTTGAGAATAAAAGGAGTGAGTACATTCACATCTGAAATTACTTTGAAACATGCAGCCAACATCCGTGTTGCACTGAGCACTGAGAAGTATGAAGAGGAAACAGGGACTCAGTCAGCCAGGGAGGGAATGCGATTCAAAATGCAGATATTCAGTAAAGTGGGGGTCAGGGTGGAGGTTATCATCTAGAGCACAGATCTACAAAACAGTAAGGTGAGGTGGCTGCAATCAACCTGTCTGGAACTGCTCTGTGCATCAGGGAAGGCCCATCTCTGGCAAAGGGATCACTACTGAAATCACTGGTAATTCTAATCCTAAATGGAGAAATGGAGAAAACTCAGGCAAGAATGGCAGGAAAGATTAGAGGGCAAATGCATATAATTTTAAGACACAGTGAAACAGCTGAATTTAGAAAACCCTTAAGAGAAAATAAAGTCACCCCCTGAGAGAAAACCCTTAAGAGAAAATAAAGTCACCCCCTGAGAGCTGTGATACCACTACTCCAAAGACATTTGCAAGCCCTGACTAGGTACCAGGTATTTATTCAGAAAAACGTTCAAAATATCAGGCTTGCATAAACCTAGGAAGAGACCAAGGATGTGGGATGAGTCAAGTGATCTTTCTCTGTGATGGCAACAACCACAGTGCAGAGATACAGTCATCTAGGTACTGAAGACATGTATCAGCTCTCTGGTATGTAAAGCTAATCTCCAGCCAGGATATACGCCTGTTTGCTTATTAACTACATTTTAAGATCACATCTGTGATTTACTGTTTGGGAGATACTGGGAGAAGCTGAAGTCAAGGAGATATATCTCTGTGTATAAGATCTATTCCTGACTTGTTTATATTTTCCTTTCCTGGGATGATTTCAAACGAGCTTTGCTCATGGCTGTCAGTTATAGTCGGAGCGTGCAACGAGGAGGAACTGATTAAAATGTCATTTGGGATATTTATGCTAAATATCTGAGCCCTCCCCTTCAGTCTAACAGCTTGATTAGACTAGACGAAGCACTTGAAGAACAAAACTTTAATGCAGGAAGTAAGTCTGTGTGGAAGAAGAAAAAGACAGGCCTGGTTTACATCACAGGTAAACCCTGCACCCCCAGGAATCCTGGATTTCTCCAGGCCTCTCCATGGAAGCAAGAGTTGGGCTTGGGTCTGGGCTTTCTCAGCAGCAGACACCACGTGGTTGAGGCCACTTAGACAACATGGTGTAAGGGAGCCTATCTTTAATGCATGGTGTTTGGGAATTTCTTGTGGGACTAATGGCTTGATAGTTAACCAGAAGTGCTGCATTTGACATACATTCCTCTCACCACCTCATTACCTCCCAGCCGTTCCCTGATCGTTCTGTTTGTTTAAATGTAGCTCCTTGAGACAGAGGATGCTCGTTAGGAGCCTGGTATGATAAACATGGCACTTGTGCACTTGCCTAATTTGATAACATCTGATAAGCCAGAACTTAATAGATGCAAACGGCTACCCAAATTACTTAGATTTGTTCAGTCGTTTTCTGTCTTCCTCAGCATATTCTATGGGCTGCTCTCATGACATTCTCCTTCATACAGGGGTGGGTTTTTTTTTTGTTGTTGTTGGGTTTTGTTGGGTTTTTTTGGTCTGTCTGAACTTTCTTTTCCACTAGCAGCCTCCAAGTAGAGCTCCTCTCAGGCACTTTGCACATATTATTTCACCGCTTCAGTGGAATGGTTCAAATTATAATTTTCCAGATGAGATACAAAGACTAATTCATTCAAGATCATTTTTCATGTGTGACAGTGTGGATTTCTCTGTGGCTCTTGAGGAGACTGAATGCACCCAAAACGCTCTGGGAAAACCAGCATGCTAAGAGCGAGCATTTGGACAGAGGAAGCAGTTTGTGCTTTGCAAGCAGAGCCATGTGCTTTCAAGTGTATTGCACTTACTCTTCAGGGATGAGCTGATTGTCATATTAGGATGGTGGGAGAGGATGCAAGATACTAGAGACTGAGTAGAACTAATGAATGACAGATATAAACATGAGCTGAAATCTTCTGCTGATGCTAATCAAATTAAACCCACAGCAGTGCCAAGAAACCAGCTGTTAATTTTTGTGGCTAACCAGCATGACTATCTTCAAGGAAATGATGTTGGTAAGCCCAGGAAGCGGTGTGCATCCATTGTCTTGAAAACTGGCCGTCTGTGTCCCTTTGCCATTGTTGACCCCGTTGTTGTTGGGGTGAAGTGGACCTCTGCTTCCAGCTGGAGGGAACATGGAGCAGAAGGTACAGCCTACTGTTCAGTATGGGACACATTCAGAAGAGTGGAGATCGAGTCAGCAGCTTTCCTGGGCCAACTAGTCTGGAGCAGAGCTAGGAGCCTGTGGCTTTAAGGAAGGCAGATCTCTGCTCTGGTGTTTGTGACAGGGACAATCTCACCTCTAGCTTGTAGGAAAACAGGCTTAGGTGCATCAGAGCCTTCCTGAGACAAACAAACTGGACAGGGAGACATAGGGCTGGTAGCATGCCAGGAGGTTTCTGGATGCAGCACAATGCATCATCATCCATGCGTCAGCATGCAGGTTTACAGCTCCAGAGACTGTTTCATGGTCACAATCCTGGAGAAGGAGTTTAAGACAACTGAGAGATGCACCAGGCTGGTGCCTAAAATTAAATGTGGTGAATGTGGGCCTTGGTGACAGCCCACCAAAGAAAAAAGCAAACAGCTGGGTCTCTGAGCAATGCAAAACCCTTTCATCTGCAGGCAAAGTGTGGCTGATGCTTGGACTGCCCTCACAAAACTGGCCTGTGGGTCTTAACAAACGTCCACACAGAATTCTCCTGATACACTTACGCAAACATGTCTCATCACCATGGCCCCATGATCACAGGGAGGAAAGCAGGATGGTCTGGCGCCAGCCTGGGAGGACACTAGAGAGATCATCCACAGAAGCACATTTGGCAAATAACAAATCAGTGTGGGCAGTGGGATGTCACAGCACAAGAGAAACACATGGGAAAGACTGAATCCAGGTTTATTTCCCTCACTTGTGAAAGAAGAAAAGGACTATTTCATGGCTGTGATCCTGATATTTCAGAAGTAGCTTAAATTCACTTACAAAGTAATCTCATAAAGTAAATAGCTTTGATCCGGTGTGTTTAATTTAAGGCACTTGATGTTTTATTCATTCTTTTACTGTGAGGAACAGATTGCACTTTCTTTTGTAAAGTCTAAGAAATAAAGGCTTCCAAAACCTCTCAAATAGGAAAATTCATGCGAGCAACACAACTGTGAAAACTGATTTCCCTGAGCCTGCTCACATGCAGAAGAAACAATTCTTGTGCCTCAGGAACCGATGCGACCATGTATTGAATTTCAATGCCCTAAATACCTGGATAAATATTTTGAAAATTAACTCTTGGTTGATTCAAGAAGTTGATAAGTGCTCAGTCACAGCAACAGCATTGTCACAAAAATCACAGTCTGCCCTGGAGAACAATTTATCAAGGGCTTCAGGATTACTATAAAAAAAAAAGGGGGAAAAGAAAAAAAAAAGAAAGACAATAAACAAGACAAGAAGGAATCAATTTGCAAAATATGATTGGTTTTGAAATGTTTGCCTAGCAACAGACCAACAAATGCTCCAACTATGGCTGTATTTCTTACTCTCAGAGCAATACCACATAGCGTTTCAACACAAGCCAGCTCTCACTCTGAAATTCACCCTGGTGACCTCAGCTGCCCTGTTCTGATGCTCAGGCATCTCATGGCTCCTACTGCACACCCTTCCCAATCCACAGCTGATTGCAGCACTGGCAGAGCAGAGAGTGCATCTGGTTCCGCTTTCCTACGTTGCAACAACCATTCCCCCCGACTGCTCTCACTTGGCACAAAGGAAGAAAACAACTCGATGTGCCAATTTCCTTCTCTCTGCTTTTAGTCTCACACTGGTGCTGCCCACCTCTGCACACTCAGCTCTGCTTGACCTCACTTTCCCAACACGCCGTCTGAGCTTGT
Organism: Indicator indicator; assembly: GCF_027791375.1. NCBI lineage: Eukaryota > Metazoa > Chordata > Aves > Piciformes > Indicatoridae > Indicator > Indicator indicator. The sequence goes on along the minus strand of NC_072014.1, from coordinate 10,365,749 downwards.
CCATGTCAGAGTTAGGTCAAGTTCTTGGGCCCTTTCCTGTTGGACACAGAAAAACAAATCAAAGCCCAGGTAAAAACTCTTCCCCTTGCAGCTCTGTTTATTTTTGCCATTGTCTCACCCATGCCAGTCCCCAGGCTATGGGGACATGGCTTTGCTTTTCAGAGCAGAGTTCAAAATTTGGATTGAACAACAGAAAAGTATTAGGGAATTTAAACAAAGTCCAGTGGAGCTGCTGGGAAAAGAAAGGCATCAGTCTCTCAGACATTGAGCCTGAAATAAGTTTCAGATCCATGTGTGTCCCTGCTTTCTCATGGAGCTTGGATGTAAGAGCAGGCAGAGTTGGCAGCATAAGCAGTGAGCACTATGTGAGAAGCAAACAGCTGTGTGCGTGGTGGAGTGGTATGGGGTGGCACACCACTCCCCCCCTTCTTGGGGTGCTGTTGAGATAGGTATGCCATTATTTTCAAAAAGGGGGTGGATTTGGCTCCCCCTGCTTTTTGCAGCTGCAAGAGACAGCTCAGCAATGATATTTGCAACTGAAGAAAACCTCAGGCTCCTGGGTCACCTTCTAAGCTCTGTGGAACCCTGACCACTGCCCAGGAAATATTTGGTGTGAATGGTTAGAGCTCTGAATTCCAAGGAAATTGCAATCCAGCAACCTATATCCAAACACACCTCTTCCATCTACTTTCTTCTTTCCTTTGCCAGTAGAACAGCAGGTCTTATGGCAGGCAGCAAGCAAGGGCAGGGACAATTGAGCTTTTAAGGACCAGTGCTTCTTGCCTTGGTGCCTCAGGGCTTTGTTTGTTGACAGGGACAGTAGCACAACACTATAAGGTATTGTCAAGCCAGCAGTTCAAACGCTGCCATCCTGGTGACAGGCACATTAAATCATGCCAGATAAAGATGCCACCACAAATGAAACACTGGATGTGTATTTTCTGGATCATCTTTGCAAAGAAGAGGTGTGTGCCCAGGCAACAGCTGGCATGTCTGGAGCAAAAGGTCAGAAAGGCAGACGTGAGCACAAGCTTGTTGCATTAACTTACATACATAAGCAGCCTCCTGAATCAGATCTGGGTGACATGAGGAGATGAACTGTCCTGGCTCAGGACATCCTCATCCTTGACATAACCTCACCACCCCATAAATTAGAATAAGCCCATATTGTGTCTTGCTAAAGTTGCTCTAGATAGGCAATTTCTGGCAGAGGGATGAGGCAAACATCCGGGCAGATATAGCTCTAACCAGACCCAATGCTAAAACAAAATGCATTAATGTCATCACTTTTCAACAGGAATCAACACTGTGTCACTGCAATTTGGGCAGGCTTCAATCATACACATGGGCAGTAAGTGCAGGGCTGCTGACAGGTACCTGCTGAGCCTCAGCTGCTCTGCTCTTTCAGGTAATGCACCTGAGAGAGATCTTTTGGCAGTGTGAGCTTTGTCCACGGCAGGAGGGCCAGCCAGTCTAATTAGACCAGTTAACCTTTAAACACATAGCCAAGCCCAGGACCACCCAGAAACAATTTTGAAGCAAGAGGCTCAGAAATTGCCCTTGGGTGGCCAAAACCTATTTCGATGAGCGCAGTTACAGGGATTCAGGGCTGCACATTGTCATCTCTGTCCAGCAGAACTCAGTTCCATGGTAACTGGAACCAGCTCCATGTACTTGCATCGTGGATGTAACCCTCATCACGCCAGCTCACACAATCACATTTTTGCAAATTATCCAGAGGGCAGGAGCTGGAATTTAGCCTGATTAGATGCTTTCATGCTAGCTTTGGCCTGGCTGTCCGAACTCAGACAGATTCTGATGCAGTGTAATACTTGCCAACAGAGTTCCCCCAGCTGTATTTTTAATAACATTTTTGAAGAAGAAAAAGGTGACTTTACACTAGATTGTCTTGGTTTGCCTCACTCTGCCATCATGTTTTGATCTAGTGTTAGGAATCTGATAGCTAAATTTACTGTACCACCAAATCATGGTCTTCATATCCCTTATAACGAATTGTAGGCAGAGAGGTCAATGGCTAATTAGTTGCTGTCTGCAAAGCCCTGAGGCCCACAGAGAAAATCATGGCAGTAAGTGACAAGTGTTACTTATTGTCTGAGTTAATAGTCCTTTACTTTGCAGTATATCTTTGACCTTAGCTATCATACCCTTCCTACCTCTCCACTCCAAACCGCAGAGGCTTACAATACAGAGTACATCTGTTTCCTGTTTCATAAATTACAATTGCACATTTCCAAGAGACACTCTCATCCGAGATTTAGAGGCAGCAATTCTGTTTACAAGCAGCATGCATCTGGCTCCTTTGCATTGCATTGCCTGCTGAAAGTGAACTATAACCAAATATAGTAGAAATGACTTTTCTGTTATTTGGAGGAGTTTGCAGCATCCTCTTCTTCTTGTATTGCTGTTAAAAGTAAGTAGGTATCTGAGATATTCTGATATATTTCACAGATACACAAACAGCAATTATTTCAGCTTGTCATAAATATACCTTGATAAGTTATTATTAACATCGTTCTGCTTTTTCACGGGAATCTCTGGACCAAGTTAGAGTATGTGCTGGCTTCACTACTTCACTGAAGTGAGGCCAGTGGGTAAAGTTCTGCCAAAAGAAATTAGTGGTAAGAAGGCCCTGGTGACTTGGCTACATCACACATTTCTGCAGAAATCTCTTGGGAGCATCATCTTTCACCTGTCTGGAAGAGAAAGGAAGCTTAAAAACCAAACACCCTTTATGCATGCCATTGTGCACAGTGTCTTTACAGACTTTGGGATGAGACTCGGGGCTCTATATGCCGGTGTAAAAGATCACCACTGTTGCCTGCTGACCCACAGAAATTTACTGTCCAGTGGGGAATTAGCATGATCCCATTCCTGCAGTTTTTGGCTCTGTTCCTTTTCCTCCCAAGTGGGGAGGCTGTGAGCATGCCCTGCCAGTATCTGCACCTTGGTTGTGACATCTTAAACTGCTGAAAATCTGTTGTATTATCTGGGCTGGTAAGCTGCCATAGGCTTGATGAGGTTACCCTTGACTGGAAAATCAGCCAACAAAGTGGGATCCAGGCAACACCTTCATGAAAGGGCACGCTTTGTAACACACCACATGTTGAGGCAGGGGCTGCTTTCAGCAGGGTTAGAAACAGAAAGGTTTTGAGCAACACAGCTGTTTAGGTCCATCCAAGATGCTCTGGGACAAAGCGTGGCCACCCCACAGTTTTGGCTTTCTATCACTTTTTACTTCTGCTTTGGATGCAGACTGGAAGCTCGCTCTCCTGCTGTGATAGTAGCCAATGAGGCTGAGAGAAATGCATCTATTTGACCACTTCACTCCCTCTGCCTTTTCTGTGCTGTGGTGCTGTTTATAGGAAGGCTTCCTTCAAACTAACCACAGCTCCTTGCTGTTTCAAGTGAAGCAGCTTGAAAGCAATGGATCCAGCCATGTGCTTAGGGATAAACATTTTTGCAAATATTTGCAGATGTAGGAGCCTCATCTACAGAACAATGCTGACCTAGATATCATTTTGTTTATGAGTGTCAGTCCTGGGGAATTACTGAAAGCCCAAGGGAAAAGTCTGTGTTTCAAGATGCTTATGGTACCAAGGTCTTATCTCACAGCTTGTCTCAAGCAAGAAGCCTTTACTTGCCAGAACAACCAGTATCTGCTACACAACTGACATCACAGGTAGGTATAGGATGGATATTTTTTGCAGAACTGGAAATTGAAAACATACAGACATGCAAGTATTGGTACTTCACAGGACATGAACTTACAAATGTTTTGGCCAGCTCTATGTCAACCCACAATAAAAGCTTGTGTGGACTGACTGCACATGGAAAGTGGAGAAAGAAAACAAAAGAATGGCTGTGCAGGTCTCCTACTATGTGAGAAAGTAAAACAACCATCCATCTTCTTAACTTTGTGATGGTTACTTGTCACTTGTTACTTTCTTTCTCCTTGCTAGTGCTCCAAATGCAAACACCTTGATCGCTCGCAGGCTCCATGTTTTGCTGATCTGCAGGGTATCATCTCTCTGCTACCAGCTCTTGTCTCTCCAGTTTTCTATCTCCTGAGATGCAGTGAGGTCTTTCAAAACAGGTGCTGCTGCCCAAATGTGGAATAGGAACCAAACCTCTGAATCTGAGGTGTGCACTGTATAGAAAGGCTGTTTTTCCCCTTTCCAGCAAGTCCATGCAGCAGTTATTCTTTGTGTGAAATAAAAGCTATGGCACTATAGCCTTTAGCTATGAAAATAGCAGCCTGGGCTTTCAATCTGGCTTAAGCCTCAGCATGTGGACCACTTTGATGGCCAGCATGCACAGCTTCGTGCCAGTTTACTCTTTTTTGGAGGCAATTTGATTTTAACAGGCACTTTCCAGACCCAAAGTCACAGTGCTGCAATGGTGACAAACACGTCAAGAGAAGAGTGGAGAGATTCCTACACTGCAGGTGATCATCCATGTCTCCCTGGAGCAGAAACCAGTGTTTGGGAGCTACAAAGCTGGCTTCACCTATTTACAAGATCTGCTACACACACATTTTGCTGATGTTTCCCAGGCAGCTGCGTAGATGTGGCAAGGATAAGGATAGGCCCCTCAACACTCAACTTGCTTTTGTACTTACAGTGTCTCTTTTCCTTTAAGATCTGAACCCAGCTCACCTAAAAGGTTTTCTGTAGAGAGTAAATCAAATAATACTCTTAAAACACTGAGCATCACTTATCATATATCACGTTTCTGCAGTGGGAAGGTACACTGTACTGGCAGTGGGATCCCCTCTTATGGTGATGTGCCAGCTCCTGATGAAACTTTTGGATGAAATCACTGCTAGATATGTAGCTGTGAATGTGATCTCACAACAGGCAATGGGGTTCTTTTCCTTGGGCCATCACTTGACGTGGTGACAATGATTTTTTTTCCCTAAACGTACCAGAATGAATGAGTGAGTGAATGAATCCTTCTTTCTTTCTTTCCTTTCTCTCTTTCCTTTCTCTCTCTCTCTTTCTTTCTTTTTCTTTCTCTAAATTCCCTCTTGAAGGAAGCTTTGATTCTCCTGTGTACATAGCCACAGTCACTGGTAGGTGATGGAAACTAGAAAACTATCCTATGTGATAGGCTACTCAGATTTTAAACTGTGTTTCAAGAGGCTATACAAGATTTAGAGGGGAGGAAAGAGAAAACATTGTGTCAGATCAGCATTAATTTCAAGATAAGAAAGGGGGTAATTCTTTTGTGTGTTTTGTCTACAACAATCAGGAAATGCAGCAGACATCTCTTCAGCATCATCCGCTGTCCTTATTCGTTCTCCTAGGCTGAGGCATGCTGGAGAGTGAAGATTTTGCAGTCCCAGCAGAAATGTTTGTGAAATGTTTATCTGATCAGCTAAAGACTTTGAAGACTTGGGTTGGGAAAGAGTTCTAACACTTCATAATTCAGACACAACTGAAACTCTTGGTGGCTCCTTTTTCAAGAGAGATTTTTTTTTTAGGGCAGAAAATTGTGGTTTTGTACCAACAGCAAGAGTTAGGATGAAGTCAGGGTGCCACAGTTCACTGAATATTTTATTTTTATTTCTTTTGGCCAAAGTTAGAGATGGGGTGCATGCAGTTCCACATTATCAAATGTACTGTCCTCTTCACTGCATAAGCCAACCCTGGAAGGGAAGAAGAGCCCAAACCCTAGTTTTGTTGCTCACTGCAACAGTCATCTGCAAACGTACAGTGAGACGTATGCTCTTTCCTCCTTCTCTGCACGGAGAGAAAGCCTGATACTAGCCCTTATTGTTCCTTTCTATGTCTAAAAGGAAAATGCACAGTACGGAAAAAGCTCTGGATGCATCTCTGTGCTAACAGCAAGAGTACTGGCTTTTGAATATGGAAAAAATGATGTGACTATCAGAGCCACGTAAGCAGCTTGGGAAGAGGCAGTTTAGCGACCTGCTCTATAGCTTATCAAATTCCTGGGCAGTCAGGCTCTGCTTCCTGCTCTATTGCATGTGACAAGGGTAAAGCTTAGAAAAAGTAACCCCTGTTATCATCCTTTTATGCTACTCAGCACATCCTAACTTGAAGCTCAAACTACCAGAAAGATATATAGAAAGGTTTTTGTGTGACTAGTCTCCAGCTAGACAGCTATGGCTCACGTCAAGCAGAGCACTGTGGCTCTACACAGTCATGTTCTGTGGTCAGGGTTCCATTTGCAGCCATTATTGATCAGTGTTTTCCTTGATTTCATGGGCTTCTAGCAGCCTAGCTACTTGATGTATTTCAGTGGACAAGTGCTACTGACTTTCTATATGACGACCAGTGTGGACACCAAAGACATTTTAAATGGCACCTATACCTAACTCATCTTTCCAAATACTATTTCAGAAAATTTCAGCTGTCTTCCCAGGCTGGATCTTTGACTGCAACATCTCTCTTTGCCGGCAAGTGCTACATATTCATTCATTCTCTCACCTCGAAGACCAGATGTATGTCAGCCTGAATTCCATTCTTCTAAGGAAAAAAGAGAACCAACCTCAGAGGGACTATGGCATGCTTGATTCTACTTCTAACCCACTTGGAGAAATACCGTTTTGTCATATGACATCAGCTCACCACCCAATTTCTGAGCTACACCGGATTCACTTTTAAAGTACGTTTACCCTTCAGTCTGTTTTTCTCCAGGACATGTACTCTGAGCTCAGCATTGCAGAGGTGAGGTTGCATCAATACTTCAGCCAGAAGTTTAAAGCCAGCTCCTTTTAAAGTGAATATTTAAGGACTAGAGACTTAATCTAGGCTGAGTCCAACCTACTAATACCTGAACTGTTATCAGAGAAACGCAAACCAAGCATGCTCAAGACTCATGGTGGGAAAATCTCCCAAGAATGAGTGCTGATCCCTGCAATTCCCCTTAGAAATAACTTGCTTCGATGCAATTAATTCCTGTAAATCTCCTGATGATACCAGCTATCTCCTACAAATGCTGCTCTAATCTCCCACAACCTTCTTCAAATGCAGAAAGAATTCTTTCTTTGTAACTTTCATTTTCTCTACGGAGAACATTATAATCCATGCTTTCTTAACTTTTTAGTGTCACAGAGTTGCTCTAAGCCATGTCCTAAGTCTCTTTCCCTTCATTTTGCCTTTCATTTTTTGTCCTTTTTTTTTTTTTTTAATCTCTCTTTTTAATTACTTCCCCCCCTCCCTGAAATGGGTTGTAACTTGATTGTATTGTTCCTGGTATTGCTTCATCTATGCAACTTTCATTGCTGAAGCTAACGGGACTGAAACTTGAGCAATATAAGTTCAGAGCAACTTCTGAGATAAGTGAGGCAGGAATGAGACAATATGATGCCTTGCTCTTGCAAAAGAGAAATATAAAATTGCTGAGGTTCCTGGTGGATCAAAGACACAACATTACAGGCAACAGCATAGGACAATTTTTACATTTTCAGGGCTGTGGTGTTCAAGATTAATTTAGCATATTTTGCTTTTGCTATGATTTTCAATCTTTCATATCACCAGAAGGCAATGAGCAACAAGCACTGTGTGTTCTAATCTTTGTAGTTCCTCAGACATATTGAAATATTTGGGACACGTACTCCATGGGATGCTTGAAAATATTTCAATAGGAAATTATAGTTGAAATATCACTTTTGTAAATTCCACTAACTAAGAAAATGTTGATTCTGATGTTTTCTCCCATGATTGTTTGAATGTACTGAGCACTGTAAATATTTCTAGCAAAAATCACAAGTTTTATTAGCACTCTACTAGATGTTAATGACTAGGTTAGTGCAAACATTGAGCTTGACTATTATATTCACATCCAAAGGGTGGGGGGAAATAGTATGAAGGGGTAAAGCCATGCTGCCTTTGAGGAGAATAAAATATGATTGGGCAAGGTAAGAAAACTATATATAATGAGCTGAAGTACAGAGGAATGCAGAGACCTGCCCAAGGTCACCCAAGAAAGTCACACAATCACAGAATTGTCAGGGTTGGAAGGAACCTCAAGGATCATCTAGTTCCAACCCTGCTGCCACGGGCAGAGACACCCTCCACTAGATCAGGTTGCCCAGAGCCACATCCAGCCTAGCCTTAAAAGCATCCAGGGATGGGGTTTCCACCACCTCCCGGGGCAACCTGTTCCAGCGTCTCACCACTCTATGGTGAAGAACTTCTCCCTGACATCTAATCTAAAGCTACCCTCCTCTAGCTTAGATCCATTCCCCCTAGTCCTATCACTACCTGGCACCCTAAAAAGTCCCTCAACAGCTTTCTTGTAGGCCCCCTTCAGATGTTGGTAGGTCACAATAAGGTCTCCTCGGAGCCTTCTCTTCTCCAGACTGAACCCCAACTCTCTCACAGACTTAGATGATCCTATATTTCCTTGTTCTTACTTTGACTCCTGTTCAGGGTGAAAACCATAGAAACTTCACAAAGAAAATTGTTATCTGTGCTTAGAACTGTATCATTATTTTGTGAGGCCAAATCCCTGCTGGGATTCATTTACACCACTGTACAGCTGGGTATTGCAGGGCCATGTCTATGGCGAGCTGACAACAATTAAATCACACCCTAAATCTGACTCACTTAAAGTAAGGAAAATATGCTCTCAGGTGTCAGAGCTGTCTGTACTGATTGTTTTTAGCAGTGCTTCAAAAATCCTTCTAATTTCGTCTATTTTCTGTTTGTGTTCAGGGAGATCTTGTTTGCTATGGAAGCAGAATTCACTTTATTTTACATAGTAGGAAAAGGTACAGAATAAATTACTTCCTGGGGCAACGTCAGCAGGAGGCTGACAGAGGTCTTGGAGCTTAATATCAGAGTTTAGAAAATCTCAGGCTATGCTAATGAATATATTTTTTCTGTGGTGTTACAGTCAATGGAGGACATACTGAGAAGCTGTTGTTTTCTAACAAAAAGCCATTAAAACGAACACATTTTACATTTCTGTGCTTTGCTTACATGTTTGCAGTGCCTGTCAGTAACACTACAGAAGAAGAGTAGCTTATGGTTTCTAGTTTTGTCTTGGGCTGCACCTGTCTCTGTACTAAGATGTAACAAGAGAATGAAATCTGTGCTGGCATTGCATTCATTCAACATCGTTTTTCCTTGTGAGCACAGCGCAGGAATTAATCTATGACCACGAAGTTTCTAAATTCACTTGCAATCTGGACCTCTGCAAAGCAGATCCCAGCAGATAACGGTTTCTTCTGAAAAACTAAGTTCCAAGGCTCCTAACAAAATGCACCAAGGAAATCCACAAGCAAAATTACATTTTTTTTTCCCTAACTTCTATCCGGTTTTATTTTGACCTTATGCATCGAGCCTCAGACACTGGTAAATGACATTGGTATGATGACATCTCTCAGTACAATCATCAGTACAATTTACCATTTGATTTGAACTTTGAGTAAAGAGTCTTTCTGTCCTACAGCCTGTATCGTTGTAGTCTGATTTTCTTCCCTACAAAGGAAAATAAAAATAAATATTCCTACCCCTTTTGTACTGGTACATGCTCGAATGCGTAATGCAGCTATGGAGAACGTGTTGGTCGTGTAAGTAGCAGCTTGGGAAGGAAACTGAGAACAACCAGTACTTGTGAGTGGGTGATTTGAACTCGAGTGAAATACAGTGTCCTTTGCTTATCTATACCCCCTGCTGAATTCACTTTGGCTTAAATCACCCCCATGGAGGCTTCTCTGTGTGGAGAGGTTGAAGTCAGGGTTCAAACTCAGGCTAAAAGTGCATTGGAAACTTACCCTGTGTCAAGGAACAGTTCAAAAATTTTATTTATTTTTTTGGTGTCTGCAATTCAAAAAAAAAGGGGGAAAAAAGAAGAGTGTTTCTGATGTTTCTGATGTTGCTGGCACTAGAAAGCAAGCAGAAAACATCTTTTTTTTTCTGGTAGAAGAAAAACTCCTGGCTGCATTGTTTTTTAAAAAAAAATACCATTCTCTGTCATGAGGGAAAGAGATAAGGTTTTGGTCCACTGTATCACTACCTTGTTTCCTCTGGCCTCAAAGAAAGCTTTCCTCAAAGTCTCCTGATAGAGCTACAGGTAGAAGGATGATCCTCATCTTCAATATGTAAGCATCTCTGACCTAAGAATACCCCACAGAGGATTAGTGAACTACTCACAGCTTGCCTGCAAACACAAAAGATACTCAAGGCTTTCATTTCAGCTAATCACCACTGATTTGAGGAACCAGCCTTTGCCTCTTTTTTTTCCCCACACAGTGCACAGCTAGTTCACTACCACTAAAGAACATGAGCCTGAGAGTTTAGCAGGGGCAGAAAGACATTGTGGACGGCAACTAGGAAAATTTATAATGTATATTTCAAGTTGAGGCTGACCTTTAACTACTGCAGGCAGAAATATTCTTCTGAAGCAGAGTTTTTTGAGAAATTATTCTTAAAGGGATTTCTATGCATTTCTCTGAAGCACTGAGCAATGGCCACTCTTGTAAACAAGAAACCAGCTACATGAACTGTTGGACTAATCTGGGCTTGCAACTCCTTGTTCTTGGTGATTTCAGGTGTATATAAAGATATGCATATATATGTGTGTAGTTTAGCAGAGAAAATGAAGGACAGATGCCTCTGAAGACTTACAGGTAATCAAGAATATCATTACCAGAGTTGCACTGAAGTTAAGCTGTTACCATTCTCAGTTTTATTTGGATTTTACTTTCATCCTAAAAAAATCCCATAAAAGATACCTTCCTGGAAAATATAATATGAAAGGATCCTGTTGGAGCACCTGCTGTCCTTGCCAATACACTGTAAAAGTGGGAAAGAAATTTGGAAACTAGTGTTCAGAGACTGGGCAGGAGGACTGGAAACTTTGCAGAGATGCTGTTCTGTTGTCCTGTCCTGTTTATCTTCTTTTCCTCTTCTTGCTCATCTGGCCAGTGGTTAAGGAGAAGTATTTTGACTCTTGTGAGTCATACTTACCAGAAGCATGTTGCTTTGGGTATTTCATTGTTGCCATGATCCTGGTTTCCCTTCACTCTGTCTTTCCCATTGAAATGGAAAGACATCAATTACTATGTGGAAATATTACATGTGCTTGTATGAAGAGCACTGCATTGGTCAGGTCCAAATCTTTCCATTACAGCAATCCAGGAACAACTGCAAATAACATCGGTAATCAGAGTAGGATCCATTAAGAAGAGCCATTGATGTCTGAGAGGTCTATGGCTAAAGCAGCTCACAATTCATGGGAAGGGGGAGAAAAGAAAATCTGGCTCTGGGCTAACTTCGTGTCTGTACTGGAGGTGTGGGAGAAGAAATGTAGAACTTTCCACAAACAGTCCATGGGAAAGCACCCATTTTTTGCTCCAATCTTCTTTATTATCCTACAAGACAGTGCATTTTGCTCCTGAGAGGAACTCTCACTGAGTACAAGCAGTTGCTCCAGAGGTTTCTAAGAGGGCAAAGATTGCACTTCCAGTGAGGCACTGAGGAGAGGGAAGTGAATGGCCATACTACCCTGTCTCTGCACTGCAGGATTGCCTTGATTAAGCTATGCTCTGCCTCTTGCTTCAAGGTGCAGACATCAGTGGAAAGGCCCTCAGGACTACAGTGAATCACAGCCTCCTGTAAACGTTGACTCATGATGAAAACTACCTGAGTATGAAGGAGTTATCACAGTTGCTCTCTGTACATGAAGTTCAGAGACCCCTGGATCCATCTGATGAAAGCCATGGACCTGCACTATTAAAGAAGAGGCATCAGCTTGTAGCTGGTGACAGCCATGGCCTGAAGAGCTAGCAAAGCTTTCATGCTTATCTCTGCCCTCTCCTGGATGCATGATGAAAAGTGGGATATCCCTCCAGATAGCCAAGTCTTTCAGTTTCAGATTTAGTTGTAAGCAAGGTTTCCTCATGTCTGCTATTCAATACCAAGAACCAATAGTCAGTGGACATCCAACAAATAGCCACAGTGAGAACAGCCCCAAGTTACTTCTGATCCACCAATATAAACATTTTGTCAAGGTATTCTGACTATCTGAGAGGTTCTGAAATTCAGAGTGATTGTCTAGCTCAGAAATGGGTGAATCCTCAGCAGCCATCCCCTGTTTCTACAATGTTCCTCATTACCCTTCTCAGTAGAGGGCAAGCACAGCCTTCTTGGTGTCTACTCTTTGCCAGTGTTATAGCTAAGAAGATCTCAAACATTTCAACCAGGGAGCCCCTCCCTTTCTCAGCATTGCTCATTTATTAACAGATGCTGAAGTGTAGGATGGTGTCTTGAAGGTCACTTTACAAGGTTTAGCTGACAGCCAGCAATCTTCAAAAGAATATCTGGAACCACTGTGGAAGTGGAAAGTATTACTAAGCACATGTTGCAAATCCACAATGACTCCACCCAAAAACTCAGTGGGGTTATCCTTCCGTTCTCCAGCAGCCTACCTCATCCTCTGAGCTATGGTAACTACTGGAAAGAGCTGGGGGTCTGGATCACGACGGCAGGTTTTTGCAGGGCCCATCATAGTAATATGGTACAAAGAGAACCTGCTCCATAGCTTCCACTTCCTGTAATAACTTGTCTCTCACCCTGACATGCAATCCTGTCACGCTTGTTGTGCTGCCAATGCTCTGGCTGCTCAGCTTGCCTAGCTGCTGTGGTAAGGATTCTAAAGCTTTATGGCCCTCAGAGGTATATCTTGGTCCATGGAGTCCAGCAGAGGATCTCTGCACCAGAAATTTTCCTGGTTTTGCTCATCTCATGCTGAATATCCATCCTTCTACCTCCTGAAATTAAAGAAGGAATTCCAGCCTTATTCCTTTCCTATAAGCAATTAATCAAAACCAGGCAAATCTGTTCTCATCCTCCTTTAAATTTTTCTGGACCAGGACATGAAGTTCAGACCAATATTCAGGCTTGACTCTGCTATATTTAACTTCACATCTGATTTAACCTCCCGATTTTCCAGAAGATGTTTTTTCAACTATGCAGCATTCACAACTGAGGTCAGTGGACCAACTCACACCCCTTTGATCACCAAAACAGGCAACAACATTCCCAACATGAACTCAACAGCCTATACTTTGACACCCAGCTGAAGCTAGACTTGGTTTAAGGGACAAGGAGGATTGGGTGTGTTCCCCTTGTTAGACCAGAAAGAAAGCTTTTGTAATACTAAGTGCCTCACACCTGGCTTGAGTGCGAGTCTGGTTTAAGTCCTGGAGTCATTCCTGGCCACCTTTGGTACAAATTTAAACGAAACCTCAAACTGCTCTAATTTATACTGAGAGTCAGGACAAATGCCAAACCAATTCATGATGCAGAGGTTCATAAAGAAACCAAGATTCATATTCTTCCTTTCATTCTTGTAACAATGAATCAATTGCTTCAGATCTGACCTATGGAATAAATGTTGCAGGAAGCCACCAGAAAGAGAAATCACCTTGTGACATGCCTTAATTATTTACCTGTGGTTTCAACAACATGTCCAGGAGACAATTTAAACTTTGGGGCAGGAATCTGTAAAGCTGACTACTTCAGCTAAAACCAAAATAACTGCACTCAGGAAAACTCCTGCAGTGCAGAGCCACTGGTGTGGCTGATGACCATAATTTCCTGTCATCTACTGGAGGCAGAGTGCCTCCCATAGTACATCAGTGCCCTGCCACAAGAAAAGACCTGATGGGAAAGCATCCTGGGAAGTGCTGCACAGCTGAGGAAACTTGGGGCTATAAAGCATTTGTGCAAGAGCTCCCAGGAATTAGCACAGCATCATTTCTAGATTAAAAAAAAATAAATAAATAAATGCACACTTTTGGGTACAATCCAGAAAAGCTTCTGGAATTCTTAAAGGAATAATTTTCCGTGGATATTTTTCCATACTTTGCAATCTTTTTTTTACAAAGTGACATCTACTTTCGAAGAAGCCAGATTCCTTAACAGAAACCCCTAATTGGCCAGAACATTTATCAACTACAGATATGCTACAAGAGTTATCTGAGTTATTACTGAAGGGTCCTTACCAGCAGACAAAGACTCATGTTCCACCTCAGCTAAGCAAATCATGGTTTAGAGCAGTGTAAGGCACAACCTGAAGCAAAGAGAAAGTGAAGGGAATGAATCCCTGGTCTGTGGCTGTTTACCAGCTCTAATCTCACTTTTCTCATGCAGCTCTGTGGGAGGCATTTTTGTAGGACATGATAATAAAAGCTGGGATGTTTTTCCACCCAAATTTTTTCATGCTTTTGCTGTAGATCTCAGAGACCAGATGTCTCATATTAAAGAAAAATAATTCACTTAACTTCTCCTTGGGGACATATTTGTGGAAGGAAGGGAGAAAGAGTCTGTTCATTTTGAAATGAGAGCTAAATTGACACACAGTAGATAAATGGCAGGCAGAAGCCAGACCTTTTGTTGATAGAAAAGAGGATAGCCCTGAACAGGGAGGCTGATCACCAGAGGAACTGAAAGTATGTTCTGAAAGTAACTTTCATCAGGACAAGCTTCTCACTAATGTCTAGAACAAAGTATCTACACTTAGAAATTGCCCTCAAAGAGCTCCCAGTTGACACACACTCTAAAATATGCTCTTAGCTTGCCTATAGAGTTTTATTGTATCTTTTAAGCATCCCTTGAGGGGTTTGAATGAAAAGAGATCCCATGTGCTGTAGTCAGCTGGCGAGGAGAGATGGAGAACCAGGAGGACTGTGCTACCTTGACCCTTCCCCTAGTACAGCTAGCCACCATGGAGATGGGAACAGGAAAAATCACCCCTTGCCTCATGGCCCATGTGGCTGCTACCTTCCCTGGGTACTTCTGCTTTACCCACTTTTGGGTGGTGAACACCACACCCAGCCTGTCCAAGCCCTGTGAAGCTCCCTTGGCCTTCCACTCCCTAAAAGCGACCTGAGTACTTGGTCATTGTGAGGACCTCTGTCTTACAGGGGATTCTTCCCACCTCCTGCATTTGGCCAGACCCCACTCCTGCCCAGCTTTGCACCAAGCAGGGCAAGACTACAGGGGATGACATAACTTCTGCATCTGTGCAGCTGCCTCAGCTCTGACAGCAATGAACAATGGCAGTGTGCTGCAGTACCTGCTGATCACAGACACATTAATCGTCCTCCCACTGATATTTGGGCTTCTGTGTCTCACTGGGTTCATCTGCTACCACTTATAACACACTGACAACATAAACTACCTCCTACCACAGTGATTCCCTGTGCTTAGCAAACTGGGACCCCAATCCCCCATTTGAGCTTCTCACTGATATTTTGTGCAAATGGCATCATTCATGGAAGAAGCTGCACTCAGTAAATCATTCCCTTGACAGTGATTTGAGAATAGAAACATCACTTATCTCTACTGGACTGGAGATCAGCTTGGGCACTAAGCTAGCTACCCACAAACACCAGAGGAGCACAACAGAGGTGTTTAGTCCAGCTAAAATACACAGCACATCCATTCCACACTCACTGCAACTAAAACCCAAATGTAACAAAACAAATCTGTTAGCAGAAAAGACCAAACCCCTCAAAAAACTAGAAGGACTGACAGACCACAGGGTTTTTAGCGTCTTGAGATCTTGCAGTGGTAGAGAACTGGCTTGTCCTTAAGAAACAGACTGCAGCTCATTTCTGCCAATGTAAATGCAAAGGCATTTCAGTGTCAGGTAGCACCAAAATGGTAAAGCAAACAGATTGCTGTGGTGCCTCCAGCTATGGATGTGTATAACAGCTGAAGGACCCTCACATGTTTCTCAGCTCTTCCTTCAGTCTTCGGACTTCTGTGTCCTCCATCCACCATGAGTCCTAATGGAGCTCTTTTCCTCTATCTCTTGGAACTATAAAATGGCAGTTACTCTGTCAGGATTTATTAGCTTTCACTAGGAGAGAGGAACTTAGATTCACATGAGTCATTAAGTTTAAGTCCTGCTGGCAGGATGGCCATGAAAAATGGTATTTTAGAAGGGTTTTCATTGGCACTGCTTACCCAGTTAAATGCTTATAGGATAATTAAGGGGAAAATGATGTTTTCAGAGAAAAAAACACAACTCAAACACAGAAATACTCTACCAAACACAAACATACTACACACATCTCTGCAAATTATTTATGGTGGAATTGGCTGTTCTCCTCAAACTAGTTACAAGGACCAGGTCACCTGTGTCCACAAAAGCAAGATCCTGCCCAGAAGCTTGATTTTGATTTAACAGTGATCACTAGAAAGAGATACTGTCTGGTCTGCTGCAGAGGTCATTAGCATAAAAAAGACCCAGTCAGTAATTCTTCTTGGAATATCTCTTTCTTTTCTGTGGCATAAAAGGATAAAGTGAAAAGGAAGTTTGAGCTCAAGCTTAATTTTTACTTTAAGTCAACACTAGGAAACCAGAAGCTTTTAGTCAAAAAGCATTCATGCAATCCATACAAGTATTTGATTTTTTTTTTCTTTCTAGTATTTTTAGTAGACCTAATGAAAATATATCATAACAGTAGATAATTATTAGCAAAAGTCACCATCAGCAAGCTCCAAATCTTTCATTCTGTGCACTGAACAGAATTTCCCCCTCCTACAATTTTGGTATTGCCACTGTAATTAGACCAGCTTCCCAAAATACTGTAACTTGGATTATCCAGCTGCCTCTGCAGTGACTCATGGGGAAGCTGTGGACAGCAACTTGCAGACAATGCTTTCCATCTGTCCCTAGAGTCCCTGCCACCAAAGATGACACAACAGTGGTGCAGCACTTAGATGTTATGCCTGTGGGGTGAGATGCTCAAAAATCAGCATGTGGCTGCTGTGTCACATTGTCCACCTCATGTTTGATAGTGCACTTATTTCTTTGCCTCCAGCAAAGGCTCCTTTTCCCTCTCTTCCATTCAGTCACTTCTTACCAGCTTAGCAAAGCCTGCTAACATAGTGATAGGCACCTAAGGAATGAGCTTCAGCTCCTGAGCCCACTGCCATGATACAGCACGTAGCTAGATACCATTCATTGCTTTGTAACATATTGCAAAATACAGGTTCCTTACAATTTGGCTCAGCCAGAACCATCAGCTTCTGAAGACCATCTAAGTGATCCCACCAGGGCAACAGGCGGAATTGATTGTATTAAGAAAATATGCTATAATTAGAAATGGGTAAAAACAGATGGACAGACCTCATCCCTTGTTTTTTGTTTGCTTTTGCAAAACCAATACCAAGAATGGTTTGGCTGTAGGCCTTGTTTCTGAGCTCATAATATACATGGGTGGATCTGGGGGTCAGAGGAATGGTTTATGTCAAAAGCTGTTGGCAGTAAAAGAGCAAACTGTTACCCATTTCAGCACTCTCCCTCATTTGTATAGCCAAACAGGCTCTGACCATCACCACATCTGTCACTACAGGTTTGGAAATTAAATATATGAATGAATCTGTGAAGCTGCTTCACTGCACTTCAGTGATGAAGAAACCCTCCATGATCAGGCTGGGACTCCACAGAAGATGCATCCATTCCTCAGCCAAGGATCATCAGCTCTCTCAAGTGTTCGTGGAGTGGCCCAGCAAAAACTAATATTGTAGACTGTAGAGTTTGCTCAGGTGTGAAAAGGGCTTTGATCATGCAGGAATGAGTCTCCTTGTCATTCAGATAGGTCCCAGAGCATGTGGCTTTTAGATACTATAACATCTCTAGAGAGGGTCACTGCTAGAAACATCTAATTTTCTATAAGGGAGACAGGACAAAAAAAAAAAACAAACAAAACAACCAAACAACCAACACATAATATAGGAGCGATACTAAAGTCTGTGCAGGTCCATGTGTACACAAGTATCTGACCAAAGTCTGGCCAAGCATTACCTAAAGGTACCAAGTTGAATGATACTGTCTAAGTTGCACCTCCTGACCTAAAAATTGCATAAGCCCTTTCATTTTAGAGACTAATAAGTCTCTATTTAATGTGGAATAAGACGGGTTTAAGTGCTGTTACATCTCCAGAATTTCTTATGGATCCTACAGTCTTAACCTAACCCAGGAAAACACTTAACCAAAATTCATCTTCCACACCACTGTCAGCCATTGGAGTATACCAACATCAACACACTGCTTTGTAAAGCATTTATTAGTAGAAATCCCCATTACATTTAGTATATGAACTTCTATGGAAAACAGCTTCTTAGCTCTTTGCCATTTTACTATTCCAGTATCAAGTGATGGAATGTTATTATTAAATGTGTTTCCTCGGGCCTTATCACTCTCACATGCCACCAGCTGCCTTTTTAAAAAAGATTCTTTACTTGTAAGGAAACATTAGAGCCTTACTGCACAAAAGGTCTCATTTATTTTTCTTCCCAAGCATTAAAGTTCGCCAGTTAAAGGATCTGTAACTCCCTACAACATACCACACAGACTGATCTATAGACAGAAATACTCCATTGGAACACCTACTGCTGCAGAGTAGCAGCAGCACAAGCCTCTGCACAGATTTCATATTTAGAACTCAATTTAGGTTTGTGGGGCTCATGCCTGGGTATGAGAAGGTATTCAAGCCTCCAAGCCGATCTTTCCTATGTGATCCTTCCAACCCAAGAAGAGACAAGATGAGAGTGTGGGGGTTGTTCAGCCAAGAGAAGATAAAGTTCCAGGAAGACCTTAGAGAAGTGTTTCAATATCTGAAGGGGACCTACAAGAAAGCTGGGGAGGGACTGTTCAGAAGGCCACATTGTGACAGAGCAAGGGAAAATGGCTTTCAACTAGAACAGGGTAGATTACAGTTAGACATTAGGATTAAGTTCATTACAATGAGGGTAGTGAAATACAGTAACACATTGCCCAGAGAGTTGGTGGAACCTCCATCCCTGGGGAGACAGTCAAGGTCAAACTTGACAGTGCCCTAAGCAACCTTATCTAATTAAAGATGTCCCTTCCCACTGCAGGGGAGTTGGACAAGATGACCTTCAAGGGTCCCTTCCAACCCAATGCATTCCATGACTCCATGAGTTGTGCCACATAAAGTGATTTTGCCATTCTATGTTTTTTCCATGACATTGCAGCCAAGCAACTTTAGTACTGAACAGGCTGTTTAGGACCACTGGCTTCAGTGAAGATGGAGATCCACTGCCAATTAACTTCCCTTTGTGAGAAGCAAGGTCTTTCAGCCTTGGTAGGACACAGAGTTGAAACTCATTCAAGCAGTAACTGTTATCTGTGTTCTGTTTGCCTTTGCCTCACTGTTCACAATGCATTTTACCTGATTTCTAGAACTAATATTGATCTTTCTAATTTTAGAGAGTAAGCAGGTCCTCAGCTTTTCCCTCCTCCCATTTAATTGGCCAAGTTGTGCCACCATTAATGGTGTCAGACCAATTATTTGCAGTTGCAATTCAGCCAGATTTGTACTGAATTTTGGTAACCAAGGATCTGATCTAATACGTCTGCATACCTCCACTTGCTCAAGGCAAAGCTACAAAGACAGCTTTCATAGGCTAAGCTGGTGAAGCCTGAGCTCTTCCTGAATGGGAGTTTTCCAAGAAAAATCCAGCAGCAAGCCAGCCCTCTAGCACAGTGCTCATGGGCACTGTGCTGTCAGAAGAGCTGTATTTCAGATGTGGTCACACCCAGGCATGGATTCAGGACTGACTCAAAGGGAAGAATACCACCCTCTGAATCACCAGCACAGCTTCCTGCAAACCTTAAGGTTTCCTGGCCGCACATCAGAAGAGGTTTCTGTTCCTTTTGACATTTTTGTTTGCCCTCAGTAATTTTCCACTATACCAGACTTCCATGGATTTTTCTCATTGGAGCAAGGCAGACAGTGACCCAATCAGTTTGCTTGTTTTAATATGCCAAAGACCTAGCATTCCACCATCACCTACTTGTGTGAGGAGTTAGGACTTTGCAGTAGCTCTGCTCAGCCATGCCAAGGTGGACACACTCTCATCTACAGTCTCACATGGGTGCTTAGTTCCCACAGCTGAGCTCCTGTAGAGATTTTCCAGGGTTACCGGAAGAAAAACAAAGGAACAACGGAAAATGAAGAGAAAAAAAGAACAAACCCACCAATCCTTCAGAGGCTGTGCATGGTCTAGCAGGTTCTTGTGCAGCAAAAGCTCTGCACCCAGACTGCCAGCTTGTCAGAAATGCTATACAAGACCAAAAGCAAGGTTTCCTCTACCACCCAGAACCTCATATGGACCTCAGATTAAGATCTATGCTTTCTATAGGACCACATTGTGTTTCAGTGGTTGGCTTTGCAGCTCTGTGCTTGTGGGCAGTATGAAACTGCATCAATTGACAACAGTTCGTTCACTTCTCAAGTGAAGTCACATAACACCAACTTTCTGACAGATTGCTGAAACTGAGGGTATGAAACGTACCTTATGAGGCCACACACAGGCCTAATAGCAAGCAGCCATACTCTTTGATTCTTCACAAAGGTCTTGTTTTGCAGCTTCTTTCCACTACAGTTTAATAAAATAGCTTTCCACATCAAAAAGCAATGAAGACACTCAAAAACTGACTGTCCACGGTCATGGTCAACCAGCTTTAGGCAACCATGCTTGAACTCTGGAAGATATTTCCAACACCATGATTATGAGTTTAAGCACAAAACCAAACTGGCACTTGATGAGAGAGAAGTATGAGATCTTCCTCTCATTCTATTTCATCCTGGAAATCAACATACACGGATAAACATTGCTTTTGCCTTGTCCTGGGAAAGTAGTTGTAGGCTTTTTGGTGAGTTGTTGTCAGGGGACTCAGGAGATGGGAAGATGCTCATAATTAAGGCAAAATACATTGGCTCATAGAGTATGAGAGAAGCTTCATTCAGTCATTGTTCTTTTCCATTCAATAAAAGGCTGCAACAGCCCCGAAGTCTCAGAAGCCTTACAGCATTCAGTAGGTCTTGGAGAGACAAAGAGGCACAAAATCTCTCCAGAAGCCTGAAGATGAGATCAGAAAAGACCACATAGCTTTATACACATGTTCTGCACTTGACAATTATGTCCAAGGGAATTAACTAATCTCCTGTATTAATCTCCTTCACCTGAAACTAATGCTTCCCATGAGTGTACAGTTGGAATACAAGGTCCAACCTCTATTCCAGGACATGGTTTTTTGGCTCACATTTGGTGGGCTTCTAGGACTCCAGATATTTACTCAAGGCTGTGCAAATTCTTCCTACTCATAGGCCAGCACCAGAGGCCTCTTGAACCAGACCCCAGTGCTGGATGCTTATGACTGAAAGCTGACTCGTCAAGCCTCTCACCTTTGCTGATGATGCAAGACCATTTACGTGTGGCCTGACCATGTTGCCCTGTTTGTTATCTTCTTGCTGCAAGAATGGGGTTGAAGGGAGATGCTTTGCCTGTATATAGCTAGAGCATCAGGATTGACCTTTATAGAGTCAGGAAGGAAGCAATTTCCAGTTTCCTAACTTCAGGGATGAAGCATAAAGGGATCAAAATCAGAAACTATGTTATCTTCATGGTGCCTGAGAACACAAGCTACCTAGCCAGGCATATGAAATGGGCAGGGTGAAATACTCACAGCGCAGCTAAGAAAGCAGGAAGGAGTTTAAAAGTCAAGAGAAGTAGAAATCAGATGGGAAGGCACCTTAATAGAGAAGTTCCCAGTCTTAATAAGGACTCAGAAGACAAGCAGATGCAATGTGTTTGAACCTCTTTGTCCACCCTAAGTGCTTACTATTTGAAAACACTGTAGCAAATAAAAGTGACAGTGCAAGCAGAGGCAATGATGAATGGCAATGGTCCTTGAAGCTAGAAAAGGAGATTTTCTTATCATCAGAATTGAGACTTCCTGAGAGTATGCCTCTGCTGATTTTAGAAGCAGATGCTTTCACCAAATATTTTGTAAAGAAGGAGTGACTTCGCATATGCCTTCAGTTAGCTTAAGGGAACACACACTAGGAAGCCTATTGTGTTTCTCAAGTTAAAAATATTTCTTGGAAAGGAGTAGAAACATAATGACATGGCTTTAATGAAGGAGATCACCTGGTAAGGTAGACAGAAAATCTGGTCTGCTGGCCAGCTGAACTGTTCACATGCTGGAAAGCTCTGTATCCTGGGTCGTATTTAATCAGGAAATTTTCCTTTCATGTTATTTCTTACTGCATCTACTTACTACAAAAGGTACTGCAGCCAACTTTTGCATGCTTCAGTTCTCAGTTCAGTGAGAGCTTCGCTGAAGTCTGAGGAAATGAACGGATTTGTATATTTTGCTAAGGCCAGAAGGGTCCCCTTTGCTCATACGTCTTTACCTCTTCCATCACACAGGCCATCAAGCCTCTGTTCTAACTCCTCTGTGGGTGGGAAATACCTTTCTTCTCTACTGAAGCCACCACTAACAAGCCCAATAGCTTGTGACTGACTTAGGACATATTTATCAAGAACGCATTCTCGAACTGAGGGAGCGACATGAACCCGATGGAAACAGTGGTACCTGAGCATGCACATTTCTGCTGTAGCCTTTCTGCTCCGTCTCTTTATTTTAACAGCAGGGCAACGTGACGTTACCATGATTTCCAACAACATGGTATTGATGTCACGAGTGCAGAAAGACCATAACAATGTAATTCTTCTTTCCTGCCTTCTTCCCAGATCGTTCAGATAAAGAGACAGGCTCAGATTCCTGGTCAAATGGTTTGTTCTACTTGACCTGGAATTTCTAAACTAGAGGAGATTTCGCCATACAAGTAACAGGTTAGCTGGTTTATTATTTTTTCCTTACACCCATGCCTGTTCAGCTAGCATCAACCTGAAGCACTTCTGACAAAAAGAAAAATATCCTCCGTTTACTCCATCCAGTGAGAAGTGATTCAAGACATTTATTGGACTCTGGTGCTTGTTTGCTTTCCCTTGGTCATAAACTGAGAACAGTCAGAAATGTTTCCTATTACTTCATCAACCTCCACACAGATCTCCACATTTGCTCCAATATCCTGGAGAGGAAGAAGAGGAGAAGAATCCAGTTCCCACAGCCCTTGGTGAGCATCGGGGCAAACACTCAGACACAAGCATGCCCATGTCGAGATGGGAAGCCGAGCTCAGCACTCGAAGAGGGAGCCCCTGCAGCTTGTGCTTCTGGCAGCAGCAGAGTATGGTGCTTCTGTGGCTCCCCCAGCCCTGTCAAAACTAAGCCTCTCAGAGAGCTGGTGGGGTAGGAGGCATTCAGTGGCTGCTGGGAAGATTGGTCTTCATGCAAAGATGCCCCCCAATCCTTGACCCTAGTTTAATCATGCCACTCATAATTAAACTTTCTCCCTGTCCTCTCATGCCTGCTATGATTCCAGACATTGCTATATTCAAAAGGAAAATTGATTTGTCTACTTACTTATTTATGTAAAAGACGTATGTGGAAGCCAAGCAGGTAAAAAGTTACTCAATGGAAAAACCAAAAATCACTGCTGGAAAACAGTCACACAGGTACTGGGGGGATGGGAGGGGTGACCCTTACACACCCACAGCTATTCCCACAGACCTGCCCTATGTTGTGCAAGAGAAATAGGTACCCAAGTAATGCAGGCAGCTGCCCTGCTTCGCCAACAGCATCCTGGCCTGTATCAAGAGTACTGTGACAAGCAAGACCAGGGAAGTGATTGTCCCACTGTCCAGTGCTGGCGAGGCACACCTGGAGTATTGTGCTCAATTTTGGGGCCCTTGCTACAAGACAGACATTGAGGTGCCACAGTGGGTCCAGAGAAGGGCAATGAAAGGGGTCTAGAGAACAAGTCTTATGAGGAGTGGCTGAGGGAAATGGGAGTGTTAAGCTTGGAGAAAAGGAGGCTGAGGGTAGACCTTCTTGCTCTCTACAACCACCTGAAAGGAGATTGCAGTGAATTGGGTGTCAGTCTCTTCTCCCTAGTAATAAGTGATAGGAAAAGAGGAAATGGCCTCAGGTTGCACCAAAGGAGTTTGAAGTTGGATTTTAGAGGAGACTTCTTCACTCAGAGGGTGCTCAAACACTGGAATATGCTCCCCAGGGAGGTGAATCACCATCCATGGAGGTGTTCAAGAGAGACAGAGATAGGGTACTAAGGGACCTGGAAGAGTTAGATAATAGTTGGACTTGATGATCTTAGTGGTCTTTTCCAGCTAAAACAATTCTATTATCATAATCCCTGAGTATTTCTGTCTAAGACAAAGCAGCCCTGGGGCTAGTGTCATCCCTGTGCCAAGCATGGCAGAGCCATGTCCCATGACAGGACTCCTGGAATAGGCAGCAGTTCCAACAAAAAACATTTGCCTGGGCATTTCTCGGACTGTGTTGATTTATTATCCTTGCAGCTTTGTGAGGTGAGAAGACATTGAATTCTGTGCTCTCTGCACCAGAAAATTCAGGCACTGAAAGGTCACTGAAAGTAGCTTTATACATTCCAGACGACCCACTGAAAGAGCTTCCTTCCTCTTTCATGAAGGGCATGCTGCCCTGGGGCAAAAGGTTACTGCTCCAGCCCTTTCCCCACCCTGTCTGAGGGCATCCCAGCATTAGACCTTACTGGCTCTTTAGTTCTGCTGGTAATAGTGCTGTTTCCTAATAGCTTCAGGCAAAATGATCCTTCGTAGCTTCACTGAATTCTTCTCTTCCCCACCCAGCCCCAGGTCATCATTCTGACTAGAAAATACATGAGAAAGAGGAACTGAAATACACAAACGTGGCCCTTCTGAGTACAGTTTGGGGGATAGTTAAACAATGCCTAAAGAATTTAGGGCCCACTAAGGCCAAGAGATCTAATTCCAGTCATCCTCAGGAGGCACTGGGTCAAGAAGGCAAGTCCTGCTTCCACAACATTTGTGCTTACAAATGTTGCATCAAAAATCACAAAGACATCACATCAAGGACATAAATGTACTTTTCCTCCATTCTCCAACTCCCCTGGAAGGGCCTCCTGTCTCCTCTGCAAATCCTTGAATGGCTGATGGGACTTTGGCTGGAGGCTTTGCAGAGCCTGACAGGTTTGGTGCAGGCATTAGTAATCCTAGAGCCTCTGCATCCTACAGCAAGCAGGAGCTGGCAGGTACTGAAAAGATGTAAAGAAACATTGCTTGGGTTTTTTTGTTGTTTTTGCAGAGCTGTAGCTTTTCAGGCCTCCCCTGATCTTCTCTTGGCTGACACCTATCTCTGCAGAGTGATTCATGTCCTGTTTGGGGTAGCTGAGTGAACAAGGAGGAGGGTTTGGGGGAGCACAGACACGTTTTGTCAGTGAGACAGCCAACAGCTGCAAAGTCACCAAATGAGACTCAGACTCAGCTGAAAGTACTTATCCAGTGTAGCTGCATGTATGCAGTCAAACCTATGCACATGCATTTGTATATATTGCATTCTCCAGCACCTATAGCAAATGAAGGCATCTAAAGCTGCATTTTCACACGTCTCTTGAATACCCTTTCATGTACTCACAGCATTGCCAAATTTTATGAGCTAAAGAACAGGGCAAGGCTCAGTGCCGGAGACCACTTTAGAAAACATAGCCTACAAAGGCAGCTGATTCTGAATTTCTAGTGCTCTAGAGGTGTCAGAACAAAAGAATTAGTTTATAGGCTCACACCCAACTGAGTATTCATACATCTCCAGCTGATTCTGGTAATTCTGTGCTGTTCCAACATATTATCAGCCTTGTCCATAGGCCATAAAGAAATAAATTCTGCCCTTCCCTCCCTCCCCGCCCCCCCCAAACATGTGGCACTGAAATTGTTCCTTTTTGTCTTTCTGCAGCTTCTGCATCTGGTAAAACATAAAGTTGCAGAAATAAAAACTTTTATACAGTAAAAGAAACCCTCACTGAAAATGAAAGTTTTTCATAAAGTCCCTTTACTTTTGTTCAGTGGAAACTCATTTAAACTTGATTTATTGCACCTTGGAATTTAGAGCTTTGGATGAGATTAATGGGCTGTTTTCTGGTTACATCATCTTCATGGATTGTCAAGACAAGGCTACACTGAAATCACAAAGGAAAGTTTGGTTACAGTCCCATGCTAAAACACTAGAGTGACTGCTGTTTCTAAGTAACTCAGTTGGATAACATAACAGACAGGCTTCATGAGAAATAAATATGGAATTCCCACTGTATTAGAACAGTGAGCTGAAGCAATGTTTTACATTACTGGAACAGAACGTATATTTTTAAATACATCAGACATGACTTATTCTTTAGTCCCTGCTCTGATTGGCTGAGAGAATTTTTTTTTCCTCTTTTGGACTGTATTTTTTGGTGAGTTTGAGTACTACACTTACCCTACCTAGTATACTTAGTTTGCAAGTTGATAGCCATAATGGATATGCTGGAGGAGGATTTTCAAAAGTAGCATTTGCTAGAGTGAAGAGTTTATTTATATTAGACTGGCACCTACAGACACCTTTGAGTTTGGATCCTATTGGTTCAAAGCCAGCAGCAAACCCATCCTCCTACCCTAAAAGTGAAACTGCATTCTTAATTGCTGTGGTGGAAAAAATGAAAGTTCAGCCTGCAACCATGTTCCTAGAGGATAGACTAAAATCATCTAGCATGACAGCTTTGACACATGTTGCTGCTGCTCTGAGATTTCTGTGTGGACAGTGATTTCTTTCAGTTATCCACGTTGGGATGTAAAGAAGAGTGAAAACCAACTGCAAATTGCATTATCAGCCAGGGAAACCTTAGGACAAGACAAGTGGCACATGTGGGTTCAACTGCTCACTCAGAATGGCTGGGAGGAAGAACAGCAGATGAGATTCTCCCCTGTGCCAGCCTGCAAACAAATCACAGAATGATAGGGGTTGGAAAGGACCTCTGGAAATCATCAAGTCCAACCCCCCCTCTACCAGAGCAGGATCACCTAGGGCAAGCCACACAGGAACACATCCAGATGGGTTTTGAAAATCTCCAGAGGAGGAGACTCCAAAACTTCTCCAGGCAGCATGTTCCAGTTCACCATTACAATAATGAAGTTTTTTCCTCATGGTGAGGTGGAACTTCCTGTGTTCCAGTTTGTGGCTGAGAAACTCTCAAGACAGGTCCTTGCAAAAATCCATGTCTGCCCCTCAGCCAGTAACACAGCCATCCATTTAAAGGTGGGAGCCTCCCCCAGAGCTCTCCAACAGGCTCCACATGTTTTAGCAGCTTGACAGGCTTCCAGGAATGTGGCCTAAAGCCAATAAATAAATAGCTGAGTAAATATGAGATGCAAAGAACAATGCTGTTTGTTAATGTACATCCAACCAATACAGATAGCCAAGCAATTGGATTTAGCTTTGTTTCCACACAGTTTCAGTCCCTAAGGGTATCTAGTTTAGAAAGCAAATTTCTTTACAATGAAATGGATTTGGCAGCCCTGCAGCACATGAAGTTCATCTTCAGGGCAAAGAAAAAAAAAAAAAAACCACCACCCTCCAAACCTTGCTAAGCAGTTGCTGTGTAATTTATGTCAAATTATTGGTTGCTAGGAGGAATAGATCCAGATTTACCCACATTTACTATGGAAAAAAGGATTATAGATCTTTCATTCAGCCCATCAGAAGCAATATCAGAGCTGCTACTTAGTCTGCCAAATCTATGATAAATGACCTGGTGGGGGGGAGTTGTCCCCAGAGGTTTCATTTCTTTAACAGCCTTGTTTAAACCATGGAGAAGAACATCAGCCGACTGTAAGGCTAAGCCATACGTGGAGGTCTTGGAGGACCAATAAAATCAGAGTGTTTGAGCTTATAAACATCTCTGATTTTTAAATCTCTAGAGAGGAAGGTGTAAGAAAGTGCAATAAAACCAGGAAAGTAGATATTTCTCGAAGATAGAAACCAAACAGGAAGAAAAAAAAAAAAGAAAAAAAAAGGAAATTAAACCAGACTTTAAAAATACACTTCCCTTAAAAAATAAAAGATAAATTAAGTTTTAAGACTTTTGGGGTTTATGGTGAACCAGCTTTCCTTCCTATCCTGCTATAAAAAGAGCTCACATTCAAGCAGGAGTGAAGATTGATCAGAAATTAGTAGCACTACAATTTTCTTCACAAATTCACATCTACAGAAGCACTCACACTTCAGTTGGTCTCAGATTGGATCTGAAGAAACTATAAGTTTCTACTGAATAAATGAAAGGCATCTATCAACACAAATCTGACTGTTCAGAACAGGTTTTTTTTTTTCCAAAAGGATGAAGCTTTGCAGCATATGAGGAGCTGCTCTACCTAGCCCTGATGTATTTCCTTTGCCTGGGTTGGAAGTACCTAGTAAAACAGCACACAGGGTAATTTAAGACTAAGACTGAAATTGGCACTTTTATGGGCCCTAGTAGAGATTTCTCAGTAGTTCTTAGGGCTTACCATAAATTTACATGTTTGTTTAACTGAGACTGTTCACTGGATGGGGTTTTCTTCTGCTTTTATATATAATTTGTCTAGTGTAAGAAAATATAGTTCAGGCAAAGTGAGCGTGCCACAGCACAGAGTTCTGCAGCTCTGCTCTGGCTGAAGTGCTAGGACAGGCAGAAATCAAGTTTAGCTACTTAGTGCTGTTAACCAAAGATTTCTAGATTGTGGCCCATGGCTTGACCCACGGTTTGAAAAGCAGTAGCCTGTGGTCTGAGCACAGGTGAGCATCAACAGGGTCTTTATTCTTCTCCTTTCTGTGTGTCTACAGCCTTACGTTAAACAGATGCTCAAATTATATTCCATCAAAGGTGCTTGTTGGTCTTTATAGTGGAAGAGTGAAAGTCATTGCTACAGTAGCTGAAAAGAGGTCCTCTTATCACTGGTGTCAGTGGAGGTGGCTTTCATGCTTTGAATTTACCTGGGGGTCATCTGTGATTGGGGATGAGGCTTATCATGAAGTCAAGATAAACCTGCTTAAGGACAACATTTGAAATGCTGCAACATCAGTTGGCATAACTCTATGACTTGCCTTGGCACTAGCCAATTCCTTCCCTCTCTGGTGTGAGGCACTCTTGTAAGTTCAACCTGCTAATACTCCTGCCCTGAAGTCACTCTCCAGGCTCAAGATGGGCTCATGGTCATTGCAAACACCAAG